>NC_054065.1:31985260-32318166 GCF_017639655.2 Falco naumanni | reverse complement strand
TTGGGTACCAGAAGCAGTGTAGCTGCAGCAGTTGAGAAGCATCTTTTCTACGTGGTTTCCAAGGTGCTGGCTGGTTTACAGCTGCTTCCAGTACCTTAATGTAATATCACGGTTTCTAAGGTAGGTTACTCCTACAGAAATTGAGCATGACTGTTTGCATTTGTACCATTATTTGAATAAGAAATTCCAGACTGTTATTCTGCTTCCTCAGAAACAGCACCTTTACAGAAAGGAAAGTAGAATTGCCAAAGCATAAAAAACCAAATCCAAAACCAAACTAACCCAAAACTTATCAGCCAGAGCTCAATTTTAAAGCCACTTATTAAGTATTTATGGAGCAAAAGCAAACAGGAGTGTGTAGGAAATTTTGAGAGACCTGTATGCCAAGCTGGCAGGAAATTTCATCGCTAAAGCTCTACTCTTTTTGAAGAAAAACAGGAATATATGCCTTATTTTCAAATTATTTGGGCAACCCAAACTCTGGTGCATCTGTGAGCTGTTAGTAACCTCTGTACATGTCTGCAGAAGGTAGAGGTGTGGATGTCCAGCCGTTTGTTACAGTAAGGAAAGAAAGCTGATCATCTCTGTACAGTTTCTAGTAACTGGAATGGTTGTAATTATACTAAAAACACACGAAAAGATATCACATAAGCTGTCTGATGTTCTGCCTTTTCACTGTATTCAGTGTAAAAAGGACCTTCTGATAATTAGAGGAGCGACGAGTGCTCTTAAAACCCCATTATCATGTATACTTTGTGGTTGCATAGGTTTTGGAATTGGATGATGGTAGTACAAAGCAATATGAAAAGGTACTAAATTTAAATCAGATGAGAGGAAATAATAAAAGCAAAGAGAAAAGGCTGGCATTTTGTAGGTGCCTGAGTTTGGAGCATATGATTGCACGTTTTCTTGAACAACGATTCACCTCATCACTGAATGACCTATCTCAGATCACAGCAAAATATACACACATTATAGTATCTAGCATCAGTTTTGTGCTTGTAGTGTATAATTTACAAGTTAGAAACCCAATTTCAGTGAAAACTGGACAAGTCCTCTTTTGCTTTTGGGATACAGGTTAAATAATCTGCATGGCACCTATAACAATGTCTGAATCAATTAAAAGGTTTGCCCTGACCCGACTAACTCCTGGGGAGACTTGTCTTCTAATTAACACTCTGCCTGTCTTAAATTGTTGTCTGTAAGTGAATGTTTTTGGCTTTTCATATTCTTCTGTTGGGCTATTTGTTGTAAATATGTATCTCCCTCTTTTTTACAAGGGACTAGTAATTATCCAGGGCTTTATGAAATTCAGTTCTTTTTACTGTAATATCTATAAAGCTGATTTAATGATAGCTATTCATGCCAATAAACATTTAAATATTTTACAGCAGCTATATCAATAGTGTATTAATTGTAAATGCCATTTACTAGAACATAGTCATTTGTTGTTTTGCAGATGAATCCACTCATTGAAGTGCTAGAACATACTGATTTTGCCATTTTCTCTCCAACCCAGGCAGAACGAGGTTCCTGAGATAAAAGGAAACTTTAATAAGGGAATTTTAACAACATGCTGCTGTAAGAAGCTAAGAAGGTTTAGCAGAAACATATTTGAGCTAGTTATAGAAATTGACTGAGGGGCAATTAGATCATTTCACAGACAAGAGACTTTGTTGTTGTTTCTTCCACAGGGGAAAATTAATACATCCCAAAGCGTGGAACTAGCCTGGGAGATCCCTTGAATTCCTGACTGCATTGTCTGGGATGATAAACTCGAGGGAGAATGAAGATTTGAGCTCATGTATCCCATGCCAGTGCTGTCATTGCCAGAATACTCTAGAGCCTGCAAATTACTTTGTCACCCTCCACATGAACAGGGCTCCGTTTGGCCTCACAAGAGGCTCTGATGTGACAGAGCCCCCGGATATTTTGCAGAACAGAGATGCTGCTCTTTGCTCAGCCCTGGTAACAAGTTCCTGGTGTGGTGTTCAGTGTTTTGTGTTGGCTGCGCCGTGGCTGGAGGCAAAGCATCGATGGAGAGGCTTGGAATGAATGGTGGGAAGTGATTTAAGCACAACGCGGCGGAGGAGCCGGAATGCCATGTGTGGTGTCTGCTGTCACTGGCAGCACAACAGTGGAACGCTGAGCTGGGACGGAAGGGAATGAGGATGGAGGAAATGGGGATTAAAAAACTTTTATTAATGAAACAGCTGTAACACCTTAGGTAAATTTTCTGTTTTCCTCGGCTATCACTGGTGTCTGTTGTCCTCATTAATTTCTAGTGCATGAGAGCAGCATGCTTTTATTTCTTTATTTTTCCTTCCATCTTATCATTGAGTTGAAATAATGAATATAATTAAAGAAAGAATAGTATATATTGCCAAGAATTCTTTTTTTCTTGACTATTGCTGCTACCCTGCAATGTGAGCCCATCTGTCCTGTACTTCACCCACTCAAATTGCTGGCAGATCTTTTGTTAAAGCCACTGCATGTATGTAGGTCCCGCGGGGTTTAAAGTCTTTTCCCATATACCCAGGCAGGTGCTGCCATCCATAGAGTTCTGATGATCCTGGGGATGGCTGAAACGTGTTACCTACTACCTGTCTTGTACTCACTTTGGGTGAACCCCTCACATGTTGTCTTTGCACGCAGGTGTTGTGGTTTTTGAGGCCTCAGGGCATCAAAAATCAGTTTATAAGACAACTTTCTGAAGTTTCTTTCCTGACTCTACTCTTTCACCTGTTATAGGCTCTTCTGACACCATCTGTATTCTTGCAACCATAGGTTTAGATGTCACGTTCCCGTCTTCTAATGTCTATGGAGAGGAGGAGAAATGACTTTCCAAAGACAAGCCAGCTGACAAGGAGTGTGATTTTAAAACAGGCAAGACTGTTGGAAAGAAAAACCTCTTTGGTAAGTGCAGAGGGAGCAATGATCTTTGTGGTAATCCAACTCACTTTGTAGGAGTTCCTGATTAGAGTGGCCAAATATTTACTGGTTCTTATGACCCATATGCTACCACTGCTGGGGGAATACTCTGCTATTAATTGTTTTGCATATAGATCAACTGAACTGCAAATCAGTTTTTTTCTCTAAAGTAATGCCAGTAATGACAGATAGCCCAGCAGAACTGAAATCTGATGCTTGTTCGGTTTGCCTGGATCTGTGGCCTCCTGTTCTTCATATGGTGTGGATGGATGCTCTTTTCTGTTCTGCACATCCATGTTTGCAGGTGGGCAGCTTCTCTGCTTCTCCCTCCAGGGACAGGCAGAGAACCGCTGGGAAGTCTCTTCTGAGTCTTCTGTTACCCAGCAAGGCTCTGCTCTTTGGAACCCCCATGCGGTCTGAGAGGAAGGACAGAGGGAAAACCTGTTTTCTCTAAGAGAGAACAAGAGTCATGGTGTGTTTCAGTTGTCTTGTCCCGTCTGTCCGTCCCCCCTCCGTCCCTTCCCGAGTTTATACAGAGTACTTTGCACAAAAATTTCATGTTTTAGGGTTTTAGGTTCAATGAGCCTTTGACTATTTCTAGCAAAGACTGAAGAAGACCAGATTCACAAATTCTCCATGAAATAGAGGTAGATGTGACTGATTGTGGTTTGGAAGAGATTGTTTGGATTTAGAGAAGAGCTAGGAATGTGAACAGACAAGAAGAATAAGAAGCATTTTGTTTGTTTTTTCTTGGAAGGGAGGTTATAGAAAGGATTCATGGTAAAGCTGCAGATGCATTCACACAGAAGTGACATGACTGCTGACTGACAATCCAGCAAGTTCCATTAAGTTGCCAGGAAATGAACGGGTTTACTGAATTTGCACATGGATCTAGTCAGATGCTTTGGGAAAGGGGTGCTTATCACTGGAGTGCAAACCAGCAAAATGTGTTGGCGATGCCTCTCCTTTTCAGAGTGGTGAAGCCAAGCATATACTGTCTGTACACCAGTATAGTTTGTGTGCTGAACTTCTTGACATGAAGTTCAGATACAGAAAGCACTCAGTTGGTCATGGAATTAGGACGTAAATTTGAAAGTTTCTGGCTCAGTGTACTATGCTTTTACAGTGTTCTTTCCTGTAGTGGAATCCTTGCCTGGTCCTTTCCCTCCTGCTAGTATTCATGACAGTGATTTCCAGTTCTCTGGCTGCATCTAAGGGAAGAGTTGAATGGCCAATTTTAAAATATTTGAATTATTTTTTCTTCCTTTTGCTTTCTTGCTACAATACTTGGTTTGTATGGTAGGTGGAAAAGATGATGTTTTCTGGCTGGTTCCAACCAGAAGACATCTGGTTCCTCAGAGGTATGCTTAGTATAGGTGTATTTTTCCTGTTTTGAATCTTTCAACTCTTATTCTTTCCTTCCTCTCTTCAGGTTCTGTCAGCTTCTTTCTTGCATTACCTCTTCATTTGTGCAGGATCTTTCTAATCACAACACTTTACAGTTTCCACCCCTTGTTTCACCCATGCTCAATGTCTGTCATTTCTTTCTTCCTTCAGGAACTACCTGCTCCACCTGTCTTTCACAATCTACGACCTGTACCCTTATCTACTGATTTTCCACAATGTTTTTCACTGCACCAATCAGCTGGTTTTAATTTTGTTCCCTTTTTTTTTTTTTTTTTTTTTTTTTTACCATGTTCTTCCAGCAAGGTTTTAATCTGTTACCCTACTTAGGTATTATTGTGTAGTTTTACCTTCACCTGGCTTTTATCAGGCCATAGTCTGTAGCCTCCAAAATTCCCTGTGCAAGACAAAATTTCCAAGCTGAGAAAATTCATTTTTTTTGAAGTCATGTTAATTTCACATTATGAAAAAAAGTTATAAACTCAGAGAGTTCATAGAAAAAAGCTTTTCATTCACAAACATTGTAACATCCCAGCAGGACTGTGTATTTGCATCCTGTGTTTTATGTTTTCCTCCCATCTTTGTTTGCATCTTGGAAGGCTGAAATGCTTTCTGGGGGGAAAATTCACACCGTAAGACCCATGAATACTAAGATTGCTGTCTTAAGCTTTATCAGAACTAGGAATCTGAAAACTATAAACCCTATCAAAGGTAAGTAAGTATACAGCATGTAACCCTGTCATTTGCACAACCTGACTTGATCACTGATTATTTTCTTATTAAAAGCCTCCGGATTTCTTCTCCTGTAGGGCAGTATGGAAAGCACAGAGCAATCATGCCAGTCGGCACCTGTCTGTGAGTAGTTTTGACATTTGAGCTGGATGGAGTAGAGGAGGAGCATGGGACTGGAGACGTCGCCTGTATTCCCCAACTACCAGAACTGCTGTTTTCTTATCCTGGGTCTGGAATTAGAGAACCCTTTACAGAAATGGATCAAACCGTGTTGTTAAAAGCCACAAGGTTTTGCTGGCATTTCTCCTGCTGATGGGCTTTATCCAGAGCTATGCTGTTCTGACAAGTAATTTCTAGCCATGACCAACCTGGAACTACTTGCTTTTGTCCTTTAGCTCATATTGCTCGTTTCCCTCCCCAGTGCTTATCTCTTCTGTTGCCTTGCCGTCTCAGCCTGTGGTTAGCAATCTTACTCCCTCTCAGCCTTCATTTTATTGGACTAAGAAAACCAGGCTTTTTTAGTCTGCTCTTGTAATAGACTTGCCATTCCCCAGGTGCTCCTAGTAATTCTCCTCTCTGCCTGCTAAAGCTTCTGCAATTCTGGTTCAGCGGGAGCTGCAGGTCCCCAGCATGCCCAAAACCCAAGCTTGACTGTAGGTTAGCTCGGTTCCTTTTTTAAAAGGTGATGCTTTTAATCACAGAATTGTTTTAGTATGGATGTTACAGAGAGATAATGCCAGTTCTGCCACAGACATCCAGCACTGTCCTGTCCTTGCTCTCCATTCCCCAGGTGTGTGCCTAGTGCTGGTGTCACAAAGGTGGCCTCTTTTATGTATTCCTTCATGCGAGCAGCTGTTAAAATAACACCAGCAGGCATTATAAAATAATAATGAATAGTAATGATCCCAGGAGTAGCCTGCCCCTCCATTAGCTCAGCTGGAGGGCAGGATAAATTGTAGTACATTCTAGTTAAGAGTTTAAAGTCAGTGGGGGATATGAGACAACCCCACTCTATGCAGATGCTTCACCATGGATTTCTGCAAAGCTGTGCCTCTGCTGACTTGCCTGTTTAACAGGCAACTTGGCTGCCATGAGCACTCCCTGTTAAGCTGGTTTTGTGCTCCATTATCGAGGTGCAGGAAGAAAGCAAGCACACGCTCTAGTGATCCATACTGCTCGTGCATACCTCATGGAAAATCTTTTAATAGAAAGAAATGGGCATAATCAAGAGAAGGTCTCATGGGCAGCTCTAGGGGTGATTACTGGCCTTACTTATCATTATCCCAGGATAACTGCAAGTAGAAAGAGATGTTACAATCTATGTGTTGAGGCTGCAGCTTCACAGGAAATGAAAGTATTTGAGAATCAGGATGAATGAGTGTACAAAGCCATTTGATTATACGTAAGCGTACAAAGCCTGAAGTGTCTTCTGCTGGAACAGTCTGTTTTACTTATTGTCCACTGATGGGGACTGTGTGCAGCATTTTTATCTATTATTGAGTATTTATAAGGTGTTGTGAGGCCTTGCAGTATTACTTGGATCAGACAAATATTATATGCATTTATTCTGTGCTGTCAGTGGTAGTGAGACAGCCAGACCCTACGTCAGCTGGCTACGTATTTCGTTTTGGTTTGGGCTGCTAGGATCATGCATAGTGCTCCCATTGGCAGCATAGCAAAGCAGCTCCCAAATTAAGAAGAATCTCACATGATCCTGCTGGAAGTGTCGAGAAGTAACGTCTCTGATAATCCAATAAATGGCTTTCCCCCTGCTGATACTCCTCATTTCTCACATGGGAGAAGTATGAAAGAAGAGTGTTCTTCCTATTTTAGGAATTTACCAGTCATTGCAGAATCATAAAAAAAATGGTGTAGAAGAGACTAGTGAAATCTGATGAGGAATGAAAAACATGCCTCAACCTGGCAGCATTATGCATGAGGCTAATAATGAATCATGTGATCACTTCAGTCAGATTGTGCATGCCGGTGAAATGTAGCTATTGTTTTTTCTGTCATTTATTTCACAGTTTTGCCTATCTCCTCAGCTGTAATTATCATTCCATCGGGGTTCTAAGAAAGAAGAACCATCTGGGGAAATCAGCATTGCTTCACTCAGTCTTAGCTGGAATTAAAATGATCTGCTCTGAAGACGATGAAGCAGAAAAAAAATCCAAAATATCTTGTCATAGGAATTAACCGGGACTGTTGACCAGCATTTACAGTTCAATATGAGAAAGAAATGTTATTTAATTAGATACTGGAATGTACAGTAGCATTACAAAAAAAGGAAGGAGAAAGTTTGCTCTTATTTTTTGTATAGCAGATAAGTTGTCTTGCAATTCTGATGCATGTATACTTTCATGGAAGCCAATGAATCGTTCCTGCTTATAAAGATGACAGGATGAGGCCAGCATGTGTTAAAATCAGTGAAATATATTAATGCTCATTCCTAAAATATGACCTCATATTCTCAGGGCTGCAGAAATGGAGGATGTTCAGTAAATTAGTCCAACAGCCTTTTACCTCTAGGTTTGAACCCTGCTTAGATCACCAATTGAAATGAATCTCTGTCTTCATCTGAAGCAAGTCTCCTCTGAATATTTATTGACATCACAAAACTGCTTTGGCATCTGGCACAATTTGACATGATTAATTGTCACTGTTCAAAGAGAACAGGGAAATAGAGCAGCATGCTGTTGTAGTGTCTGAGTGTCTGCACAGTGACTGCTAAACTCGTGTCGTTGCTGTTGGGCCTACGCTTTCCAAAACATGCAGGAAGCTAATATTAACAAAAAAATGTTGTGTGTATGTGGGTGAGGGAGAAGGGTAATAAACAAACATGTCAGCAAGGCACTCCGTTGTTGAAAACTACCATCTATCAAACACGATTCAAGACCGATGTCTTAAGTGATGCTTGCTGCTTACCATTTTAATTTGTCTCATAAAATTATCAGTGCAAAGAACACATTGGCTAAATTAACGAATAATATGAGAATTAAAGTCACATCAGGCAAATGAATAATTCTGTGAGCGTTGGAGCAAACAAAGCCTGATGTTTTATGAATTTGTATCCAGTGTTTTGACAGGACAGAATCTATTAAAACATGAGTTTTTCCTGTTAGGATTTTTGTGTCATTTCTCTGCTGTGCAGATCCTATGGTACCTGGTAATGACTTATTTTGTAGCCTGTCCCTTGGTGAGAACTACACGGTGTCTCTCTCTATCCAGCCTCAGCCATCAAACATCTGGCAGTGTATTACTGACTTTACCTGTGCAGCTGGGATAAGCTGGAATCAGAGCCTTTACTCAGTCCTGCATTTTTCTGATAATCTGCATTGCCCACGTGATTCTTGCTCTGGCTGCAGCGAGTCTGCAGTGAGGCAGACAAGTAAAGACCCACGTGGGAGAAAAGCCCAAGCTCTCAGTCATAAAGGCCGTATGGGGGCAACTTGCCTGGACCATTTAGCTCTGAGCACTTGAGCACAGCCTTTCTGTTGGATTTAGGTGAACCTGCTCGAAAGAAGGGGACTGACAGATTTCATCGCTGCGTAAGCCTTGCTTTCCAATAAAAGCAGGTCAACCATTGTGCAGGAGCTGGGAGGAGCTCATATATTCTGGCTTTTGCCCTTTTTAATGAATTGGGGAATAGCAAATGACATCTGTCAGTCTCTGGAAAACAGATCTGAGGCTCTATGTCATTAAAGCTTACATCACGGCTGCTATCCAGTGTTAGAAAGGAAAATGTTTTAACTGATGAAAAAGAGAAGTAATGGAGGCAGTAACAGCACCACAGGTTAGAGTTCTTATTTGTTTCTTCCTTGGCTGTTACTTGATTTAGAGCTGGAAGGAGACTGGTGTTTCACTGCACAAGAAGGTCAGAAAAGATGTCTGAAATCATCAGGAAGAGTGTGGATGTGGAAATGGTGTTTTCACCCATCAAATTTTACAGCAGCTGAACAGAACTCTTGAGAAATGTAGACTTCAAGTTTTGTAGAGTAGTTTTCCTTTGCCAAAAACACTAGCTAACTGGCTGCCCTCAGTGGGTGTTCCTGGCAGATGAAAACAACAGTGGAAAAAATCCCATGGAAAATGATACTCCTAAAATTTGTCAACAGTACAAGAATATTAATAGGAAGCTCTGTCTGTTAAGGACATTCACTTTTGTGCCTTTGTTTCTGCTTCGTATTGTTTATTGTGGAGGTACTTAAAAGCTGCTTATGTTTCTGTGGATGAATCTTCCTGTCTGACTGTTGATTCAATAGCATTACATGAAGCATAACAGAAAGAGGTGGGGGGAAAGAGCTCGTTCCTTCTGCAGTTCCATACAGCTGCTTCAGGTGGCTACGCTGTCTCCACTGATACGTGTGCAGGCATATCTCCCTCTGAATGCACACAGACATTTTTTCTTTTCAGGGTGATTGCCATGCTCGCTGTCTTGCTGTTTTGATGTGATTTGGTTTAAGCTTCAAAGTTATTTTAGATTTTATGACAGTGTGCATTTATAAAAATACATGCCTTTATTCATAATTAAAGAAGCTTTTATTACATTTATTCTTGGAAATGAGGTAGCACATAGCAGTGAATTCATTAGGCTCAGCACCTGTAGCTCAGGGGCTCAGCTGTTGAGGAAAGACGCTCCTTTCCCCTCACAGCTCAAAATCTAGGTAAGTGCCCCACGTTAGATATGGCCTGGGGTGAGGGGAGGAAGGGTGGTGTAGAGAAGTAAAGAAGAGGCGTTACAGGTATGGATCAATGAGGAAACATAAAAAGCTATGACTGAGAAACTGAAGAATGAATGAATGTCCTTAGATCTTGTGTGCAGCTATCCTGATCTCACTTCACTGATCACTTGGATAATCTCCTTCCTAGTCTGTGTTCAGCTCCTTTCATTGTAGACCACACACGATTTCTCTGGCCACCCATCAGATCACTTGAGCCAGTGTGGAGTGATTCTGACTTGTGAAATCGTTGTTAGCTGCATTTTGAATGAGGCTGCAGTGTCATTCCCAAGTTTTTCCCGTTGCTCTTCCCATTTTTTTACCTTGATCTTTTCAAACGTGGCTCCAAGCAGCAATAGCCTGCAAAACCACTGGCAAGTGAGCATGTCTGAAGTGGAGGGTGCACTCTTTAGAGACAAACTAGACATGCTGATAAGGTACTCTCTGTACTTTCAGTGTTCCCCACATTTAGAAGTGCTCTCTTGGAACCACCCCCTTTCTGTGCTATTTCTTCTTCCAGATTTGGGTTTGGATGTAATTTGTGATGGCAGAATATCCTGGCAGAACAGAAGACCTCTCAGTCCATTTTGAGAATGAAAATGTCATGAAAGCAGGCCAAAAGACAGCGACATCAGAGCATGCAATTTGAAACAGAGTTTCTTAATTGTAGACTGGTGTTTCCCACTGAGTTTCCTATGGGTTTTGTGTGAGCATTTGCAGAATTCACTGTAAAATGAGACAGATTTACATCATATAGCTATATAGATCAAGCAAGCAATAAGTTGATACATCTTCCAATGCAATATTCACTTGCTACAGTGTGGTCACTAAGAGGTCTTACTCATTAAAGCTTGTTCAAGGAAAATACTGTTTCAGGTCCCCAAAGGCACCAATAACCCTTAATTATGCTGACCAGCCTCACCTGGGGTCCATCCAGCCTAGCACCCGCCCCATGCATACACCACACCCTCTGCTCATTACTGCAGGAGCCCTATTTAAGCTGTGCCATGGGTGTTGCTCTGGGTAAAGTAGGGGTTGTCAAGTATTAGAACAGGCTGCTCTGGGAAGCAGTTGAGTTGCCGTTCCTGGAGGTATTTAAAGATGCGTAGATGTGATGGTGTTTAGGGATGTGGTTTAGTGGTAGACTTGCTCTTAAAGATCTTTTTAAACCTGAATGATTCTATGATACTACATTATAGATGTACTTGTTTCTATTACTGCTCCTGGCTTGTTTTTTCAAGTTGCCAAATAACTGCCTTGCTTTTGCCTGAACTGTCCGTGGGATGCATTGCTATTGCTGTTCCTGCTTGCGTGGCTCTGGTGCTATGGGGCTGAGCCCTGATGGTGAGGCTGTTGGCCAACCTGTGTTGTGGCTGCCCTTAGCTTGCCTTCTCTCTTGGAGCTGCCCTTTTCTTGCTGCTCCCTGCAGGCACAAAACTCCCCATGAGTTCTCTAATTGCTTGTATTTTCAATGTTGTTATTCTAGTCTAAAGAGCTTCTGTAAAATGCAGAAGAAATTAAAAGGCTGTAACAGCTAATAGGATACAAGCCGGGCTCAAGAGTGAAGTTACCACCTCCAAAAAATTATGATGTTTTTTTCAGCAAAAATCAAAGTAGTTTTAAGTAGTAATGTATGAAGTTTAAAGACTGTGTTAAGGCAGCTGAAAGGGTTAGCAGTAGAAATTGCTGTGGAAACCCCCCTCTATCTGCTGATGCTTACTTTTAAAAATTAATTTGAAGCCGGGTGGTTTCATCATGTTTGAAATGCAAAGGCTAATCTTAGTGACTTCATCATTATTGTTTTCTGTTATTATTATTGATTCTCTTAATTCTGTATCTAGGCTAGTGCAGTTATCTTGGTGGTGTGCTTTCTGAATGATAAGTAGTGTTACCTACCTAGCTCTGCAAAAGAGGAAGAGAAACATAAGGAAAAAGTTCTTTCATGCTTTGGGAGCTAGAGGAGTGTGGCGCCGCAGAGACCCAGGAGCCCTGCGGGTGCAGCCATGCTGCTAAAGCAGTTGCTATCATGTGCCCGCATAGTCCTGTGTGAAGAAAATGGGGCTGGCTCTGCAGTGCAGGGTACAAGGTAAGGTCAGCTGAAGCATTTGTGTATTATTAATTTCTTGTTGCACTTCACAGATTCTGAGATTGGAGTCTGTGCACCTATGGGCAGGATGTAAAAGAGGAATGAGATGGGATGGCTCTAAGCAGAGGGTTTCTCACGGCTGGATTGCTGGTAGTGGGGGGAGGCGAACAGGGGATGTTTAATTCCACTCACTGCAGCTTTTCCAAATACAGAAGAGACTCCCCACCCATTTTGGTCCCTGTACAAAGTTTGGGAGCCCAATAGTGGCTCTAAACACATGCTGTTTTCATAGGTGGCAATCTTCTAACAATGTATTAAGTGGCATTTATTTCTAGCAATGTAGATACAATTCCCAAAGAACATAATTTGGCATCTGGCACTGACAACTCCTGGTTTTAATGCCTCTGCTATTCAGTAGCAATCTACTGTCACATCACAAAAGCCCTTCAGTAACTACTTGTGCAGTTTGGAGCCCCCCTGAACCAACTGAGTAAGAAACCATCCACAAAATGATGTGAGTATCCTCAAAGCATCAAAAATTGCTCAGGAAATTAAACAGCCTATGGGCTTTGCTGGATTTCTTCTTTTCATATGGTTGGTTTTGTGTGTAGTTTTGGCATTTTGTTGTGTGGTGGTTTTTTGGTTTGTTTTTTTTTTTAACCAAAAGTCAAGTTGTCTTAGGAAACAAACACATGTATCCCAAAACCATCTGTGATTCAGCAACAGAGAGAGATGACAAGCCGGGTTGTGCTTGCTTTTTTCCTATTGTCACAAGCAAAGTGCCTAATCGTAACACTCAGACATGTTTATTTGGTTACTTCAAAATGGCATGTGATGGAAAGCAAAGTCTATATGCAACCATTTCCCAATTCTGCAGTTGGATTTAATAAATGCTGTTTGAGTTTATATTCCCTTGTTGGCTTATTTTGGGGAATTGCCCACCACTGTAAAATCTGAAAGTTCAAGAGAAGAAACTATGAAAGGGAATATCTAATTTCTATACTCTAGCTGCTGTTTCATTGCCTCAATTAATTTACACTTGTAAGTCCCTCAATTTATGGAAAATTATTGGAGTGGCAGTGTGCGCTATGCATAGCTGAGAGCTGGATTTTAATAAATGTAGGCTATTTAGTACATAGACATGGGTTCGTCTTTGAAATCCATCAAGGCTTGTCCAGCCTGCTCTGAATAATTTTAAGAAATCAGTGCATAATTAATGGAAAACACTATCAGATCTTTTGCCTGTGGGCTATCCATCCTTATTTCCAGTCAATGTGAGGTTTGTACAACAGTCAGAGTTAAAATTTCTGAACTTCTTCCCCTCCTTTAGACTGGCTCCACTTGCATACTATATGCTTTATCTCTGCAAAATATAAATTGATAAATGGAAAACAGTTGTTCAGTAGTGCACCTGAACTAGAAAGATAATTATTTATATAATGCATGCCATGGCAGTAAGTGTCAGGAATGTATTTCAAACAATGTGTCTCAGATCAAATTCTGATTTCTGTTTGCTGAAGTAAAACTGCAGCCTGAAAAAATCCCACCCAGCTATCTGAAGGACTTAATCCAGGATGTTGTCCTCATCACTATATGCTTTTGTGCAATAATAATTTAGATGAAACTCGCAATTAAGTAATTTGTAATAAGGTCTTGATTTTTATAATCACAGTCACCGTTGGGAGTTAGCAGGGGCTATAAACTGGACTCTGTTCCCTGGACAAACACTCCTGGCAGGCCTGTGTGCTGGCTTAGCCTTCGTCTGCCCAAGGAGCGCTCTTTAAGCGTGCAGTGTGACGTGGAAAGTGCAGGGAGGCACTCTGCTGCAGCGGGGCGAGTGTCTCGCTGCACTAATAGCTGGATAATGAGGTTTCCACAACTTTGTTCTGGATTGAATCATCTTGTACCTATTGTTGACCAGCATTGTATGCCCCTCCTCTTGTAGAGAGGGGTATCTGTGGGGATGAAAATTTTAAAGGATGTCTTGAAAGTCATGAGCCGGAGAAAGCGTGGTGTTGAGGGGGAAGAGGGAGGTTTCAGCTAAAGGTGCCTCATGAGGAGTGTGTGGACAGGCTTGTCTGGATTACAGATCATATAAGGAAACAGAACTGTCATTCCTTCTGATTCAGTAAAGGACTGGACCTTATTTATCTTGCTCTAAATATTTGATTGCTTCCACTTAATAGTAGATTGATCATTTCTTTCTATCCGTACACCTTGAAATGCTCAATAGAAACGGTCAGAATGAGGAAGGAAGAGGGGGAGAGAGGTATTAACTTCTGTACAGCTACCACAATTCCCTTTTTTGGCCATATAATATGTAAGTATATCTTACATAAACAAATTTATATAGGAATATGGATACATTGTAAACAAATATGTATAAATATACAGAATCCATCTATCACAGTGAAGCAGACAATTGCATTTACTGATATCTATTAAGAAAACCAACCCAAACTCCAACAAACAAAACAAGAGCAGTTATTTTGGCCCCAGTTGCTTAAAACCTCTGCCTTTGGGACAGCTCGTCCTGATGCCACTAGGCTAATTTGACAGCTGCTGAGTTTTCCCTTCTACATTTTATTCCTCGCTGTCTTGATGTACTTTTCTGGTTGTTAGTCTCACTGAGTCATTTTTCAATTAATTATAGAAAGGAATGTATCTAATTGTGGAAAATCTGGAAGTGAAATGAACCTGAATGTGAGATCAGGCTCACCCCGATGCTGGGGAGCTGCTGCCATGGTGCTGTGCTGGGCCTGGCTGTGCTTCCCCCTTGCTGGCGGGCCTGGGGCCTGGGTTTCCCCTGCCTGTCACTTAGATTTCCACACAATTATTAGAGAAGGGCTTCTGCCATACTCCTGAGGCTCAGTAGGGAGTGACTTGTGTTCAAGTAAAAGCAATCAGCTGTTGTTATCTGGAAGCTCCTCTCGTTGCCTTCGTGGTGGGTTTCGCCTTCTGCCTCAGCGCTTGGCCTCCCTTTGGCAGCTGAGGGATGGAGGAGGGTATTTCCCTCAGGTAGTGCGACTGATTTCAATTCGACCATCTGAAAGTGAGTATAGACTTTGCGTGACAGTAGTTTTAGAAGGAATATCATTGTAGAAATGTATATTTTTAAAAAGGCCCCAGTCGCAAACTCTTAAGGGCTGACAGAGTCCATAAAAGTAATGTCAAGACAAGATGACTCCACATGTATCTCTTGCTTAATGTTACACCTCCCTCATTTCCAACTACAAGCCCACAAATAGCTTCCTAACTCCTCATGTAATCTTAGCTTTGTAGTCATCTACCTGGAAAGCATAATTTTAACCCCTCCTTCTCCTGTTCTGGTGCCTCAGGACATCGGTAGCTGAGTGACCTTTTCCATATTTGCAGCATAAAGCTTTTAGTGACTGCTGGTATGTGCCTTTACTCAATGTTTTCTTCTGGTTTAATCTATTATTTTTTCCCCTAGTATCTGTAACTGGCATAGGGAAAGGCAGACTGCGCTCCTGGGCGGGCAGCTGTGGGAGACTTCGGGAGCGGAGCCTGGCTTTCCCTCCATGCCAGGCTATCTCCGCAAGATTAAAGCACCGACTACCCCACATTAAGCCACTTTCGGAATTGCAAAATTGCTTGTTTACAATTTACCAGCTATCTGCAAAGCCTCTATTAACCTGTAGAAGCAGGCAGAGATATCTCGCAAGCAGGAGAGGGAATTTTATGCCACTAGTCTTGACCATGAACTATGATTTTATTTATTTGCCTCCCCACCCCGCCCCTTCTCTGACTTCTTTCTCATGCTTTGCTCTGACTGCACTGCCTTTCTTGCTGGTTATAAAACTCAATTCATAATATGCCCAAAAACAACACTGACAAAGTGTATCATGTTAGCTGCACCACTAAATAAAAAAACCCCTTAATATTTTAAAGGTTTTTTTAGTCAAGGTTCAGTGGTTGAAATGTCACCCTTGTAGCTCGTTAAGCTCTTCAAAGGTTCAGAGCTTTAGGAAAAAGATGATGACTTCCTTCTTGATTAAAAATGAACTGTTTCAGTCTTGGAAACTGCTCCTTAATTAAAAAGTAAATCATATTATATGTTCACTATGATGAACTGATAATAATTGGAAATTACTATTTTATTACCTTACATATCAATAAAATGGTATAGTATTTGTGAGCGGAAAATCAAAAATAATCTTAAAATTCTGTCTTGGTGATAGGCTCTTTAATGTCTATTAGCATAGGCATTACTTTTGTGTCTGTTGTGGCTTAATGCTTTTATTATCTCAAATGTCATATAGAAATAAATTATTTTCCATCACATTTTAAATATTATTCTGTAATAAACTTTGTGCCATTAAATCTTCAGGAGCTATTAACCGCTTTTACAGTAACAGAATTTTACATTTGGGCATACTGTAGCTGTTAGCTCAAGTACAGGCCATTTGGGGCTTGGTCTTAGCTCCATAATAAAAGATATTTGTCTCTTTCCTCAGTATTAGATATTGTCCAGGATGCAAATGAGGTGACATTGCAGAGCTGTATCAGTGCAATGCACACAGGTGTGGTAGGACTGCTAGGCTTTCACCAGTGATTCATTCCAAAGCAGTTTTGAAGGGCTGTTCAAAAGCATTTAGTCTTAGCTGTCTGAGCGTGTGGGTCAGCCTCACATGGAAGCAAGAAGACTTATGCAGTTATGGGGATGTGTTATGCAGGAAAATTTGTAGAATCATAGAATGGTTTGGGTTGGAAGGGACCTTAAAGATCATCATGTTCCAAGCCCCCTGCCATGGGCAGGGACACCTTCCACCAGACCAGGTTGCTCCAAACCCTGTCCAGTCTGGGCTTGAGCACTGGCAGGGATGGGGCACCCACAGCTGCTCTGGGCAGCCTGTGCCAGTTCTTTACCACCTTCACAGTAAAGAATTTATTCCCAATCTAAATCTGTCCTCTTTCAGTTTAAAGCCATTCCCCCTTGTTCAATCACTACATGCCCTTGTAAAAAGTCACTCTCCAGCTTTCTTGTCGGCCCCTTTAGGTATGGGAAGGTTGCAATAAGGTCTCCCTGGAGCCTTCTCCAGGCTGAGCAACTCCAACTCTCTCAGCCTGTCTCCATAGGAGAGGTGCCTCAGCCCTCTCATCTTTGTGGCCTCCTCTGGATTCACTCCAACAGGTCCACATCCATCTGATGTTGGGGACCCCAGAGCTGAATGCAGCACTCCAGGTGGAGGTCTCATAAGACCAGAGTAGAAAGGGAGAATCCTCTCCCTTGATCTGCTGGCCATGCTTCTTGTGATGCAGTCCACAGTACAGTTAGCTTTCTGGGTAGCAAAGGCATGTTTCTGGCTCATGCTGAGCTTTTCACCTACCAACACCCCCAAGTCATTCTCAGGGCTGCCCTCAATCCATTCTCTGTCCAGCCTGTCTTTGTGCTTGGGATTGCCCTGAGCCACATACTTGGCCTTGCTGAACTTCATGAGGTTTGCACAGGCCCACCTCTCAAGCCTATTAAGGTCCCCCTGGATGGTATCCCTTGCCTCCAGTGAGTTGATTGCACTGCACAGTTTGGTGGTGTTGGCAAACTTGCTGGGGGTGCGTGTCCATGTCTCAGACAAAGATGTCAAACAGCACTGGTCCCAGTACGGATCTGAGGAATGCTGCTTATCACTGGCCTCCACTTGGACATTGAGCTCTTGACCACAATTCTGAGTGCCACCATCCAGCCAATTCCTTATCCACCTAGTGGTCCCTCTGTCAGATCCATGTCTCTCCAGTTTAGAGACAAGGATGTTGTGTGACAGTGTCACATGCTTTGCACAAGTCCAGGTAGATGATGTCAGTTGGTTTTCCATCATCCACCAGCACTGTAACCTCCTTGTAGAAGGCTGCCAGATTTGTCAGGCATGATGTGCCCTTAGTGAAGCCATATTGGCTGTCACCAGTCACCTCCTTATTTTCCATGTTCCTTAGCATAGTTTCCAGGAGGATCTGCTCCATGATCTTGCCAGGCACTGAGGTGAGACTGACTGGCCTGTAGTTCCCCAGGTCTTCCTTATTTCCCTTTTTAAAATTTGAGGTTATGTTTCCCCTTTTCCTGTCTGTTGGTATTTCACCCAGGCTGCCATGACTTCTCAAATATGTTGGATAGTGACTTTGCTACTTCATCTGCCAGTTCCCTTAGGATCTGTGGATGCATCTCCTCGGATCCCATGGGCTTGTGCACCTTCAGGTTCCTTAGATGGTCTCAAACATGATCATCTTCTACAGTGGGAGGTTCTTTATTCTCCCAGCCCATGCCTTTGTCTTCTGCGACTTGGGTGGTGTGGCTCGAGCACTTGCCAGCAAAGACTGAAGCAAAAAAGTCGTTGAGTACCTTGGCCTTCTCCATGTCCCAGGTAATGAGGCCTCTTGTTTCCTTCTGTAGAGGGCCCACATTTTCCCTGGTTTTCCCTTTATTGTTGATGTACCTATGGAAACTTTTCTTGTTGCCTTTGATGTTCCTGGTCAGATTTAATTCTGTCCGGGCTTTAGCTTTCCTAACCTGATCCCTGCCTGCTCAGACAGTTTCTCTGTGTTCCTCTCAGGCTATGTGTCCTTGCTTATGCCCCCTGTAGGCTTCCTTTTTGTTTGATCTTGTTCAGGAGCTCCTTGTTCATCCACGCAGGCCTCCTGGCATTTTTGCCTGACTTAGCCTTTGTTGGGATGCATCACTCCTGACCTTGGAGGAGGTGATCCTTGAATATTAACCAGCTTTCTTTGGTGCTTCTTCCCCCCAGGGCTTTATCCCATGGTACTGTGTGAAGCAGTTCAGGAGAGCTGACTTTGGCCTCTTCAGGGAAGTCCAGCGTAGTGAGCCTGCTGTGTGCCCTCCTCACTGCCCTAAGGGTCTTGAACTCCACCATTTCATGATCACTGCAGCAAAGGCTGCCCTTGAACTTCAAATTCCACACCAGCCTCTCCTTATTGGTGAGAACAAGGTCTAGTGTAGCACCGCTCCTCTATTACTTGGAGAAGGAAGTTATCATCAATGCATTCCAGTAACTTCCTAGACTATTTATGCCCTGCTGTGTTGTCCCTCCAACAACATATTGGGGTGGTTGAAGTCCACCATGAGAACCAGGCTTGTGAATGTGAGGCAGGTCCTATCTGTCTATAGAGGGTCTTATCTGCTCAGTCTTCCTAGTATGGTGACCTGTAGCAGACCCCCACTATAATGTCATCTGTCCCTGCCCTGCCTTTAATCCTGACCCATAAGCTTTTGGTTGGCTCCTCTTCCATCCCCAAGCAGAACTCCACGCACTGCAGCAGGTCACTGACATAGAGGGTGACACACCCTTCTTGTGTCCCCTGCCTGTCCTTCCTAAAGAGCCTGTATCCTTTCATTCCAACACTTCAGTCACAGGAGCCATCCCACCATTGCTCACTGATGCTGATAAGATCGTAGCCCTGCAGGCATACAAACATCTTTAATTCCTCTTGTTTATTCCCCATGCTACGTACACTTGTATTTGAGTTCAGTCCCTGATGAAGCTGACTTACTGTCTGGAGTGCCTGGAATTCCTTTGTGCTGCTCTTCAGGTGCTCTCCTGCTGACTTGTCATCCAGCTCTGATGGATGCTCTGGGCATCTCTTACTGGCACTGGTATCAAACTGGTAGAAGAGGGATGTATTGAGGTTCCCCTCCCCTGGCAGCTTTAGTTTAGACCCCTCTTCACCAGCCTGGCAAGCCTATGACCAGAGATGCTCTTCCCTATCTCTGACAGATAGAACCCACCAGCCCCCAGCAGACCAGCTTTCTTGAGCTGGAGAATATTGGTCTGTAATAATTGCAAAGTGGGTGCTATGAGAACAGTACCCCGAGTGTGGAGTAGGACTACCTGTCTACCTGAGTAGGGATATGGAATTTATTCAGCTAAATGAGGTTTCACAATCAGGGGACTTCTTAGTGCAAATGATGCATGTCAGGGGAGATGACCCAATTTTGCATACTAGAAAGTTTGGATAATAAGAATCCAGATAAACAAGCCCCCAGTGCACTATGTATTGTATTTAAATACAGGCTTCTGTCCCTACCACAGTTTTTAAATAACCGCTGCTTGTACTAATTATCAAAATGACAAGATTTCTATGTAGAGAAAAAACTATTTCCTATTCTCTTCTTCTGAGTTCTGTTGTGAAGTCATCATGATCAAAACTCATGAGATTAGAGGTGGTTTTGGGAATAAGAATCTTAAACCTTGTATCCTGATTTCATTACAGAGTAAAGAATAAGGCAAAACCTGGTCTAGGAGAGAAAAGTTGTTGTTCATAGAACTTTCCATAATTAGCAAACACAACAGGGATAAAGGAAATTGGGCACAGTAAATTGCTTTTTGTTTCAGGTTTCTCTTTATTCAAGCTTGCCCCAGCGTGGTATCCATTCTTTCAGTGTGAATTTTCATTAGTGAAGCCAAGAGATTTCAACAAAACTAAATGTTAACTTTTAGCATCTCTCAAGCTCAAACCAATTTCTCAATCTTCTGAATTTGGTCAAAATAATCCCTTTCAGGGGCTCATCGTGGCTTGTGAAGGAAATAAATAATATCTGATCCATGACCTATAAGTAAAGTCATTATAATTTTGCTAATCACCAGCCTGCTGAAACATACTCAGAAGCTAAAAACTGAATTTACGGGTAGCGATGTCAGATATAATGCTATGCTTGTATAAGCTTATGTAGGTAAAGTAAACTAAAAAGCGATGTATTTCAACTTGAGTTCTGTTTATCTAAAAAAGATTTTTTTTTCTATTTGAAAAAAAGTTGGTTTCTTGGGGTTTTTTTTTTTTTTTGTTTGTTTGTTTTTTTTCTATTTTCCTTTTATAGCAGAGTAAGGAGAAAGCGTGCATCTGTGATGCAAGATAGTCATGGTATAGTAAGGGATGCTGAAGCCTCATGGCTTTTTAATAACTGTCTTCCAGTCCTAGGGATATTTGAAATAGAATTTTGGTCATGGTGACATTAGGAAATGCGAGTGTCAGATGCAATTAGGCTATTTCCCATTTGGCAGAATTATTACCTTGCTTTTACTGCAGTTTAATATTCCAAGCATCCTTGGTGACTTCTTAGTGTGTGTGTGTGGGTGTTAAAGCTAATAGAGGAATGCAAATGGGAATACCCTGATCCCATTCAGCCTTTCCCAAAGCACTCTTTATGCTTGGGAGATGGAATGAGGAGAGCTCTGCAGGACCTCTCCCTCCTGTAGCATGAAGCTGGACTGTGCCGCTTCAGAGAGAGAGGTCTTGTGAGATTGTGCTCGTCTGCATGCAGGGGTAGGGTTTTCCCTGGGGAGGAAAGGGTGGAGAAGCAAGGAGCTGGATGGTTTGGTTCTGCAGCATCTGACATGGTGCGCTCCCTATCTGTCACTAATACTGTGTCTGTACAAAAAGTCACCCATGCCAGGTAACAAGCCCAAGGATACCATCCAAAGCCAGTATCGATGATGTTATTTTCCAGTTCGTCTGAACCTAGTGCTGTCTCTTCTCCAGCATTCCCAATGCCCTAACTGGGCAATGAGTGAGTGTAGGGTAATTTATATGTGCATATACAGAAACTTTCCACATAAGAAGCAAATCTTACAACAGCTGTAGTCATTTAAAAGTGAAGACAGTTTCTTACATAAAGCATAAATTTTGTGTTTAAATGCTGAGTAGCTTTCTATGTGGTTTATTTGTGGAGTTCTTTTACCAGCTAAAAATGTAAGCTACTACATAAATATTTGTTCAGGCTTAGTTGCAAAATGACAGAGCAATGTTTCATGTACAGTACTTCATCGATGGAACAATGTGATTGAAGTCTATAGGGAAACTGATGATGAAAGGAATTATTTCAAGGCTAGCATAATTTCCAAGGGGATTTTAAGCACTTGCTGTCTTTTCAGCCATAGCTACATAACTTGGCATATACAGAACAGTTAACTATGGAGACGCGTTATCTTTCAGCTTTGGTATTCTTGATACTTCTGCCCTCTTATAAGATGTTCAGAAACATGCAAAATTTCCAGGTTCCTTTTTGTTCAAATCTGGAAGTGTGGGAAATCCACATGTGTTTCAGTGTAACAAGTGAAATTTAATATCTGACACAAGCTTTCTGCTTCATTTATAGCTTTCCTATTTCAGTCTCCCATACACCGTGGATCTGTCTGATATTTAAAACCAAAATATCTCACTGGGAGACATAAAAGGAATAAATGGAACATCTTGTTATTGCTCTGTACATGTGTCTGTGATGGGCTATAGAGAACTCTCACTTTTTTAGCTGTTCCCTTCATAAATGTAGGTATTGCAAAACAGAGGGAAGGGTAATCTCTTCTGGTATGAAGCCAGGGTACTGGGATCTAGCGTGGCAAGTGTTCTCTGCCTAGTTCTGCCACAAATTATTTGCTGATTTTGATCAAATAATCACAGCTATATCTAATTTCATATAAATAGCGGGAACTGTTACATTAATAATTTGACAATTCAACTGTGACAATCTGTGCTTGAAAAAGTCTGAAATTATGGAGTAAAAGCATTTACTTAAATTCAGATGGTGAGAAGGTGATTTATTAATAGACCTTTTCAGTGTAAATTTGAGGTAGGTATATGTGCCCAGCTACATAAAGCAATTCATAGGCTGCCCTAATAACTTGTTTGCTGTTATGGTAACACCTCAAAGCTACTGTACCACATAACCATTGTATGTGGACTCAACTCTATCTCCATCTTCCTCTTTAATTATTCATTCCATTTTAAATAATTTTATTTTGGAAAAGGAATATTTAAATATATCTTTATTTTCTGATTAACATTGTGGCACAGTTTTTTTCCTTTGACTGCAAATAGTAAGGAAACCAAAAGAAGCACTGACTGCATAGAATCTGAAAAAAAATATTGCAAAAACTTAAGTGTTTTAGTAGGTCAGTTATGCCAAGATACCCGATAGTGTGATCTGACCTGTTAAAATGACAAATACAGCTCTCAGTTAAGAGGTTCCCTAATTTTTGAAATTATCCAGGAATGAATAACTTAGGAAAAAAGTGAATATGAAAGGATGGTGTGGGAGCCCATACTGTGAGCTGGCTGCCTCGGAGCTTGTTTGCATCCCCGCCAGGCTCAGTGCAAGGCTGCCCAGTGCTGTAACCAGGCTCGGCAGCTGTGGACCAGACAAAGAGCAAACAGCCATCTGAACCCAGACATCAGCCAGGGTCAAGAAATGGCCACTTTTTTGGGGGGACATATCCAGACATGACTGACCAGCTCAGCCTGCTGAGGCATGTGCAGTCCGTGATGAAGGACCATGCAGCTGTCGCGTGTGCCCCTTGGAACCAGTGTGCCGAGATAGGGAGCATGTGGTGACGTGTGGTATGTGCTGTTGTCTGGGAAATGGGCTCCTTGACTGCCCTATAAAAGACTGTGCCATTGAACAGTAAGGCCGTGATCTGGAGACCCCCCTCACCAACGGACAAGGAAACTACGGATCAGCGGGCTGCTGCTGGATCCATGGTGGTGACTATCTCTTGCAATTCTATCCTGACTGCTTGCTAGGTTTCCTTTTTTCCTATCCTTCCTTCCCTTTCCTATTGCTATTTTCTTGTGAACGCTGTTTCAACAAACATTTCTGATTTCACCTTGTTTGCATCTTCATCTCACTCTGAGTATAACATCAAATCTCCCTGGCTTGGGCTGTCCAGGACCAGAACAAATGGTAGTACTGAAAGATCAATAGGCTGCAAAGCAGGTAGGAGGTTTCCTTACATGTATACTTCCTATTCACAAGTGTCTTAATTAACTAAGGAGTTGCATGCCTGAGTCCATGCACTCTGAATTATTTTATCTCATGCAACAGTCAATTTTACGATCAACTGTCTGTCGTGTCTCAAAGTAGGTAGCAAGATACAAGAGGATTTTTATGTGCAATTCAAACTCTCCTGTCTGGATTAGAGCATTCCTGACAGTTGCATCTTTCCTGGGGTAATTTGGCTGGGAATTGCTAGTACTGGCAAGATAAACTAGCACTGGGTAATCTTACAGCAATTATGAAAGTTAACATCAGGCACTTTTTTTTTTTTTTTTTTTTTTTTTCCCCCAGAGGCAAATGCACCTTTAATACGTGAGTTTATTTACAGAATGTGCCACACTCCTCCTGGATTCTGCTCACAGAATGGAAAGGTGGAAAAGCACCCACAAAGCAGCTATTGAATAAACAGCCCGTTTCACCCTTCAGAGCTCTCTCGCTGCTTGGGTGGAAAGTATGATGGATGGACAAAGTTTGCAGAAAGATACAATCGGTTCTTGGCTAGCTGAGAAGGAGGCTCTAACCTCTGAGTCCCCGGAGAGGTTTTTGAGTCAACCCTATTATCCTCGTAAGGCTGTAACAGTTGCAAGGAGTGTTGATCCTTTCATCCTGCAGCTTTAACGTTGTTACTGTGAAGAGCTCTGCAAATACTTGAGACAAAACTGACCTTTGGGCTTGGAAAAGCCTGGGGGTTCTGGACTTTCTTGATTGCAGGAAAAAATGTGAAAGAAAAGTCAGCATTGGTTTGATAGATTGGTCTGTCAATCTAGCTTTTTAAAGATCACCTTGGAAAAACCAGTCAAACAAATCAGCTGGTCTGGAAGAAGCAATTGCTGAAACTCCATAAAGAGAAAACTTTTGCATAAACTTTTTTTCTTTGCAGGTCATCTGAAGTAGCAGGAAACAAATGGAAGAGAAGGGTCTTGGAAAGTGAGAGCGTTTCTGAACCTGCCCAACATGCATTCCCTTCGTGCCAGCTCACGCCCGATCTGTCTTTCCTTCAGTCTTATTCCTTTCTGTTTCAGAAGATACTGTTCCAGAGACAGGTGAGCTTGCTTTTCTTGGTACTCCTAATCTGTAACGGTTCATAAGAACTTAAGAAATATGTTGGTGGTTAGTGGTGAGGTTTGGATTTGTTTTTCGCCTAGTATTTGGAGTTATTTCTTTATAAAAATTGTGGTCAGTTTGCAACTTTTTGGAAGTTTACGGGTATCCTGATTGATGCTTCTTTGAGATGTGTTATAGCAAAGCTAAATAATCACAAACAGTATGTAATGAATGTGCAGGGTATTTCCACTCTGGGAATTAAAAATCTTTTGAGTTCATTTATGGTAGATGCTGCAGTGTAACCACCTGGTGGAGTCATTGCAAGGCCTGGTTAATGGTAGAGTTTTTTACGCCAGAATTTGTTACTTCAGTATCTTGCACACTGTTCTGTGGTGGAAATGTTTCACAGGCCATAAAGCTGTCCCTTCTGCCAGCTGCAACTTTTGAAAAATCATAGCTTGCTGCAGCCTTGATTCTGCTGTTGCTAGAGGATGCATCCCACATTTCAGATATGTTTAGGTGTTGCAGGTCCATTGAAAATGTGTGGCCTATAATGAGGGCCCTGTTAAAACTTGTGTGTATTTGGAGTCTATCTGTTTGGTGTGACCCTCAGCACAAAGTATAGTACCTAAGCAAAACAGCAGTGAAATTACTTGGTGGCTTTTTGATAGCTTGGCTAAGAAACAAAACACCCTTTTGCTGAAGATGTGTATGCAGATGCCAAGCTCTCTTCTAAGCTTTGGAGGATTAAACAATAGGTGAGGTGGAAATGGTCTTCCTCTCCCCACCCTTTCAAAATGAGGTATTTTGACTGGGACAGATACACTTCTTGTATCACTAAACATGATGTGCTGAGTCTCAGTGAGAAGGATGCTTTAAATAAAGTAGTGTTTCATAGAAAAGATTAATTTCTTATAGGCAAAAAGCAAAGCTTCCTGAAAGAACTGTGATGTTGATCCAATTCCATTACTTTCAAGTTTTTGATGCCTGCTGAAGCATAATGTTGCCTCAGAAGCAAAAGGAAAGGACTTTTTCACAGATTGTAAAGAAGTTGTGACATTTCTCAGATTCATAATAGTTTTTCAGAAGTTCCAACATTAACTCTTTTATGCTATCATACATCTGAACTGAAAAACCCCTTTGTTCCCTATGCCAATTATCTTTTTAGGGTTGATCAACCGCTACAGTTTGTGTATACTACATGCTCTCAGCTCCTAGGAATTTAACTTTGTTATACTCTGTCTGTACAAAAATATTTAGCTTAGCCTTTCCTGGTTTTAATCATTGTCTTTTGCTCAATGTAATGGATTTTGCAATAGCATAGCTGATATTAATGCCATTAAAACACTTAAGTAGAGAGGAGCTGATATTCCAGAAAGTGTTTGAGTTAGCTGAGAAGTGAGGCTGATATTTTACCCTTCTAGTAATAGAACAGAGATATGCTATTTTGTTGCAGGTTCAGTAGTAATTATTTACACTGATGAATAGAGAAATGGAGCAAAATGTTCTGCTCCAGGCTTTTACTGTAACTTGTTTGAGGCTGAGCAGAATAACTAAAGTTTCTTCTTCATGAAGAAGAACGCAGATGAGGTGACAAAATGTGACTGGGGAATAAGGTTGTGACAAGACCGATCTGTGAGGAAACCAGCAGAAACCAGGATAGGATGTTCCCCAGAGGGCCAACCAGTGCAGCTGTGCTGGCTTCTGAAGGCATGAGTCTGTGCAGGAAGTGTGATGATCTGGCCCTAGGCTACTGAAATGTGTTATTAAAAGAATGATCCTTATTTCCTTCTTTCATGAGAAAGGCATTCTTCTACAGAAATTTCTGTTGCTTTGATGTCAGAAAACAAGGTTGTTTTGAGTAGTGCTGATATTTAGTATCCCAAAGAGTCTGTTGTAATGAACAGGTGAGGCTTTTACGTGCTTCCAGGGGAAACTTGATGAGTGGGAGCATGTGGAGGAGGAAGAGTGCTGCTCCTTCCTCAGGCAAGTCAGGTGTTGCTGCTTTGGCTTTGGGAAGTGATGTTGCATGGGGCCACAGACTGAGGCACAGGGATGCTCAAGCTAGCAGAGCTCTGCAGTATAGAAGCAGAGAAGCAGTGTGCAGCTACGTGAAGAACTCTCCGCAGAGCTTTCTGGGCTTTGTGTGGATTTCTATGGCTCTGCTAATACCTGGGCTTCAATGCACTGCTTTGTGGATGAAGAAGATCACTGCTAACACTGAGGTCAGGCTGGGAGATTTCAAATCTGTTTCCTCTGGCAGAGTACAGAAGAGAGTGCTGTGACCACTGCATGCTCTAGGTTGTGTCTCCTGTTGCACTGTGCGAACCCTGCAGATGTCTGTGCACGTACCCCACACCGTGCTCAGCAGCAAATTGTTACTGATGCCAAGTAGAGGATCAAAGAGGGACAAAGTACTGTTATGGATCAGATATATGTCTAAAACCTTAGAATCGAGGAAAACATAAATAGCTCATCCAAGGTCAGTATCATGTATCAGCTAAGCTGTGTGTCAGTGGAGCTTTAATCTTGGTATTTTTTTCCCAGAATATGCATAACATTGAAAAAAACCAGATGATAATGCATGATGACTTGACTTACTGAAAGCCAAGAGGAGGCTGAGTAATTTCAGTATGAATCCACACTCCTGAAGAGACAGCACCACAATATTGAGTCAAATTAAGAAATGTCAAGAGGGTAAACAAAGGGGTAATGAATTGTAGTTTTAAAAATGACTATATTTTTAAATGGGTATGGGTGTTTTGTGTTGTGGTTTCGTGTTTGGTTCTTGTTTGGGTTTTTTGTTTGTTTGTTTTCTGGTTTTTTTTTTCTTGGAGTAGCTGCATCAGACACTTGGGACAAAGCAGATGAAAGATGAGTACATATTAAGAATAGAATAGCAAATAAAGGAAATTTCCCAGTAATGTTCTATTGCATCTTCCACTATATCCTTGTGGAATGCAGTACTCAGGTGGTCTCAAGAGCATGCAATGGCATGGAATAGAAAACTCATGAAAAGAAAGGAAAGTTTAAGAACAAGAACTGAGAAAAGAAGATGATAGATATATGAAAGAAAGTGTTCTTTATAGAAAGTAAAGTAGGAATTGGTAGTCAAATTTTGGTAATGTTAACTGCTCGTAAGACAGACACGACTCCCAGTAACCCCCTGAACAGCAAGTTCCAAGAAATACTCTTTATACAGCTTGTAATGTGGTAAGGCTAAGAGTCATGCTGAAACTAAATACTGCAATAAAGGAGGGATTACCAGAAAAGCAAATATTGTCATGCTTCATGTATAAGCCAACTGCCTAAGTGCTGGGGTTTTATATGAAAAATTCCTTGAACAAGCTATTCCCCTTTATCTACTGCAAGGTTTCTGAAGGGAAATACTCTG
The DNA here is from genome assembly GCF_017639655.2 of Falco naumanni. Lineage (NCBI taxonomy): Eukaryota > Metazoa > Chordata > Aves > Falconiformes > Falconidae > Falco > Falco naumanni. The sequence continues at coordinate 32,290,060 of NC_054065.1, read as the reverse complement.
TTAGATGACATGGAGGGTTTGTGCCATGCTCATGTTATACTGCCCTAACTAGTTATGGCTTGGTCATTAAATGCAGCAGAATCTTACCAGAGTCTGTGACCCCAAATGTCACCAAACAGCCTGCTGTCTTCGCTCTTCTCTGAAACACCTCATGTTGCCTCTAGGATGCTCAGCTAGATGTAACATCGCTGACAGATTATATCAACTTCTATGATCCTTATTTTGTTTCCTTTGATCTCTCCTAACAAAGTACAGTTTGTTTAAAACAACTGAAGCCATTAATTCTCTCAAATATTTTTTTTTTTTTTGTGCAAACCTATATGCTGCCTTTAGTGGCTGCTGGTTGAAATAAGCCTAGGATTGCTTTAAAGTTTTATATACTAAAAGAACTGTTTTGAAACTTGATTCCTTTCTAATTAAAATGAAATCTGAACCCATGTGAGGTTTTTGATAATTTTAGCCTTTGTTGCAAGAGCAGTTCTACATGAGTGAAGTTCTTTTATCTCAGGAACTCACTGCTATTGTACCATTTTATGTTCTAGTTGCTAATTTCACCCCACACTGTCTCATTGACTTCAGTGGGAATTTTCCTTGAACAAGAATTAAATAGTCTTTGGAATTAGTTCCCCCATGAATTCAGAATATTAGATATCGGCTCAGGTTATGTTACATGCTGGCAATTTTCCACCTGTTAAAATTCTTGGAACACATGCAATAAAATGTCTTCAAGCTTGATAAGAAAAGTTACATGTGGTTTGAATTGTCTGCAGAAGTCTAGGAGTTTGCTTGGAGTTTGTGAAGGCTGCTCTGAGGTTCTCTTACAGGAAAGGAAATTTCTGTACAGAGCTCCTTATTTCACTACTGCCAATTCTGCATTACTTTGGAGTTATGCACTTAAATAAAGAGAAATGACTTTTTCTTATGGTAAATAATGAGTAAATTATAAAGACAAGAGCATAAAAAAAAAAACCCAAACACCAAAACCCCACAGCTCAGCATGGGGTTCTAACCTTGAAAGAAGACCCAGAATATTTTATTTACATGCTTGGGTTTGCATGTATGGTGAAAGAGAGAAAATTTAAGCAGCATATGCGTAATTGAGGATGGGATTGTTATTAGTTGTGCAAAATTGAAGGAATACATCTTCAAATGACTCTGTTCCTGCATTTGAAAGCAAACTTTGGCATTTGAAAGACTTTTAATCTTCCTTGGCTTTTCTAGATGTGCTTATCTGTCCTTGTGCTAGCTTTAAGCATACACTTACAGGGACATTGTAACAGGCTTAACAAGGGACCACTGGATTTTTTTTCTTTAGTTTTTCTAATTCTCAGGCAAAGTGGTTGATTGGGAATAATTGCCATTTGCCTTGATCCTGCCTGTGAAGGCTGTTTCCAAATACTTTTCCCATTTTTTTAATCCCACTTTTTTTTTTTTTTTTTTTTTTTTTAATGGGCATCTTCCTTGTAATCAAATATTTTTGACAAGACGTGGATGATTTTGATACTAATTCAAGTACTCTTCATCCATAAAAAATGTATTTATTAAATACTTATTTTTGACTCTGTATTAGCAAATAGGCTGGAGGTCCACACATGTCAATACTGGATACATAAACTTCACAGGTTCTGCTGATTAAGAGGAAAGAGGAGCTTATAAGAATCTTCTACACTGAAGTTGTTTGTTTAATGTTTTCTAGCTGAACACCTTATATATAGTGTACCCTTGTGAACTGACATTCTTTTAGACAAAGAGAAATATATCTTTGGGATATGTTTGGTTTCTAGAAATCATCAGTTCTGTGGGTGTGTTTACTATTTTTTGTAACTGTATGGTACAATATATGTGGATGTTGTGCTCAAGAGATAGATCATGTGCTCTGAAAGCATACTATAACTACATTGTCTCTAAAATGCTTTAAGTAATTTGCCTGGATGGATTTAATAACTCCCCCACCCCCACCCCTTCTTTTATCCTTGCTACTGTTTGAAACTGCTACAGGTAAATCTCTCCCTTAGAACTGGGTGAAAGCCAGGGGCAAGATCTTCAGCTAGAATACATCGGTGCAGTTTGTCTCATTTCTCAGGAAAACCTTGTCTTTGCCCTTCTGATGATCTCATTCTTGAAGAAATGTCTGCTTCTCCGAACAGCCTTGCTCCCCTGAGATGCTCGTGGAGTCTGGCAGGTCTATAGCCTGGCTTCCAGCACACTAATGACCTTTATCTTTTTTGTGTGTATCTGTGTCCCACCTCCACACTGGGCAATATGCTTATTTTTTATTTGCCTAAATCTTTGCTAAGATCACATCCTTGTTTTAACAAGTAGAAGCACCAAGTACTAACACAGAAGTGAGGCTGAAGTTTCACCTGTGGGATTCCTTTACTGGGCAGTGTGGTAGTAGAAGCAGTGTTTGTTCTAGCTCGGAAATTCTGTAGAAGATACACTTTAGCAGTAAATAATACAACAGTACCTATTTTTATTTTAAAGTAAGCATAACAACAAATTGTTACTTTCTTATTTAGTTCTTCGTTAGTGAAGTGGCTAGAGACTCCAGTATGAGTTTGTTCAAGTGATGCTGAATGCAAGCATGCAAACCTGGGTTTTGGCACATTATGTCTAATACAATTGTGAGTGAAATACTTTCTTACTGGAAAAGATAGGGCATTGAAGATAGTGCATCGCAAAAATGCCTTTATTGTTACAGAGCATGTGATGAACTAGGTGATGTGTGCAAACAAGTGGGAGAAATGTTGTGATCCACTGATGCTCAGAAAACAATTATTTTTAGGATAGACTGTTTTCCCTCTTCCTTTGTAGTATGAGCTGATCTAATTTATCATCCCAAGCTCTCAGGTACAAATCTGGGGAACAGATACTGCCACCATGGAAACTAAAATTTTAGAAGAAGCCGCGTGATCTCAGCAGCTGGCACATAATGAAAATACTAAATAATGTGGAAGCTTTCAGTTAGCAATTCTGCAGGGCAATTTCTGGTTGTTTGGGTTGTTGCTTGCGCAGGACCTTGCTGTCCATATGCGATGTTTCTCATGATGGAGAAAAGATTGAAGAGAAAGATGAAATGTCAAGGTTTTTTATGTCTAGTATCTAGTTTGCTGTTTCCAAATATTGTAGAGTAACTGTCATCATTTTTTAATGAATAATGTTATTGCTTAAGGTCAGCATAAGTCCTCAATGCAATTAAATGATTTTGGAGTGAAATACTAAATTCAGCATGACTTGAGGATGTGTGTGTAGGGGAAAAAATGGATTGCTGATATTTATTGCTGTTATTTATCAAGGAAGGGTGTTTTCTGACACACTTAAAGTTATTTTTACTATTGTTCTATAAACCTGCTTCAAGGAAGGTATTTATGTGACAGATTCATGATGAGTGTGCTCCAGGTAGGTCCACTTTCTGATTGAATGTGAACTAGGGAAGAATTGTCCCTTTGCTTACTCGATCATGTAGGCTTATTGCCTGACAGAGAAAGCAAGGGATTTAGTCCCAGCCTCAGAGCACAGCAGAACTTTTTTTGTAATGAAATGACTCTATGGAAAAGTTTTGAATCATTGACCTAGGAAACAATGAAGCAGCCTTTTTGTAAAAGGTTATGGGATTTGCTGAATTGGAATAGCATGCTATTCCAATGGAAATATTGCAGCTTGGTTTAATCTCTGAGCACTGTGGTGGGTGTATGACACTTCCTGAATGAGTGCTGGTGGTTTTTGAACAAATTAAGTAGAAGTGTGTTTATGTGCTTCTTGGTGTTATGTGCTGCTAGCAAGTGTCCAAAACAAGTGATAGTATGACTCTGTACTTGTGGGACTAAGGCTTCTGCTAATAATGTTCAATTTAAACTACCGCCTGTTGGAGTTATCTATTTCCACAGCTTTTTCAGGCTTTGACAGGGAGATCACAAAAACAGTATAGATATTAAAAGGGCGTCCTAGACATAGTTTAGTAAGTGCTGATGTTTGTCATTTGGTCAAAAAAACCTCTTGGTGTGACAGAAGCAAGCCTGTATTTGATGGTTGAGGCTTAAGCAATTAATACACAATTCATGTGTGTTTTAGGAGCTCTTGAGGTGGGCATATTTTGAAAAGTAACTTTTCCAAGTACATAGTGCTTAAATACAGTCAGTATTTTATGAATCTTCCTCTTATAGACATTTTTCCTTTACATTCTGAAGCAGCTATCAGAAAATAAAGAAAACTTTTGAGCCAGAACACTCGTTATATGCATAGCGTTACTTTTTTATTTACCATGCTCTCTCCCCTTGAGAAAGCCCTGAGCAGGACAAGAGAGTAATTGTCTAAATGTCAGAAATCTTATAGTCTGTCCCAAAAATATGTGTTTTTCTGAGCTTTGCATAATGATGCTTATGAAGTGAAACTCAACATGGGCACACAATTCTGATATTGCACTTCTCAATCCGTTTGACTGTTGCTATTACATCCAGAGCTGATCTAAGAGCAATTGAGCCTTAAAGGATATACCAGCTGGAATAAGGGCAGGCAGGGTATTCTTGCTGCAGCTGAAAACAGGTCCAGCAGTGGCACAGCATCTTGCTTTGGTGGAGGGCTGATCTCTGCTGGGTTGCCAGAGTCAGTCTGATGAGACTGTGGTAGTAAGCAAGAAATTCAGCTTGCTCTCACGTGGCTTTGTTAGGCTGCTGTGTGGAGGACTGCTGGATAGCTGTGTTCTGTCAAGCAGAACCAGTTGGAATATTAAGAGGAACAGTGTTGACCCTTGGTTAGAGGTAGGGAACAGACAATTTAAAAAGAATGGTCAGAAAAATATAGATGGCCACCCTGCCTCTTCCATGCTCCCTCTCCCAGCCACCCCACTGTCATTTTTTGTTGGTAATGGGCTTTTCTGTTCCCTGCCGCTGCACACGCCTGCGCACGCACCCCCCCCCCCCCCCACACACACCCTCCCAACCCCCCCCCCCCCCGGTCTTTTCTCCAAAGACTTCTCTGGTCTGTTATTCTTGCAAAAACACATGTCCTGAAATTGCATTTGTGACTGTCTCTCCCCCACACTCCCCCAGCACTGGTGTGATGCGTCACAAGGGAAAGTGTTATTAAATGTGTTGCTGGCTTCTAAATTGTGGCTGTGCATGTTGTTGACCTGCACAGTAGTGCTTAAATTGTACAAATTATAGCATGGCTAGGGAGCTAAAACCCTCATAGTGCCAAGTGTTCAGGAAGCTTCTCATCTTTGTAAGAATTTGGTGAGCTATTCAAGAAGAATAGCATAATGGATCATCTATATTTAACAAGTTCATTGTAAACAAGTGACAAATAATGTGAACAGATCAGCCTGGCCACTTCTGCTTTGCAATAGGAGGAAGTACTGCTGGTGCTCGCAGTGTCATCATGGTGTTGGTGACAATGGTTGAAAACTTCAGGCCTTGTTCTTTTTGTGTTCCCTGAGGAGACCTCCATTCACCGGGCTTGATGGAAAACTGGATTTAACTACTGAAGTATGGGCTCATTTTAGGTGACCTATGACTCTGGGCTGGGGTTGCAGTCTGCTGCCTTCCCCTGTGGTGGTCCCATGATGCTGACCATCCCCTGGCCTCCATCTGCACAGGCAGGCTCATAGCCCTGGGCTACACTGCCACATGGACCTCTGCTCCAGAGACAGGGTCCAGGGTGAGGTGGTGGCTGATAGCTCAGCGTCAGTACCCTGTCACCACTGTCTGCACCCATGTGTTAGCCACCTCGGACGGTGTTCTGGGTGCCACTTCTTCTCCATGGCTATGTAAGGAAAGGTGGTTGCAGGCTTCTAGCAGAGGAAGTAGGAATTAAGTGATACTGATTTATTAAAAAAAATAATAATAAAATTGTACTTTTAGACAACTGTGATACATGACCTCATTTATAGTCTACCAGTAAAGCAGAGAATATCACTCCCTTCTTTTCCAAAAGCGGTTTGGCTACAAAGAGGCTGTGACTTGCTGATGAAGTGGATTTTGCTAAGCAACCAAAGAGCTTGAAGTTCAGCTAGTTTAGCCTGAACCAGTCGTATCACACTCCTGCATCCCAGTGACACCCTGTGAGTGGATCTCTTCAGCGGGAACAGTTTCATGTGTCTAAAAGCAGCGTCCCTCTGTCACAACACAGAACGGCACAGAGTTCTTGCATCTTAAAGGCCTTTAAAAGCACAGAGATGATGTTACATGTTTTGGGCTGTAGAACTTTTTGATATCTCAGTTCTTTATGATGCTTCTGTATTTGGAGCAGACAGGGAATAGATATCTGTGATCTTTTCTCTGGTCAATACTGCTAATGCTGACTGTAAGAGTACCAGTGAAATATTTCTTTAGTCTTGCTCTGATTTCCCTTCCCTCTTTGTTTTCCCTTGTGCACTTGGGGAAAACATGTTTAAAAAACAGTTTTCTAAAAGCATCTAATCTTTTGTACAGCACTGGTTATGTTACAATCTAGCTTTTATTAGGCGAAAACCCCAAGTTATAACTTTTTAGTATAAGAAGCAAGTGACTTAGTGGTGAGAGCTAGCTATCTCCTAAAATGCCTTGGGTTTGTCTTTGAAAATATCCTTGAGAGAAGAGAAAGAGATAGCTATAAAAAAAAAAAATAAATTGCAAGATGAATGAGTGTGTGGTGCTGGTGGGGACAGCTGCTCTTTCTCTGTATGTGTGCACGTAAATTGGGGTAGAAAGTGAGTCTGGACTGTGGCAAATTATGATTAAATAAAGTGCCCTTCTTGTTATTTCAAACGCAAAAAAAATTCATTGCTTTGTTGATTTACAATGATTAATGTTTTCTTTATCTCTGGGTTGGTTTTTTTTCTTGGTTGGGTTTTGTTTGTTTTAGGTGGGGTTTTTTTTGAGGCTGCATGGTCAGAAGACCGGGCATTCACAGCTCCTTACTGATTCTAACTAGGGCTGAAAGATGATTTGAATGTTGTGACTTTTTGTGCCCCATTGTTTCTCCTTGTGCTCTGGTGGAAAAAGAATTACAAGTATTCCAATTCTCAATAACACCTCTGGTTGTTCTCTTAGTCTCTGAGTATACTGCTGGGGATGGAGATGGAAATGCCAATGACCAGCTGACAGCCCAGTGTAAGATTAATGCTCATCATTTTATGAGGTAACAGCTATAAACAGTACAATCTGGTTCTTTAGAACAAGACTGAAGTATTAAATTGTAAAACCACAGACATATAGTAATAAAGAATTATGAACAAAGAAAAGATTTAAAGGTTTGGCTGTATTGTAGTTTGTTTATGGTAACCAACAGCGAGAAACATGTGTGATTAGCTGATCAATGAGAGGCTGTTACTGTGTTTTATATAGTCTTGTCCCTGTGATAATGACATTGGGGATGTAATTGGTTCTTTAGTTTGCTCAATACTATACATATTTGAATCAATAAATAGGATTTAGCTTTGCTAAATATAGATTGGGATTATGGAGCAGTGCTAGCACTGACTTTATGTATTGCTTCAGCATTTTAGTGAACAAGAACGGCTTTGTTTCACACAAGTGTGCTACTTCTCTCACTGGTGAAAAATATGGGCAAGTAAAAATGTAACTAGTAGGCTGATGAGAGGAATAAAGGGGATGCTGGAAGAAATTGTGGAATTTGAATTACTGTCAAAAGAGTGGATTTTAAGTCATTCTGAACTGCTATTGTAATTCAGCTGCAGTGGCCCTACATGGCTCCTGGTTACAGCTGCCACCACTGCTGGGTCACAGGCACCCGGGTTTTCTGTCTGCTACCTCCTCTGGCTCCAGAGCATACCTTCTCCCCTACCGGCTGTTTTTGTCACTGGGTAGCTGTCGACCCGGGTGCATTAAGCACTCACTGCCTTCTTACTGACATGATACCTGATAAAGTGACAAGGGGAGGCTCCCCTGGCTGGTGGCCATGCTCTTGCCTGTGTTGCTCCTTGGTCACTGGGAGGTGTTCCGTAGGAGTGACAATCTGTGGCACCTCACAGGCATCGCGTTTAAAGTTGTCTCACGGTAGGTGTGTAAACTTTTCACAGAGAAAAAAACCAACAACCATAACAGAAGAATAAGAAAGTTTCACTGTTTGGGGTGGTTTGGGTTATTTTTTCCTAGCCTATATGAAAAGAAGCAGCCTGAGCCCAAACAACTGAGTGTTTATATGTGCTGCATATTACAGCTCCATAGTAGCCTGAATGATCTTTCCTTGAAGGAGTCGAGTATTGAAAGCTACTTGTTTTCTGGGGGTATCTAGTCCTGGAAAAGCTTTTCCAATTGCCCTGAACTTGTGCACAGAAAATCTTCCTGATCTCCCTCTGCTGACAGTATGTTAGGCATTGGTCTTGGACATTCAGAAATCTCTGTATGATTACCACTGTGTGAAGGGAGAGAGCAGAAACTCTGTGGGTATGTTGTTCTACAGGTTCTTCCATGCACAGAAAAATCTTCCTTAAGAGAAGTTCTTCATAGCTGCAACTGAAGGATCATGAGCAAGCAGCTGCAAGGTGACCATTCAGGGGTGGAGGTGTGTGTGACCAAAGCTAGCCCAGTGGTGCAAGCCATGTGAAATGTAGGTAATCCTGGTGTTTGGGCTTTTTGGCTTTACAGTCAGGAAAGTAGACCCTGCCACTCCAGTTGAATGAAGGAAAAAATATTTGTTGTCTGTCTTATGTGGGGTTTGTGTAGTTGTGGGGATTTTTCTTCTTTTTCTTTTCCTCCCATTAGATTTTCTTTGCCTTGTCACTATTCTTTCTCCTCTGGAACATAAGTATTTGGAGATCAGGCTTACCTGAGCACAGATGCTGACAGTTTTGTTGCAATAAAACTGTACTAGTGCCCTTGTCATAAATCACAGCCACTAATTTGGAGACTTAAATTACAACTATGTCTTATGAATTGCCCTGTACAATTAAAGTGCAATATAAATACCTGCCATGGATTTTAATAAGCAGCGTAGTCACAGGACTGCTAACTATCAGCTGGCTGCTGTTGGGATGGTAGATTTTTTTACTGCTATTAAATATAGTGAGCAATATGGCTACTGTCTGTTGTTAGAAGGAACACCAGCATTGCCACCAGTGCCGCTGTTTAGCTGGAAGTGTACCATTGTCTCTCCTGAGGAAGGGGATGTTTATGAGAAAGTAAGGCATACTGTAGACAGTAGAAATACTCTGTCTGTCAGGGGCTGACACCTCCTAGAACAGTCACAATAACAGCAGAGCTCAGTGCTAAATAAACTCTCGGTAAACCAAAGAGAAGATCTACCTAGAAAATCACTGCCAAGGTCATGTCCTGGCTGCTGAGCTAGCGTACGTAGTGAGTCGGACTCTGGTAATTGGATTTGGTGAAACTCTGAGTCTGGTGCAGTGTCTCACACTATGCTAATGCTTGAACTTCTTGGTATGTGTTTCACGGCAAGTGATGCTGCTGACTGCCCTGTGGGTGGGGGTAGATGGTCAAGGCGGAGGTGTGGGTGAAATAGCAGATACTAGACTTCTGCAATTCATTAAATGGATAAGATGCTAGGGTTTCCAGGCATAGGGCATTGAATTTAACAGTCAGGAATGCATTCGCAGCTAGAAAGATTTGGTGGCAAACCCAAAGTCTGCTATTGGTTAGAAGAGGGGGTCTGCACATTGACCACTTGTGAAAACCAGTACCAAAGATGTCGGTTTAGGTTACATCTGCTTAGGACGGACTTGGCCAATGTCACTCTACCTGATTTTTCTAACACATCACCTTTCTAGTGCTTTGGATGAGGAGTCTAAAATTAATACTTCTTGCTACTGGACTTATTCCATGTAGACAGGAATAGAAAGGTTCTGCTAACACTTTCTTTCCACTGAGGTTACACCTCCTACTTAGACTGCACTGTTAAGGTTGTGGCAGACCTCTGATTTTTACTGTGTAACTACTACACTTATATATGAAAAGTGACATTTTTTTAATGCAGCGAAGAACACCTCCAACTGAACAAAAGGGTGTAAGGGGATTGTTTGTAAAGGAAATTGAATACTGGTCTCCAAACCTGTATTTCTGTGAGTTGGTCTCTGGTAGAAACTTGCTTGTTTTATCATAGAATCAGAGAATCATTTAGGTTGGAAAAGACCTTTAAGATCATCAAGTCCAACTGTTAACCCAGGATTCCCAAGTCCCCCACTAAACTGTATCCCTAACTCTGCATCTACGCATTTTTTTAAACAGCTGTAGGGTACTTTCAGGATAGTAGCTCTTTAGTAACAGGGAATCATGTAGTTTTCCTTTCCAGTTGGAAGTTTTCTCTCCATCCTTCTATTTGTGCTCTTTCCTGTAATGTTACATGCCCTTTCTTATCTGAGTTGACCAGAAAACAAAATATTACTTGTTCCCCTGTCACACTGCTGTTGATGTGATACCATCATGCTGTGAGGCATATGTTAAGTACTGTGATGTTTCTTCTTTGGGCCTTGGGGAAGAAACCCACACTAGCTTGGTCCTGGGAAGTTCTGCCCAGGCTCAAAATCCTTCTTCCTCCCCCGTGCTTCCATCCTCTCCTTTTTAGTCCCGAGGTTGACTGTTTTCTGTAGAATTACTGATGCCATCCAAGAGATATCTGTATTTCATCGGCTTTAACTGAGTGGCCCAATTACTCATTAGTAGTGGCTTTCTTCATAAAAGACACAAGAATGGGAAGAATTGCCTCCTGTTATTATCAAAAACCAGTGAACAGCATCACTGCAGTACAGAAAGCTGCACCATGTTTGTAATTATGTAGTTTTGATCCTTTTGAAATGTGATTCAAGCAACTTCTTGTTTCTCTTGGATTTTATGCCTTGAATAGAAATAATCTGTTTGTTTGCCATTTGAATAAATCTTTCAAATTTCAGCACTTTGGGGAGGTGTTCACATCATCAGACTCATGCATCTAACACAGATGCTCTGAATTGTTCCATTGACTTCTCACCATTCATTACAAAAAGCATTTAGTCTCCTAAATTGCAAGATGTAACATAGAGGTACATAAACAAAAAGGGTCTAACACTGGAGTTGGTGAAAGTCCCATTCAGAACCGTAAATGGATGCAGCTGAGTATTTAATGGGAAAATAGTCATATTATTAAGGAACAAAAAATAATTCTCTTACTCTTAGAAAGTGGCAGTCTTAAACTGCAGTGGCATATTAGGGGAAAAATACTAAACTACCGTTGTTAATGTCTCATCATTCCTTACACTTCAGAGAAAAGCTGTTGAAAAAACACTTTGGTCAATATGTTGGTAATGTATTTGCATTCTATGCCTCGGATCACGTGTAATGTCTCATTAAAACATATTTAGTTATTTGTCATGAGTGAGCTTTACAAAAGATACACATTAATAATCTGTCTTAATATTGAAATATTTTTGCTTTTTAAAAATCTATGCACCATATGTAGTGCTATTGAGGCTTTAAGTTTCTGCCTCCCTACTGATTTGATTTATTAGTAACTTTTATCTGAAGGATATAAATGAGGATAGAATTGCTGGAAGCCTTCATCTAAACTGCACATTTCTTTGATACAGGATAATAAAGAAGCAGAATGTTTTCCCATGGTGCTTGCTTATCGAAAGTCCTGTTTAGCTCAGTGGAGATTCATGATATTTATTTTTTTGTTTGTACGGACACAGACACTCCTGCTATTCTACAAGATTCCATGAAAAATTTACAAGTGTTCTTAACTTCAAAAAAAAAAAAAAAAAAAAAAAGTTGTCACAGCGTATCAAATGAAAAGGTTTTCTGCGTCATGGGCCATCATGTGTTATCTACAGTACACTGGTAATGCAAGTATCTCATTTCCCTTGTCAGCTAAGCTACATTAGCTACTTCAGGTATTGTAATCAATGGTATATTGCTTAACTTTCATCTCTCATGCCCTGTAGTTTGTGATAGTTTTCTGCCATGACAATGTGAAATTCTAATTATAAAGATTAAAGCCAGGAGGAATGTGATGTAACTGATAGATGGTTCAGTTTTCCAATGGAATAACTTTATCTGCAGACAGAGTCAAACAAGTGTTTGTGCTGTGCGTAACTTTCCAGAAATGTGAAAAATACTGTTTTTCTTTGAAGTATCAGGTTGTTGGGATGTGCCCTCAGTGATACTTCATAGAACATGAATGAAGCAAGATGGATATAGAGATGCTCGGATCGCCTGGGGGAGGCAGTAGGCCAGTTCTTACTAGGATCTGACTGGAGAACATCAGACCTGAGCCTGAGAAAATTTCCACCAAAATGATAGTTTTTGGAATTTTGGCTTCTCAGTGGAAGCTTGTTTTTGCAACCAGCTTTACTTTGTCCCATTTCACATATTAGATTTTTCCCATGGTAGAGGAAAAAGAGGGAAAGATTTCTTAGTAATAATTTCCTTGAGCAGCAGCAAAATCTAGAGAAGTTTGAATATCGTCTAACCCAACGGTGTAAACCTTGGGCAGTAAATGATGTAGGGATAAGGTTGTTGAACAAATGCCAGTGTTTTTCTCCCATGAGATGATATAGCACTGTAATTTTTTAGATTATTACAAGATTAAAAAAAAAAAAAAAAGGAAGGAAAATTACTTCCATTTTCTGATTAGGAAGTTCTGATTGATTGGAGTAAAATTGTGGAGTGGGGGGAAAACCTTCATGTCCTGCTTTTCAGTACCAAGCTGTTGTAGCTCAGGCAGGTATTCTTGACATTGTGTGAGCAATTTGCATAAATGATCTCACTTAAAATGTTAAATCTGGCTCGTTAGCCAGATGCTCAGGGTATAAATAATGAATGAACTTCAGATGCTGTGGTTTGACTACTAACAGGTCAGTAGGACTGGAAGCAGGGCACCAGCTTTTGAATTTGCAGAATTGTAGTTCCCTGTGTGTGTTCATGTTGTATAGGCATGGTAGCTGCAAAATGCTTTGATCTTTCCAGTACCTGTATAAATGTTTTTTGTAGGGAAGTTGTCCAATACCTAGCATGTGTTCATGTATGTTCATGTTAATTTTTTTTCCCTAACATAAATGGATTTGAAGCTCTAATAAATGGTGAAACTGGGTTTGGATGTTGAATTCTGGTGTTTGGCTGAGTCAGACAGCTAAAGTCCCTCTGGCACCTGAGCTAGCATCGTAGCATCACTGCAATTCTGGTAGGTACAGTTGAAGCACTTTCAATTTGGGTATTATGCAACACAGGGCAGCATAATAAACATACCTCAGCTTGGGCCTTGATGGGCATTATCTGCATCCCCAAGGCACTGTGGCAGGCCACCAGAAACAGTCTCAGCTGCTCAGAGGTCTTTTATCAAGCCTGCATGGTTGCTGACTCCAGATTTGTAGCGTGTAAAGTCTGACTGCACCTACTGCTGCATGGTGGTCCCTTTCTGTCATGGAGTAGCTAGAAACATCCACTGAAACAAAATTTAAAACTTTTGAGCCAGAAACAGTTCATTGAAAGGTCTCAAGCTTGACAAGTATTCTCTGATCTAAGCTAGAGATTGTTGGCTTCCCATTTGGATTCCTAGTGGGTTTGTCCTTGAGCAAAGCCAATGCCAAACAGCAAAAGAGTTTTGGTCTGAAACTTTGTAGTTAGGAAGCTCTTTTCGCAACTGCTTGTATGTTAGCAAAGGGAACTCACAATATGAAAGAAAGAATGCTTTTATAATTTGCCAGGAGTAATCTTTGCATCTGAAACTGATTTGGCTTTAGTCTTAGACTGTATGGAATTTATTCCTGCTTCTTGTAAAAGAAAATGGATGTAATAAACATTTACACTGCAACAAGAGTACAACATATGTAGAGATCCACAGCCTCCCTCTTTGCTAGTTGAAAGCTCTTCTGTTGAACTGTACACCTTCTTGCAGCTTGAAGGAATTTGTTTTCTCTAATTCTGCAGTAATGTTAAAAGTTTAATACTGCCAGAGAGATGTCATGTCTGACATGGGTGTCTTGATGATGCTTCAAAATGTCATGTGAACATCTTGATTTGATGCTACCATTTTCAGACTGACAGGTGGAAATGAAAGCTTATTGTCCATTTGGTTTATATTTATCCTGCCTCTGAACTGTCCTATGTTGTCATGTTAACAATCACTGCTGAGCTACCTTTTTCTTGCAGTAAATCTGTGGGACACTGGCCGTTATCTGTATTTGTGGTTTCCCTTGCCATGTACATCCTTTGCATAGAAAGCCATTCACTGTCCTATTCACTGTATAATATCCTATTCACTATATAATATAAAGTTTTATAGTATTTGAACATTTTTTCACTTTATAGACTTGTCCTTTTTTTATTCACTGTTAGACAGAATTCGGTCACGATACTGGTGACTTACTCTTGCATTTTGTGTGTTCTGATTGGTTTTGCAGGCAAGCAACACCACATGGTCTCTACAATGTTTACAGAGAAGGGGAAAACCCCCACATTTGTGAGGTGAGGGTATCCAGCCTATTGGCACATTAGCCTGTGGCTTATTTTGCTTTTAGGTTGGTCACAGTGCTGCAATAGGTTTCTCTTCAGTGTGTTTTTTTTTTTTTTTTTTTTTTTCAGAGAATCTCTTAAGCTCCCTTAAATGGTGGCAAAATAAGAAGTATTCCTTCCTGGCTGGTTGGTGTGGCTCCTCTGCCTTCTGTGCTTTCATTATCTTGCTTTGCAGTTATTTTACCCAGGGGACCCTAAAGCACCTCCAGTTCTCACATGTGTTTGTGTTGCATGTTTGTGTCAATGATTCTCTGTGGCTGACCACAGGGACAAAGCTGTGAAATCTATCTTTGTGTCTGGCACTGTGCTAATTTTCCACATGAGGAGATGCATCTGGGAATCACAGCACTAAACCATACTGAATTCTAGCTAATCTCTCCTCCTCCCCCTCACCCCTCCCTCCCCAAATACTCTGTATCCTCAGCTTCCTTACTGGCAGGTTCACTAGCTGCTTAGAGCAGGCAGCTGCAGCTTTGGTGTGCATGGCCTGTGGCTGTGGCAGGACTCTGCCACCCCCTTGCTTGCTCCGTGTGCGCTGTCCCCAGAAATTTGCCTTGCTGCAGGCCCTCGAGGCCCTAGAACTGTGTCCGGAGCACTGAGCACCAGCCTGTGGGGTGTTGGGAGGGAGGGGTTTGGTTTGATTTGGGCGAGTCATCTTGTTGCAGGGTGGTGGTCATGTTGGAAGTGCTGTTCTCCTCTGCAAAGGTGAAAATGGGTCCCTGAGTTTGTCAAAGCCGGTGACTTGCGCATCCCTGTGCCATGGCGGTGACAGAGGCAGGCGCTGACGTTTGCTTGTGCAAGTAGATTTTCTGCTCCCTTTTTTCCTGCTCTCTGCTCCTTCTTCTCTCCCACTTAGAGCTGAAGGTATTGGAAAGGTAACCAGCAGACCCAGGGATGTTATCTCTCCTCTGCTCGCTTGGGCAGTGTCTGGTTTTGGCTACCTCAGGAGGAAGCCAGTCAAGTGGCCCAAGGCCACCAAGGAGGTTGGGGTGGAGGTTTCCCCGTGGGGACAGGCTGTGGGGCTGGGGCTTGTTCCGCCTGGGGAAGGGATGGCTCTGCGGGGGCAACAGCAGGTGCTGGCACCCGTGGGAGGTGACTGAGGGGTACAGCCGGGCTCTTCGCAGCATGGTGGGGGCATAAAAGGAAACGAACGGGAAAGAATCTTTCGCTGTGGGGATGCAGTGCTGAGGCTGTGAGAGCTGATGGGCGCGGTGGGCCATGTCACTTCACTTCCCACTATAGTCCTGTTGCTATGTCTTGGTGTATTGTGTGCCTCTTCTGGGTGTCACACCACTCCTTTGGGGTGTGCGGTTTGCTACCAGTCACACATCCCTTTCTAAAGGGAAGCTGCCTGCATAGTTGATGCTTCCCCTGGGAGTGTCATACCTGGTGTCCCTGTGGCTTCCTGGCCAGAGCCTAGAAGCAGCTTCTGCTTTCACCTTCTCTTGTGGTTTTGCTTTTCCACAACAGAATTAAAGTGGCTGATCTGCGACTCCTGTTCTCCCCACTTCTATAAATAGAAGCTGATTCTCATTTGCCAGTGGCTTATTTGTTTTTCTAATAAACTTCTTAATAACTTTGAGATTTATGGAAGCTTTTTCTTAAGGAGTCAGGTAAACTTGTGAAGCCCAGCCTAGTGCAAAGAAATGTCACCAGTAATTTCTAGCAACTTCCTCTGGCCTTCTTCCAGGGTATTCAGTGCTTTTCCTGGTGGTATGAATTGCACGAGCAACTCAGTCTTGTTAATGGTGACTGGTGTAAATGGAGTTTTACAATCTTTGGACTTCCGAATGTAATTTGCTGATGCTTTGCTCTCCTTTGTGCAGCAGTCCTGCACTTGATTTGCTCTTTCTCCTCTGGCTAATCTGCTTACAGATGAGACTTGTTTGTTGTGAGCTGAATCTCATTTCATGGCTTAGTTTTTTCTCTCAAATGGACATTGTTTGTGTTCTTCCTGCGTGCTTTCTTCTTGGGTGAGATGGGTGAGGAAGGTCCTGTGCAGGTGGCATAGCAGGCTGTGTGTGAGCCAGCTACTGGAGTACCCATGGGTGGAGTGCACCATGTCTGAGGCTGTATTTTTGCGCTGTGTCTGCGTGGGCTGGAAACTTGTAAGTACTGCCTTTAGCAGAAGAAAGGTGGTTTCAAAGCTGTTGGATAATTAGGATGGAAATTCTGGATTATATTCTCACTGCAGTGGATATTTCATACGCTGAACATACTGATTCCAGCTTGGGGCTATATGATTTAATCTTAAACAGATTTTGAAAAATACAAATATATGAATTCTTACTCTCCTTTGCCTCCCATTTTGTATATTTTTTTTTATGGTTTTAACAAGTATTATCAGATACCTTTGATTTCAGGGCAAAGCAAATTTTTATTTTGAATTAAAAGTGTAGGGAAATAAGGATTTCTTGCATCTGAACTTTTTTCTTAACAGCCATGGTTAAGCTTCGAAACCATTGCACAGTAATTAGGTTTATTGCAGTGTGCCATGTTGTAGACTTATTTAAATTCCTAACATACGGATCTAATTTTGTATCTTGATGGCAGAGAGAGAAAGAGAGTATGTAAAAAGGTGTTACGCTTTTCACTGCTCTGTTATTGGAAGGTGATGAAATAAAAATCAAACCACCCTAAGTGCAAGGGTAGTGTGTGTTTGGGTAATATTCCTTTTAGCCTCAACTGTTTTATACAGGGCTTTTTTCAACGTTATTGAAAGTGATGCATAGTAATTAAAATGTGATGATTTTTCCCTTCCAAGTAAGCATATACATTCTATCAAAGAGCAATTGGATGATCTTAGGTAAATTAATTTTCTGCATTCAGACATGTTATCTTCTCCCTGATTCATATGTTGCTATAGCAACAATTGACTTCACAAGGCCTGACTCAGCTCCCAAAGAAATATGAAATGCCCTGGTTTATATTTTTCTGCTGTAAGTCATGGAGGTGACTTCAGTAGCAGAAGCTGATCTTTATACCACAATTTTTCTTCTTTTATCTTCAAGATAAAACAGTTTATTTTTCTCAAGTTGAATACATTCTTTCTTCATTGTTTATATTTTTGCAGTATTTTTATTAGTGTGACTAAATGAAAGAGTTCCAGAACGAAAAATACAAGTGTGATTTAGAAGGGCCATTATGCTTTTAAAATCTTTTTTTAATTTTCAGGTATGTATTAACTTCTGTCAGTCTCCAAAACAGGTATCAAATGGCAAAAATTTGGATGCCATTTACAAGTATACAGGTAAAATATAAGTATACAAGATAAATGTCCACATTCACTCCCCCAAAAAAGCAAGTAAGTCACAGTCCTGGGGCAAAGAACATGGAAAGTAAAATAAAATAAACAGACATACCCTTGACTAAGGCAATTAAAACATTGTAGTGCATTCTTGGTTTGAAAATGTGTTAAAGGTCATGCAGTGTTGTACTAAAAGCAGAAATTAGGCATCATATATGTATGTGTTCTTTCAGTAATTTGAATATATTTACTGTGGCTTTACAGAACAAGGATTGGACTCTCACTATTGTCTGAAGGTATCCAATGTATGCTTCTGTGTAAGTCCTGACCTTTAAACGTGAACAAAGTATGATCTCAAGGAAAAACCTTTTGAAAGTCAAGTAAAATCCTGGTCCCACTAAAATCTAATATTTTCATCTGGAATGCATACAATGAAGTGATTTTCTTGCTCTTTATAGGTCTACAGGAAACTGACTGAAATGTTTAAATAGATAACTGAAGATATCACACATTCTGAAAAATTACAAGGTAAAACACGTATAGCTGAGTTTGATGTTTTATTTAACTTGTGCATTAAATTTGCCAGCTTTAAACAGCCACCCCCAATGACCATAGTAAATGAACAGTGAATCACATGACTGAGCCAGATTCTTCATGGACTGTAGACTACAGTGATAGGATTTCTGTGGTAAAATGTATTTAACCATCGCGTGATAGAGAACAGGTGGAAATGTACCTCAGTCTTGTAGAACTGTGAGATCTCTGTTGTATCTGTAGGGAAAGTACATGTCAACAATGAAAGAGAGAAATAAATAGTAAAAAAATACTTTGTATAAGCTTTGGGAGCAGAGTACTTGTGGATCATTTTTGTGTAGTCTGATACTTCAGGTATTAGCTGTGCATCAGGCCGTTGGTATGGTATGTAGTGCACAGTCCGCAATGGATTTTTAGTGTGATTGGTGTGTAATATTGTACAAAATATATCCATAATGGTATATTACAGTGAGGAAAGCTTCCTTGCGCTATCAGGAGCTTGGATCTTTGCACTGTCAGGAGCTCATCAGTGGGAGAAACATAGTCCTTGTGAACACGAGCTCTCAGATAGTGAGGGACACCGTGGACATCATGTATGGCCTCTGCCCTGTGGGGTTCCCCGGTGAGATCAGCTAGCACAGGGTGGTATTGATGCACATCATTATGCCTTTTGATATGGGGGCATGCCTTGGTGCTCCTTCATACAGCAACCCTATTATTGGGACTACTGTACCAGAAACAGCCAGTGCTGTTACTGATGCTTATAGAAGACAAGCAAGGGGAAGAACACCATCGTCTGGTCACGTCAGGATCAAATATAAAAGCTCAAACTTGAAATCATGTGCACCTATACCTGAACAGCATGTATGTGGTCTGCCTGCATGCTTAGTTTCCAGTTACGTTAATTTGAGCTGAAGCGCATTAGCTTTCTTCTAGTCCGGGACTGTGCGTATTCACATCCTCTCTCAAAAAAAAGTTGCATAGCCTTAAGCTATTCCCATTCAATTATAGATGTCCCTTTGGCTATGGGGATGTTGCTTTGACAGATCAGGTACCATCCCCTGTTCTTGACTGACTTCCTAATTTCTCGCTTTTCTTGGAAAAAGCACTTTTCCCTAGCTTGTGAATGACTTTCAATGTTATGGGTCACCATCCACCCACCTTTATTTTATCAACCCATAAATTGACAGGGCTATAAATGGATTTAATAAATGCAGTTTATTGCTGCCTCTTGACTGAGACCAGGCAACGGTAATCAATTGGTTTGGGGTGACAAAATGCAGGATGCTGTAACAAATCACAAAACTAACTGTTCTACGTTTGCAGCAAAAGTGCTTCTAATTGTAAAACCAGGCTAACTTGAAGTTTATATGTCAGAGTTCATAGCAAATTTCATTGTCTAGTAGGTATTTTAAGTTCCTCTACATCCCTCTGCAGAAGAAAGGCTAAACCTGTAATTTATGTGTACTGTTTACTAGGCAATGACCTTGCATGAAATTTTTGAGCATGTATTTAAGAGTTTCTTTTACAGCTTTTCACCAATTATTAACAGAAATAATTTAATTGAGTTCTAGACTAGATTTTTTTTCCTATTAACTTATCATTATGAACTTATAATGGATGCTCTAATTAGGTAGTGTTTCTAGTGGGAATATTTAACTAAATTAAAATTGGGACAAATATATTCAACACGCTCAGTAACACTAGAGGCCTATTGTGCATCAATAACCTGCCCAGTAAACAAAAGTAAGCAAGGAAATTTGGCTGACATATAGGGTTTGGCTTTTATAAGTTTTTTCTGATATACTGATATTGAGGTAATATGCTGGTTTTTGAATGCTGAAACAGTTCTGTTCTGCTCCGCTCTCTTTTGGAAGAAAATGTTTCAATATTTCCCAATCAAAACTCCCAGAAGTTTTTTGACCATGAAAAGCTGTCATGCTGATGTTTTCTTCTAACCTGTGAAGAAAATGACTATATGAGTATTGGAATTCCCATGAAATGAAAACTTCGAGTTTGGGTCAGGGGTCTTTTTGCTTGGTGTCGTAGCTTTTCAAAAAGGCAGGTGAAGAAGCTTTTTCTTTTTTTTTTTTAATTTTATCTGTGCCATAAGTAATTTTGAAGTCTTTTTTAAAATTCCTAATCTGGGTTTATGTCTATTCTACTTAATGTACTTTGCAACCTTGAGCAGTAAAGATATAGCCGGACTGAAAACAAATTTTTAAAAAACTTTTTCTTGGGTCAATATATTGTGACATTCCTAGTATCTCATGCCTATCTGTGACGCTGCAGATGATTAAAAACTTTCTTTACCTACTGTGGAGGCTTCTGCCTCCAGTTAACCTTTGCCTTTTCTATTTACTCCTTATCTCTCATCTACTACAACAAAATAGGATGGGACCATGTGGGCAAGAGCTTAACACACCCATAGGAGGACAAAATTAACAAACTTGAAGATGTCAAATTGCAAAGGTATCCAACTGTGGGACAGATACAGCCTCTGCAATAAATTTGCTGGTCTGTACAGCGGCCTTTCTCCTTCAGTGACCCCCCAGGCTAATGCCAGAGGGTGGGTTTCAGGAGTAAGCAAGTTGTTCTCATCTCTTAAACCTTTCTCCCTGCCACTTTCCTTCCTGTGAGCACTGTGTATGCTTTCTCCTCCTGCTCTCAGCAGGCACATGCTTCCTTTGTGACTGCAGTGCAGCCATCCCATGCAGCAGGGCACGTCCCTTTCTGTGACATCCAGAGAGGTTCCGTATCTCTACCATGGCCAGAAAAGTGCTTCTCCTGCAATAGTGGCATCTTCAGGCTATATGTGCAAGTCCAGTCTGAGTATGAAAATGTATGACAAAATAAGTTTGTTATGGTTTTTTTGGTTTTTTATTTTTATTTATTGACTCTATGGGACACAGTGTAGTCTGCTCTGCTTTGGTGGAGGGATAATTTACTACTCATAATGCATGTGCATAAGGATGGGAAATAATTAACATCACATAGGTAATCTTAATGCTGGAGTTGCATAATTTTTGAGTGCCTAAATTTGCCAAGGCAATAGTCTGTTGAAGTTAACATTTTGTTATTATATATAGAAAGCAATGCATTTACCTTTATAATGATTTACAGAATTGTCATTAGAGAATCAAGAAATGCTCAGGGAGCTGAAGGATTGCTGCCAGAAGTAGCTATTTTGATTGAGAATACAGCTGAAATCATTGCACGTGTTACCTACAGTATAAATTAATCAGCCCAGTAGTGCATACATACTTGGTTACATGTGCACAGTTTCAAAAATATGTGATTGGACAGAATGATGATTTATTTTTTTCTCCAAGAGTATTCTGAATAATTGTATTTCCTTGGATAGTTTCGGTGACAACTTCTCACCCTTGTAAATCTGTGTTGGCTTTGCTGTGTTTTTGCCTAATGGATGCATGCATCAGAAATATTGTTCTGAGATGCTTCTGCTAACCTGTCAAGATTTGATTGCTGTTTCCAATTAGGTGAGATTAACAGACTACAATTTACTCAGTGTTTTCTTACCTAAAAAATCTCAAGTGTGCAAACTGAAAAATATTGAGGGTCTTTTTTGGGGCAGGGAAATATAAAAGCAAGGAAAACAAGGGGAAAACTACTTGCAGTGTCTTGTCTCCATAGGGGTTAGCTTTTTTTTTTGATGCAAGGTTTGAGGTGTCACCGCATTGATGATTTATTTTCTTCAGCCAGCAATGCCCAGAGGGCCAATCATCATGTGGCAAGGTGCAAAAAGGCATATCACAGAACTGGAATGGACCAAGTCCCTCTCAGGGTGTTATAATAGTCCCATTTGCTTAGCAGTTATGTGTCCATTCATGGTTCATTAATTTTGATGGTGCCTAGCCTTCTAGTTTCTTCTGTCTGCTTCCCCAGAAAAAGAAATGGTTCATTCAGGGTATTATTTTATGAACTGACTGTATATTCAAAGTTTATTGGAACAATTCTGTGCCGCCCCCCCCCCCCCCCCCCCCGCCTTATTTTTAGGGTATTTATAAAGTATGAATTTCCCATCACATTTGTTGTCCTCTGTCTAAAAAGATTTTCTAGTAATAATTTATAGAGGTGTTTTGTTTTTTTTCTTCTGCTGGCATATTTGAAGGGAAAAAAGATGAAGTTTGCATGCAGTAAATGCTGTTCTCAGTAGGACTCATGAATAGGAATAATTAAAAAAACCTAAACTGGTGTTCAATTTCCGTTTAATTACCAGCCACAGGCTTTAGACAGGAAAAAGGACTGTTTAAGCCATCTTTGCTTCTGGCAATGACAGACTTTCTGCTTATTGTACATTTTCTATGGCTTTGTCCAGTTTAATTATAAACCTCTAATTAGTGGCACAAGGTAAGTAAAGTTTTCTAACAATATATGTTTCTCAGTGGGATCTTAAATACATTTGGGAAGTCAATCTGCATAGAAAAAAAATCTATCTCCAGTAGTTATTATTTGCAGTGCCTCATAAATAACATTCACATGTGGACCTGGACTCAGGAGAGGAATATTTATGTTTAAGGCTCCGGGAAGTAAAGCTGGAGACCACAGTGGGACAGAGTACGAGGGAAGTAGTGTTTTATGTGTGCCGTTGGTATATTTTTGCCCTCTTGCACATATGTGTGTTGAGTGAAGCTGGTCAGCAGCAAAAGCAGATCTCCTAGAATCCATACAAAGCTAGAAGGTTTTACTGTGGCTGACCAGTAAAGCCCACTGAAGAGTGCAGTGCTGTCATCTTGGAATCGCCCCCCTCTAAACTGGGTCCAAGCTGCATGAGGGTAGTTAAGGCAGTAAATATCCTTGAAAGAGAAGTTGCTAGATAGAATGACTCTGTTCTGCCCGATGTCCCAAGGACTGTGTTTGAAGGGTGCCTGCCTGGGATAGTACCTGTGTCCCTGCTGGGAGCCAGCCTGCACCCGCCTGAGGTTCTGGTCTGGGGACCTCGGCTGTGGCAGCCCCGTTCCTGCTGTGGCAGCTCAGCTGGTTGCAGCCAAGGTGACTCCCTGCTGTTGGTCCTTGTTCTGGGGTCTGGGTGACTCCAGAAGCTGGAGAACTGGGGATTAAGAAAGGTCAATGGCAAAACTGATAGCAGGATGCGTGAAAAAAGTATCTTTTCCTTCTCTGAAATGTGAAAAAACCCTCACCAACATATGAAATAAACTTTCGGCCTGTATCTGAGAACAAGTCTTTGATTTCTTTCAACTTGAATTCTTGTTTGTCATAAATCCATGAAAATACATTATCTACACTTATAAGTATGTAACAGCTCAGTGCTGCTAAAAAAAGTGGACTTCTGTAGTGGTTTTTTATTGTATTTTTTCCAAATGGTCTCTCCCCTAGCTTTACTGATTTTTTTTTTTCCTTTCTCCCTTTTCTTGCCTGCATAAATGTCTGTCTGCCCTGTGTCCTGCCATTGTATCCACACCCCTCCCCCCACTATTTAAAAAAGCATTGCAAAACTGGATGTTAAAGTAGGTTGAGGATTTTGCCAGTTACAGATTCTAATAATAATAAGGTAGTACTGAGCGTGACCCAGGAGCCACGTTAAAATCAGCTAGAGGGAAGAAAAAAAAAAAAAAAAGTTGTTTTGGTTAAATACAGGCTTAATGTGGGTAGCTAATCATGCACAGAGCCGCCTCCAGGCGGGCTGGGATGGCTCCAGAGAAGGAGACCCCACAGCCCCTCGGGGCAGCCCGTCCCACGGCTCCGGCACCCTCACGGCAGAGAAGTTCTTCCCCGTCTTCAGGCGGAGGTTCCCGTGCTGCAGTCTGAGCCTCATGTGCAGATGCGGCCCCACCAGGGCAGAGCAGAGGGGGAGATAACCCCCACCCTCCTCCGAGCGCACCCCGGGGTACCGCTGGCCCCTCGGCCACCAGGGCACGCCGCTGGCCCACGGGCAACTGGCTGCCCCCCAGAGCTCCCAGGCGCTTCCCCGCAGAGCCGCCCCCCAGCATGTCAGCCCCAGCCCGTGCTGGTGCGGGGGGTTGTCCCTCCCCAGGGGCAGGACCCTGCACTTGCCCTTGTGGCCCTTCACGGGGTCCCTCTGCGCCCAGCGCTGCCCCTGCCCAGGTCTCGCTGCCGGGCAGCGCAGCCCCGGGGGTACCGGCCACTGGTCCCAGCTCCGACCATCAGCAAAGCTGCTGAGGGCACACCCAGCCCCCTCCTCCCGGTCACCGGTGGGTAAGTGGAGCAGGACGGGACCCAGCGCTGACCCCGGGGAGCACGGCTGCCCCAGGCCTCCAGCTGGCCTCTGTGCCACCTGTGCACCCCCTGAGCTCCGCCGCTCAGCCCCTTCCCAGCCCACCGCACCGGCCCTCGCCCAGCCCACCCGCCCCGAGCTCCCCGCCGAGGGGGCTGTGGCAGGCAGTGCCAGAAGCCGTGCTGAGGCCAAGGTAGACAACCCCACCGCTCCCCCCCTCACCTACCCGGCCAGGCGTCCCACCGCAGAAGCCCATCGGGTTGGGCAGGCGTGGTGCCCTGGGTCACTCCATGCTGACGGCTCCCGGTGACCTTCTTTTCCTCCGCGTGCGTGGAGGTGAGTTCCAGGGTGAGCTGCCCCATCGCCTTTCCAGGGAGGGAGGTCAGGCTGACCGGCCTGTGGTCTTCTGGGTCCTGCTTGCCCTTCGGGAAGACTGGAGTGACACTGGTGTTCCACAGCCCTCGGGCACCGCTCCTGCTCTCCATCACCTTTCAAAGAGAATGGAGAGTGGCTTGGCAATAACATCTGCCAGCTCCCTCGGCACCCGGGGGTGCATCCCTTCGGGGCCCATGGGTTTGTGGGTGTCAGGTTTGCTCAAGTGATCTCTAACCTGATCCTCCTCGACCAGGGGAAAGCCTGCCTTCCTCCAGACTTTCTCTCACAACATTTTATAATGCCGTGTTCCCCAAAGGAAGGGCAGCCTGAGCTCCTTCTAAGAAAGGTGACTGTTTCAAAGTTTTTGGCCAACATACAAGTCGCTCAAACAAAAAAGGAAACTTTTACATCACTTGCATCTTTTTTCAATGTCATCACAATCAGTGTAAATACCAGGGAAGAATTTTTTTATGCAGAGGTTTTAGATTGGGCAGATGTAGAGGAATGAGCTTGCCGGAACTCCAGTGTTTCCCTGAATAAAGCTGTATTTTTGTTTGTGATTATAATTTTAGTGATTAAAATGTAATTAGTGACTAAACAGGTAAGAGTGAAACAGAAGTCTCAGTGGCATGAGGGGTTTCTGATTCCTGGAAGGGTGTTAATCCCATTTGAGAGTTTGGGGGGAGCAATAGTAATTATCTAATTAATAGGCATCAGGGTCTGCTTTCCATAACTGCTTTTCAGCTGTTATGTTACAGTTATTGGAGGGATGGCTGCACACTGCAAAAACGTCAGGGTAAACTTGCAAGTAGGGCAAGGCACAATTAAAACTGAAAATTGAGACCTGTAACATTAATTAGAAACTCATTAACTACCATTTATGATAATGTGCCTTCGTGTCTCTCCTTCCTCCTCCTGTCCCTCCTCCTCTCAAAAAAATAAAAAATCCAGTTTATCACTTCTCGAAGGAAAGTGCGATTATGTTGTGCTTCCATGCAATCTCATAACGGCTTGGGAATTGAAACCCCTGTTTCATTTCACCCTTAAAATTTTTACATGTTCTTGGGTCTGAGACAGGGAGAAAGTGAGATGGTGGGGTCTGGATAGAAGGGAATATTTCAGGAGAGGCTTTGGATAAAGAAGAAAATACTGTGAGTCTCTGTCAATATAATGATTAGATTGGGATTAGACTGTTTTCTCAGTAAGCGTGATTTAAACATAATTAATTTGATTTCAGAAAAGCTGAAAGACGCAGGCAAATATGGCCTCAGAGTATACAACCGGTTGTCTTGAACTTAGTGATAATACACTCTGCAGAAGGTACAAGAAAGTTTGGGTGTTTGCAAGACTTGTGGAAATTTTATTGGGAAATAAAAGAGGGTAGATTTATTACCAGAAACTACAAATCAAAGTAATTTCTAATTCATCCACAGCTGGCATGCATACTACCTATTATTTCCACTAATATGTTCTTTCATTTCATGGGCAACGTGAATATTTAGTAACAAAGAAAGCTTTCACGATTTCAAGACACTTCATTAACAGCAGTGAAGGTAAATTGAGTAAAAAATCACCTTATTTCTTGTTTTTCATTTAGTTGGCAAAAAGACAAACAAACCACTATTCCTGCTTAGAATGACAACAAGCTTTCCTCCTTTTCTGAATTGTTGATAATTAAGAAAATAAATGTTCTGAGTTCGATCGTGATTTTGTGTGTGTTGCTGTGATTGGGGTTTGAAAATATTTTGACTTCTAAAGAGGTTTTCAAATAAAGGGTGGGTTTTTTTTTTCAAATGGGAAGAAGTCGCACATCTCATTTTGTGTGGGAACTACCTGCTTAGGTTTGTGGCATGTGGTGTGTGTGTGTTGGTTTTTTTTTTCTTTATTTTTTTTGTAAGTGAGAAGCATGGTGAGATTTAACAATGCTTTCCATCTGTAGGTGAATCTTTATCAGGCACAGGATATTCTCCTCCCAACATGATCTGTGAGATTAGAAGATTCTTTTCCTGAGTCAAATGGATCTCTTTCTTTGTCTTTTGTTTCTTGGACACTGGCTAAAAAATCCTTCTCAACTCTCAGCACTTCTTCCTCACAATGACAGGCTGTATATTTTTCCAAGAGATTTTTAAGTCAATAAATGCCATACCACTGCAGCTAGATGTTGGGACCATAAAGCTTGCTTGAGGCAGTTGGATGGCGCTTGGGGCACTTTGGCACTCCGTAAAGGGTTTCGATCTCTGTCCAAGAGGCCTGTGTTAGAGTTTGTATGGAGCACAAAGATGATAACGTGACCTTCATGTGGCTGAAGAGAACATGGAGATGATGGCTTTCTTCTCTTGGCTCATGGATGTCTTTGTGCTGCCCCAGTCTAAGCTGGTTTTGGCACTTTGCTATTATGTCTGACATAATTGGAGCTCTCCTCTAACGCGGTGTGGGTAATTGGCTTGCTCCGAGCTGAGAGAATGGCTGGTGAATTATTCTGCTCTGAGATGCTCCCTCTCTCCTGCTGAGAAAATGCAGTGGCCAGAGATCCAGTGTTGGCTCTGTCTCAGCAGAAGCTCTTTAACCATAAGAAAATCTACTTGAGTTGGAGTCTGCTCCAGCTGGCTTTGTGCTTGTCTCAAGCACCATGCACAGTTACTTGAAGGTGCTGGGATGCTACAGTGAGCCCCTGATCTGGGCTGTGTGTGGCAGGTGGATTCTGTCAAGAAGCCGGGGGAGACTTTGCATCCTCTTCACGCTGCCTCACCCCTGAACCTGCACTGGTGTTTGCAGCAGTTTTTTCATCCTGATGAGGAAGGCAGAGCTGGCCGAGCCGGACTGCAGTGTTGTCCCCAGCCACAGCAGGCATGCGTGTTCACAGGGCTGGGGAGGTGCCGGGGAGGCCGTCTGCTTGGCAGAAAGGAGTTGCCTTAAGACTAAATCAGTTAGAGGAGTCCAGCCCTTTGTGTCATTATATAAAAGTAACTTAATGCTTGTTTTAGTGTGCGCTCACTGTAAATATGGCTATTAATACACCAGGATTATAGCACTATTTCTGTTGAAAGCTGCTTTCTCATACATAACTCACCATGCCGCACAGATGTTAGGATTTTTCTGTGTAATCAGATGATCTGATGAGCATTTTAATCTTCCTTAAGGTACTTCAAAGTTGTTGCTTATGTGGCGAAATGTGTTGCTGCATGGTAAGACTGAAGCTGCTGCAGTTCATCTTTATATTCATAATTCAGACTACACGGTGTGTCGCTTAGGTAAACATAACCTTGGAAGCAGGGCCAAACCAGGTCCCCAGAAGATGTATCAAGGCACTAAGTGACACAGCCCTGGTGGTGCGCCGAGGGGTGTTGCCTTCATCTTGTCTGAGTTTGCTAAAGAGGAAAGTCTGACCGATTTGTGTTTGGGGAGGGTTAAGGTGAGGCTTGGTAATGCCTATTCGTATCTATCAAGACTGGGGACACCAGATGCTTTAGGTAGGTTTGGAAATTCCATCTTTGACTCAGAAGAATCTCATTGCTGGACCTTGTAACAGTTGTCTTTCCTAGCTGGAAGTTTGTAGTATTTCATTTAGATGGCAAAGATAGCCATAAATTGTCATTTTTATTAACATGTGATTTGTACAGACGTAAGATATTATAACAATTCAAAGCTCTAATCATCATGATAATGGAGCCTAATTGCTAAGCTCCTTAAAATCTTTAAGACAAAATCTCTGCTAATACCATCTGAAAGCTGACAGCAGTTTATTATTTCTATTTTGATCAAACCCCTATTTTGCAGGGGAGGAAATAGTTGTTCTAATTATGTACTTGAAAAATGACCTTGGGATTGCAGATCCAGGCAGACAATAGGGACGTTATCTTTCTTTTTTTTCCTTTCCCCCTTCAGTAAGTACAGTGAATTCTCATGTACAATCTAACAGGTGAGTGTGCTTTTATTAAAAATAGATAATCAAGCTCTTGGAAGAGTTTAATTAAATTCTGTTTGTCTTTTTTTTTTTTTTCCATAAGGCTACTAAAATAAAAAGGGGAAAAACCACAACCTGAAAATATCCTAAATTTTAGTGATCTGCCTTCAGTGCTGATCTCAGTTCTTGGGATGCTGTGAACACGTGTATCCTGCACATCTGCTTTTGCACAAGAGGTGTTTGTTAACTAACTAAAGGCAACAATTGCATTTTCTTGCAGTGCAAAACCTCAAAATGTAAGGGTGACATTTCACACCAGCACATCATCAGTCTCCAAGTATTCACCTGGAAAATGAGAGCACTCTGCCACATAATGGCCTTTTCTTAGCACACTTTCATTTTGATAGAAAGATTGCTTTCTGTGCATGCATTAGGACAGAAAAAAATCACCCAGCAATGCTTTGTCCAGTCTGCGAAGGTAATCTTTTTTACTATGAGACAGTAAATCTGGTTGAGCTGAAGAACGAGCACTTTTAACACCTCTTTTGTGTTAGCTAGACAGTACTCTCAAATTGTTTCTGGTTTTCTTGCAAATACCACTTAACACAGTTTTTCCTGACTAGCACCAGGATCTTTGCTGTACTTGTTATGTATGATGCTGTGAGCTGGTGGCTGTCATTCAGAGGAGCACTTATGCCCTGAACAGTACATTCATTTCTAGATAATTCATGTCAATCATGACATGACAATCATGACAATCCCGCCCCTCCCCCCCTTTTTTTTTTTCCCCTCTTCTTTTTCTCCTTTTTTTAAAAATTGGTATTACTACCATGGGACTTCTCAGAAGGCATGTACTACCTCTGGTAAAAGAGGTCCTTCCCCACATTTGTCAGCTCTACCTTACAGTGTGATCTGCACCAATCATTCTCTTTCATGAAGCTTTTCAGAGTGTCTTCAGCTATGTCTTGTTTTATTCTCAGCTTGCTGATTGCTGTGGCCTGAAGAGTGTAAGCAAGTAAATATTTCCCTGCCTTGTAAAATGATCTCTTAATCAGTATTTGAATCTCTGGTAAACAGTTCATTTCAACCCTGATGCTAGGAAAGCTGTCCTGATATACACATTGCTTGGTTTCTGCAAGGTTTCATATATACTATTAAGAATTTATCTCAAGCTTTTTACAGGTATTGCCAGTAACACTGATCCAAATTACTTTTTTTACATGTTTTATGGAAATACATTCAAAAAAATAGAGGCAATCTTCTGCAGCAAGCTGTAGCCAGTATGCTGGGCTTAATAAGCAAAGTTATGTTTGTCTGGGGGACTTTTTCACAAAACATAATTGAGGATGACAGCTTGGTTATGAGAAGCTTGATGTATACATCAGTTTAAAAGCTTGTCACCTACTTGATGCATTAATTCAAGTCCTTTGTGCAAGCCAAAGTTCCTATTCTGGGCAAAGCATATGGTCTGTCACTTAGCACATGACATGTTTTTAGATCACTGTGTCTGCAAGCGTACCATCCCTGAATGTGAATGTACAGGCTTGCCCTGTAACAGCTAGCGCCAATTTATTACCCTTTCCAAGAGTTCTACTCTATTGTTGGGACTATTTATAGCTTAAATATGAGGAGAGATGTTCAGGGTTTAGCCCACAGCTCTCCTTTACTATCCTTTGAATTTTCCCTATGAGAAATGGCTTCCATTCATCCACCAGCTGAAATAATATTCATAGGAGCAGAAATGTATACACTCATATTTCTGTGTAATAGTCATGTTGACAATTTGCTTTGCTTACCGGGTAGTGAACTTGATTTTGTAAAGATTGCTTAATTCATCAGGGTTAACTAGACTTTAGCCAGATAAAGATTAACTGAGAAAAACCGAAATCAGGCTTTAGGGAAGGAGCTGCTAATTTACGCTTTTGATTAGCAACTGTAACACCAGAAAGGTAGAATCTGTGATCAGGGTCTACCTGTAGGAATGATTTACTCTTCAGTGCATCAGAATAGGGTCCAAAGTCCACTCATAAATTACACAAAAACCTAGTCATTGCCGAATACTTGCATTCTGAAATTTCATCTGTTGCCCAAGTACATGCACATTAGATTAAGTGTCTTTATATAAAATTAGGTAGACTGCAGACTTAATGTAAAATATTCAAATTGCCATTCTAAACTCAACATCAAATAGCATGCAACTCCATGAATGAACCAGACTATTTACAAACGTACTGAACTTGTAGCCAAGTTTCCCTTCCCCGTAGCTGGGTAGCATTGGAAAAAGGATGTCTGTAAGTAAAATACTGACAGTGCAAAACACGTGTCTTTGAATATTCATTTGCATTCTGGATTGTTGCTTAGCACCATTAACCTTATTCCATTTCCTTTCTGTCTGCAGCTATTGATATGAACGTGCTTTCTTTGTTTTCATACACTGATTAGCAAATGTCAGCAACAGAATGTGAATACCTGCATTCATGCATGTCCTGGAGCATTTGCTATTCATGTTCTGCTTTTAGTTATTCACTTTATTATTTTTTTTCCCCCAGTGGTTGTCACCATTCAGTTGGGAAGCAGAAAAGTTACCTTAAGGCTTGGATGAAAAACTGCACACAGCCCGCTGAATGCTAAATCTTTGGATGAGAAGTTGCAAAACACACATAGGATGTGTTTTACCCAGCCCTGGGAACAAGTGTGTTCCCAGACTGCTTGAAGGGGCAAGCTGTGGGCAGCACTGATGGAGCTTTTCCAGACAAATGTGCCTCACTTCTATTTCTCTGGCTACTATTGTGGCTCGAAGAAAATGGTTAAGTGTGAGGTAAAGAAGGATTTGATGTGATGAGTGGTATTCATTTAAATGGCTGATAAATATCCTTCTGATATCTGAATTTAGGTATCAGTACTGTTAACATTTCCATGCTCTTCCCCTCTGCTTTTGTTCCTCAAAGGGGAGGGAGCATCCTTCCAAATCTGTGCAGACAGAAAAACTCACCTGGGTATAGAACATGTTTAAAATGAGAAGTATAACACCTTAACAACATGATGAGAGGTAAAGACAGTGTAGTTGCTTTAGTATCTCTGAAACAGGCCTTAGAAAGTTTGTGCGGAGCTGTTGCAGTGGTATTTGAAAATGGACTTGCAGAAGAGCATAGAATCATCCCTGAAAAGGTGTGCTAAGGCCTGGATGGGGCATGAAAAGGAAGTATTAATTGCTTTTGCACACGTATTTGCAGAGGGAAGGTTTGCGCGTGGCTGCCTTGAGTCTCGGAATACAGGGTTTGCCTGCTGAGGGAGGTGAGCAGGGTGGGTAACTGGCTGCGACATGGATGTCTCTGGTTTTGTGAGGAATGCATCTAATGTATTCTGTTTCCTGGTAACAAAATTAGCAGCCTTTCTAGCTACATTATTTACAGTGAGTAGTTCAACATATGTTCTGATTAATGCTCATTTTGCTCGAGGTTTTCTTCTGTCTGTTTTAAACAATGTGCCAAACAACCCCCAGGTTAGTAGGTGTTAGTTTTGCAGGCTGTTGCACTGGGGAGAAATTCTCCTGAAAGCTGTGGGAGATGGAACACATTTCTGGCTTCAGAAGAAGAGGTGGCAAATGCAGGAATGAGGTAGTGGACTGAGCAATCAAAGGAAAACTAGATGGTCCTCTTCTAGATCATAAGTAAAAAGCACTCTAGCTATGACTCTGCTGCCTTTTAAAGTCACTGAGTTTATTGTTGACATTAGCAGGGACAGATTTAGCTCGGCACGATGCACTGCAGAAAATAGTTTTCCTCTCTGACTGTTTCTGCACTCACATGGGACAGCTAGAAGGTGACTTGTACTGTCAACAACTTTACTCAGCTGCAGTGTGAAAAGCAACAGCAAAAAATCCCAGTATTTAAAAATGCATTTTAAAAAAGGGATTCCTGGCCGTGTCCATTTCATTATCACCTGAGCTAGACATACTTATGAAGGCTACACTCACTGATTTGTCTAAAGAAACAAATTCTTGCTCAAGTAGAAATTAAGTGTGGGAGATGCTCATTGTGTCCTAATGTACAGTGACAGGTAACATGTTTAAGGGTGCAGTGCATATGCAGTGGGGATGGGATTTGATGATTGGAAGCGGTTCCTCAGGTTGCGTGTCTACATTGTTTTAGAGGATTTACTGCATGTGAATTTCATTCTGCAGCTGGAGGCTCTTCTGCTGGGTTTGAACGGTGGACAGGAGCTATCACAAGTTCCCCACATACCTCTCCAAGCAGCCAAATGGGTACTTGAGTGGTGCGATGCTTCTCAAATAAGGCTTTCCTTGGAAGTGTGTATGTGGTATAATAAGATAAATGTAATTAGGAGTGACTTGTTCACTGAACAAAAGGAGTAGGAGTTTTAGGATGGAAACTTGAAAGAGGAAACCTCATAGAAATAGAGCCCAAGCGTTAGTTTTCCCCTCAGTTAATTGTATTAATAGTAAACAGTATCTAGTATTGCTTGTGGATGTGATTTTTAGGAGCAGGGCGGGGGAGGAGCTTTAAAAATCTTTGGTGAATGATATATCTAGACTTATTATTATCAGCTGAGAACAAATAATAAAAAATACTCTAGAAGAAACCTATCTGCCTTTGCAGTGGTGCAGTTCCACCAATTACAATAAGGTTTTGTGAGAAAGAAATCAATCCAAAATTAAAGCTCTTATATTTATAAAGTGCTCTTTGATCAAGGGCTTCTGCATTGAACGAGTCTTACAATATCTAAAATATAATAAAAATTTCCTATTGAAAACATTATCCAGGGCTGTTACAATAATTTGCTCAAGGCTGCAGATCAGAGGAATCAAGAAACAGTATTCAGTTCACTTTTTTGAAGTATTCTGACTGCAATTGTCTCTAACACGCTTGACCAATACTGCTAGGATATGGTAAAAATAAGTGTGAGAACAAAACCTTTGTGAGAAAATCAGTGAGCCGCTTTCATTATTGTATCTTGATACAATAGTGCTAATACAAAGTAACCATTACTTTCAGGATACTATATTGGATTAACATGGGAGTAAAGAAAAATAGAAGTTCAACACTGCTGGCAAAAAAACAGAGTAGACAGTAAACTGCTGCTCCTCACATCTTTTAAAAGGAAAAAAACAACAAAAAATCCCACCCCACCTCCCAGCTGTGGTAGTTGCATCTTTGTGTATATGGATGTGTGTATGTACTGTTAATTGTACATCAGAACAGCTGCTGAAGAACTACGGTTTCCATCCTGCAGAATGGATTTGACAATATTTCAAGACTTGCTTTTAACCTAGATAGGATAAAAATCTTCCCATAGAATAGAAAACACGCTGTTTCGAGCTACCTTGATATAATTCCCAATCACCCTCAGCTTTAGCAGTAGGACCACTTGATAGTTTTAATGCATCAGACACCGCATCGCTGCTCACCTTTATGGACTGAGATCTTCAGGCTAGCCTTATCTCCCATGGTTTGCTGTTGCTCCCATCATATGACTTGGTGGTTCAGGGAGATAAAATTGGTGCCAGACAGGGAATCTATCCTTGCCAGGGGGGGACAGTCTACGGAGCAGAATGAGATAAGGGTTACTTCAGCATTTCTAGCAGAGGCAGATTGATCTTGGTAACTAGGAGATAAAATGGCAGATGAAATTCAATCTAGATGATGCACCCTGGGGGCAAAAATGTCTTAAATAAAATGATGGGCGTTGAACAAACTGTTACTGCTCAAGAACAAGATATTGATGTTGTCCTAAATGACAGCATTGACTTTACGATCTTGTTTCAGTCAAAAAAAGTGAATTGATGTTTGGAATTGCTAGAAAAGGAACAGAGGGCAATCCAGAGATCATTATTAGGCCACTATTCAAATCCATGGTTCAGCTGCATCTTGAATAGTGCCTGGTTCTGACTCTTCCATCGCAAATTGGACATCACAGAATCATAAAAAGGTCAAAAAGAATGTCAATAGTTACTGGAAGGATGAAAAACATCTTCCATAGGGGAAAAAAAAATAGTTGGGAAGGGAGTTTAGAGACAAGTGTCGGGGAATGAAAGCTTCAAGGAGTTATGAGGGGATCAAAGGGAGTACACAGCAAATAATTTTTTGATTGTCCTTGTACAAGAAACAATGGGCTTCACTTAATGTATGGTTGGGTCTTCATGCAACATGTAATTGCATTGTGGAACTCCTTTCCACAGGATTTTTGGGTGATAAAAAAATAAACAGAAAAAAATCCCATGAGTAAATGAAAATCCTACTAGACAGGCCAAGGGAAAAAAAAAACCAAAACCAGCAAACCCTTGAGGATTACTAAATAAGCTATCAGTGCTGGACACAGAAGACTATTCTGGGCTAAGTGACTGCATGTTTGCCCTATCCTCATGCAGTTCCTTTTGCCTTCACTATTGGTCATGCTGAGCTAAATATGTCTTTGCTCTCATTGAATATAACCATGCTTATTGCAGTCATCTGAAACGAAATGGTTGTACAGTTGGACAAATTTAAATACTTCAGTAGTGCACTGTTATGAAAAAAATATACTTATTTTTAAATGGATAAATAAACTCAGACTACTTTGTGCATTTATCATTTGTATATATTTGTATTTATACACTTTGTATGTATTATCATTTATGCTGCTTTGATTTGAACCATATTCACATCTGCGCTCTGTAATTCTGGGATTTATTAATAAGAGCAGGCGTGGAAGTGACTGATATTCCTTTGACCTATTGGCTCACTGAGGGGTTAAAGCAGCTGCCATAAAAATGCAGAGGTGAGAAGGTGAGCAGCATCGATTTCTCACATATGGGTGCATGAGCCTTTACGCTTTGTTTTGTTCTGAGCACAAGGCTTATGGGGGCTTGTACAAGGACGTGGTCAACAAAGCCAACCTCTGTCCCTCATTCCAGAGAGGCAGTGATTTCCTTCTGTTAAGAGTTACTACACCTCTAGCTGCAGAGTAGCTGGACCATCTGCTTATTGGGTGAAGACTCACCCGTATCGCAGAGGACCTCGATCCAGCATTGCTATCAAAGGACGTTTATCCCAACCCTACCTGCTGCTCCAGGGAGGAGGAGTGCCGCTGCTGTGGGGCACAGAAACCAAACAGCAATATCTTTGAAGATACCCTTTAAGAAAACAGTGCTAATGTAAAATGGAGATGGAGATTACAAAATGGATTTCTCTGGAGGTTAGGACTGATTTATTTTGTGCAGGAAGGACAAATAAGTGGATGTTTATCTGAATAAATGACTAGATTACCTTTCTCTGCGTTCCCCGAGTGTGTATACTCTCTAGAAATTGTCTGCTTAATAAATTAAGCAGCAGCGGTGTTCGTAGTGGAAAAAGTGAAATTAAACTGGCTATTGAACTTTCGCCACAGAAAGGAGATTATTTCTCCGAAAACTAAACACATATTTAAATAGAGCTAAAAAAGGAAAGGGAACCTTTTCTTTCTTCAAAAAGTCTTTTCCTTTGACATTACACTAAATCTGTTCTCATTTTTTGGATAAAATGGCTCTGTTTGCAATTGTGTTGCCGCCGAGTAATAAGGACACACTTTTCCCAAGTAGTAACTTGACTGAAAATGAATTTCCAGAAAAATTGCAATAATTTCTCAATTAATTCTGGGTCAATTTGATAAATAATATTGATAAAGTTTAAAAAAAACACCAAACCAAAACATAGTGTTTTGATGTTAAGAATATCCTTCCTTATAGGTTTGAAATGAGGCTTATTTATGTAATCTTAAATTTTAATTTTATCTTGGAAATTTTTAGGTTTATTTCAGAAGCAAAGATATCGGCTGAGCCAGTCAATGTATGTGTATATTTTGGAGTTACATCTTGCAAGACCAAACTATATTTGTTGATTCTGTTGCTAAACAAAGGAAGAATCCCTTTTCCTAGGTCTAATTTTACTGTTGCCACAAAATATGTCTTTTGTTATTAGAATCACCAAATCAGCATAAATGTTGTGCATCTTATCAGAAGTTTTTATTAGCTAAGAGTTATATATTTGAATAATTTCAAGTATTGTTTATTTCTTAGAAAATCCTTAGTCTGCACAGAACATTTGAGATGAGGCCAATGTTAAATCAACACAGTTCTTACACACTGCGGTTGGTTCAACAGCGTTAAAGTGGCCTGGAACCTACTTCAGTTGAAGGTAGCGGTGTCAAGAGAATGGGCAAATTAAGGGCGGGAATTAGTTTCAGGAGAATAAATATATCTTAAATTGGTGGGAAAAAAGGAAAGTATCCTTATCTGTCAGCTAGCGATGTCTGCTAGTTCTGTTGCTCTGAGTCCTTGAAAAAAAGAAGTGTGCTGTCTGTGCATATAGTTCTTTGGCAAATTTCAGTGGTGACTTTGTTTAGTATGCAATTTTCTAGAAATCTGTGTGGTGTGGTGAAGGTATGTGATGTGATACTGAAGCTATTTGATTTATAATGTTGTAGTTGTTATTGCTTTAAATGCAAAGAAAGCTACGTTTTTGGTAGTCAATGCACCATTGATAACAAAATCATACACAGTATTACAAGCACCCATATGCACTGCAGAGGTGTTCGGATTTTTTCTTGTATTTTTTTGTTAATGATTGAAAAATGTCAACATGACCTTAATTTGCAATTTGTGCAATCCCATTTCTCTTCAGTTTAACAACAGTTAAATCTGTACCTGGACTATTTGAGCACACTGGGTTGTAAACACAGCAGTCTCTTATCTTTTGGCAGTCACAGTAGAAACCAGTTGCACTTTTGTAGCTTTTGGTTTAACACAGCCTGCATTTTGGACAGCATGTGGTGTATATGCTGTCAAACACTCTGATCGTGGTGATATCTTGCCGACCTCTTGATTATGTCCTCTTATTTGTTCAACTACTGCGTTATCAACAGCAAAGAATTGGCAAACACATACAGATATCCTGCTGTGCATGTTACTGAGATATTTTAATTCATAATTATCGTTAAGAAAGATAGTATTTATAAAACATTTTCTGGAAAGAAAAAAGGCACTCTTTTTAAAGGTCTTTGGATGAAAGTACGGTAAAGTTCTGATCAAGATAAATGCAAGGGTAAATAAGGATATGGCAGGTGGCCAAGTGAAAATAAGTTTATGGGTATATACCGTAATTCAAATAAAGGGTGGTTCTTTGGTTGTAGAAATCGATTTGATTTCATTTCTGCAGGGAAGTGCAGAAACTAGTCTTGTAGCCATCATGTGTCCCTCTATCTGTCTTACAGGAACATGCAGGAAATCTTTAACATGACTGTGAAAAAGATGACAGTTCTGCTTCTTCCATGACATTGGTGGGTGATTTATATATACAGCAGATCTGACAATGACATATAAATTTACAGCTTGAAATATTTACATCTGAGCTTTATCCAAGGTTTAACAATTGCGTTGAAGCCTCACTTTTTAATGGTGACAACCTGGACAAGTATAAAAAGATACAGATAGACAGTATTTCTAATCTGATGCTCCATCAAACACCAGCGCATGGAGAAGAAAGGTGGGGGGTGAAGAGAGAGAGGCCTCAGCCGTTCTCTTTACATCTCTCATTTCTCTTTGTCCCAGCAGCTACTCCTGTAAATTGACCTAAGAAGCAGGAAATTTCTCTTGTCATAATACAACCCTGGAGAAAACGGTCTGTCTGTTGAAAGCCAGCCTGCGATGTAACCATCTAATTTAAATCAAACACTAGCGAGAAGTCGCTCTTCCTTTGTATTGTGTTCTGACAGAGAATATACATGCACCGTGTTTGAAGGACCACAGAATAATTATTTGTTTTGCCTCTTTCATGGTTTATTTTTTAGTAATATCAGCTTGGCTGGGAATATAATCACTAAGCTGTACACAAACCCAGCTGTGGAGACAGCAAAAAGCACCTGAGAAGTCAGCACAGAACAAGCTTGTTTTCATTAAAGCAGTGATTTAATTACCACCAGCAATGCTCACCTACAACTGTTGATGTCAACGTGCAGTGTTGATTTGGGATAAGGTGTGTTGACATAATGAAAAAATTTTGTCCGAGCATGAACTCTTTACCCTGGGCTTCCACAGGTCTGGCTTCC
Organism: Falco naumanni; assembly: GCF_017639655.2. Taxonomy (NCBI): domain Eukaryota; kingdom Metazoa; phylum Chordata; class Aves; order Falconiformes; family Falconidae; genus Falco; species Falco naumanni. The sequence continues at coordinate 32,251,262 of NC_054065.1, read as the reverse complement.
AAAGTCGGAGGGGGGTAAATGAAAATTTAAGCACAGTATTAATTTTGTTACTGGTAACGTGGTTCCAAAGCACTGTAAAACTGAAACAAAAAGTTGGTGCAGAATTCAGCCTAGAATTTACTGGTGAGAATGACTAATTTTTACCCAAACTCTGTGCCAAGTTCTAAAGAAGGAAGAGTGGTTCTTTGCTGTGTCAAAACTGTTAGAAAATAGATGGGAGAAGGACAGCTATATAGAGGTGGAATGGAAAAAATAGAAGTGGACACAATGACGATGCTTCTCTTAGTGTTGTTTCAGGTTAATGTTTTTAAAATCCTTCTTTTGGAACAGCGTCACATTATGGGCCGGTATTCAGTTTGCAGCCCACTCTAAATACTGTATTCTTTTTTTGGGTGGTACAGCTGACTAAGTTGTTATTCCTCACTTTGTTATTTTTATTCAATTTTCTCCCTATCCTCCTGTGTGGCATAATTTTTTTTTTTTTTTAATATCTTTTTTTATTGATTTCAAGCTACTTTGCTACCAGGATCATTTAGAATTCTGAAACAGTGGTCCAAGCACTTGCAAAGATCTTGGTGACCTGCACAGTCTCTTTATTTTGCCATCCAGTTATTAATGGAAGTTTTGAACAAGAGCAAGCCTAGAACACATTCCTAAGTTGAAATAACCACTTGATTTGATACTCAGACTTGCACTGGTGGCTGTGCAGGCAACTCTAGTGTCATCATGCAGCTGCATTCTGTGGGGTCCTGGGGAGGGACAGCGCCCATTGCATCTACAGAGTTTGGAACAGGCAGTATAAGTAAGTAACTTTACATATGTAAAGTTTACAGGGTGCTCATACCTCTTCTGCAAAATAATTATTCATCCATGAGTGAGGAAAGGTTGAAAAATCATTGGCTATAGTGGGTTTAGCTAGTTTGGTTATGTAATTTTTTTTTTTTTTTTTTTTTCCCCTGCTGCCTTAAAAAGGGCATTGGAGTCAAGAAATAGCACAGCTATTTCTTTTTCCATTTTCCGTAGCCCTGTCAGAGAATGAATTTGAGCTGGATTGGTACAAATTGTTCTTGACAAATCCATCTCTATATATAACGCACGATGTTTTAGATGCCTAACATACTGCTTCCTTAATAATTTCTTCGAGTATCTTTGTAGCTTCAATCTTCTAATCTCTAATTCCCAAGGTTTCCTCTGAAGTTACATGTTGTGTTTGCTCTTTATAAGCATAATGACTTCAACTAGCAAGTAAATATAGAAAGAACTATTTTATTTTTGTATGTGTTTACCAGGAAATAACATAAATGTGAAAGAATAAACCAGAGAAGGAAAAAATAAAATAATTTAAAAACAAACAAAAAAAGATTTCTTTAAGCTACTGACTGCCAATGTAGTACAATCAGGCTCAAACCAGCTCTGACATAATTCAAATGTTAGCTAGTTGCTGATGCTTTTTTGTATCTGTTCCCTTGAAAAGGAGAAGGGGAAAACTAATATAAACTACTTTTTTTCTTCTCTCCCTCATATTCCTATTTTGAATCCGTATGCTGAAAGAAAGGACAACAAAGAAAGGAGAAAACTAAATATTTCAGTGTCCTGAGGAAGTCCCAAATGTTTCACATTAAGTGCTGTCCAGTAGACTATAGAGAATATGGACCTCAGAACTCCCACTGGGGGTAGTCTGTATTTCCACAACTTCTAGTTGCTCTGCTGTATTTCTATACTGTATTTCCTACTATTGTAGATGCTCCTCTCCTAATTCTGGAGTAACCTTCCACAAAAGTTTTTGGTCTGTAAAATAAAAAATGAGTATAAAGACCTTGCTCACATATTTAGAATTTGATGCTAGTAAACCTGTGTTCAGTTTGCACCAGCAGAGGATTAGCACCAAGGCAGAGATCACATCACAAGTCCTGTTGCAGTCTAACTAAATGGTACATCACGGACAAGTGGAAAAAATAAATTGAGGAATCTAAAAGCATTTAAAAAATATTGTAATAAACAGTTGAAATATTTTAATGAACATAATGCTTTTCATTTTAGTTTTGTAAGAGGCTATTACAGTCTGGAGTAAAATGCTACTTAAGATATTCCTGAAAAGATTAGATGTAGATGAAGGTGGTAAATGCTTTTCCCTGCCTTCTTTCCAGCTATTGCTTTGAGGTCTGACATGGGTTTCTGGATAGTCACAAGCCTAAACGCCTTGAAGTCATATTTCATGTTTTTGTTTTTAATACTGTATAGATTAAAAACTTGCCTCATTCTTGAATAGTAAGACCAGTTGTTTTCTGGGTACCCAGCCCCCTGAACTGGAAGACAGGGACAAGGAGCAGAATGAAGCCCCCACAATACAAGGGGAAATGGTCAATGACCTGATACACCACTTAGGCACGCACACGAGTCTGTGCGGTCGGATGGGATCCACCCGAAGGTACAGGGGGAGCTGGTGGAAGTGCTCACTGATCCCCTTCCCATCATTCATCAGGAGCCCTGGCTGACTGGGTGGATGATCTTAAGGGTTTTTTTCCAACCTAAATGTTGCTATGATTCTATGAATATGTTTTTACTGTGCCTGGCTAAAGAGGTTTTACAGAGAAAGAACTTTTTCTTCCCTTTTTTTCTGAAAGGTGGTATACAGGTACCTCCTACTTGGCAACATTTCCAGTTTTCTAATGGCAGCCTGCAGCTGCTTTTTAATCGCAGATTGCTTCTGGTGTCGTTACTTCTGACTTTGTGTCTTCTGCTAACATCAGCGATCCCTCTGAGACGTGTCATCTTTATCACTACAAGTCAATATTCATTGCTTTCTTCAAGGTCCATAGCTCTGCCCCATACAACACCACAGAGAATCTCATTGCTGGAGAAGCTAAGCAGGAGTATAATACCCCAGACAGTCGCTGGTGGGCTTCTGTTCCCAGAGCACCTAAGTCCTGAAGACAGCAAATGGTAATTTGCGCAGCTGATTATCCACTGCTTTAAAACCCAATCAGCTGTTTACAATGAGCTCCTTTCTGTCGTGCACTATGAATCTAATAAAATCAAACTGGAAAAACAGCATCGCACTATGAGGGCTTTTCTCTCCATGTGCATCCCTTTGTAGCTCACTCAGACATAAGATAAGGAGAGCAGTTTAATTAAGAGCAGGAAAACAGTAGGTCCTTCCAACTTTTAGTTTTCATTTTTGATCCACAAAGGTGAATAATGCAGGATAAAGTGCTAGGTGCATTGTCCTCTGTGGTGGATTAACCCTACCCAGCAACTAAGCACCGCACAGCTGTTCACTCATGCCCCCCAACCCAGTGGGATGGGGAGGAGAATCAGAAAAAGGTAAACCCCATGGGCTGAGATAAGAAAAAAATAATAATTGAAATGAAGTAAAATATAATAAAAATAAAAATAACAAGAACAACAACTGTAATGAAAAGGAGAAAGAGGAATAAACCCCAAAGGGAAAACAAAACCAACCAACCAACCAAGTGATGATGCACAGTACAGTTGCTCACCAGCCTCTGACTGATACCCAGCCAGTCCCTGAGTAACAATTGGTCACCCACGGCCAGCTCTCCCCAGTTTTCGTATATATATATATGTATATGTATATATACATACACACTGAGCATGATGCTCTATGGTATGGAACATCCCTGTGGATAGCTCGGGTCAGCTGTCCTGGCTCTGCTCCCTGCCGGCTTCTTGTGTCCCTGTCCCCGGGCAGAGCACAGGGAACTGGAAAGTTCTTGATTTAGAGCAAGCATTACCTAGCAATAACTATACCATCAGGGTGTGTTATCAACGTTATTCTCATACTAAATCCAAAACACAGCACTGTACCAGCTACTAAGAAGAAGATAAACTCTATCCCAACTGAAACCAGGACATCCTCCTAAACTTTTATTCGGTTTATTGTGTGATCTAAGTTAGGTTACTGTTGGTTGTTTCCAGCTATGCTTGCAAGAAGATTTTAATGTTGTTTATACAGTTGCTTTTTGTTGAATTTTGTTCTTCCCTGGAACCTGTTCACAGGATTATTTTCACTGCAGAGACAACTTGGATGAAGAGTGTCTTTATGGTAAAGGAAATGCAATTAACCAAGGTCTACATGCTTCCCCTCACTCCCCCAGGGCAACTCCTTAAGGCCCTAGGAAGCAGTGCTCGATAGGAATAACTATAAGAAATGTTTTAGGAGCTAATGATCAGAAGACCATGAGGTCTCAGCTGTATGAATTAATTCACCCTGGTGGCAGCTTCAGTTAGGAATAATTGATAGGAGTTTTCTGTGTTCCTGAGGAGTATGGTTCGTGGGCTACTGGCTGAAATTTGCATTCATGTTTGACTGTAAAAACCTTAGGCTCTGACTGGACTCTCTCACCTTTGTGAGTTTGATAGGACTGCTGATGAAAAAACATCAATGGCTTTCAGATGCCCCAAGACAGACTGCTGGTCATTCACAGATAGCAGCTGCTTCCCAAGGACAGTAGCCAAAAAGGCTATTTTTGCCGAATAAATAGTGCTGGAAAGTCCATGTTTGAAGATATGATTTTTATGTGGAAATGGTACCGTGCATGCTGATAGAAAGGCCAGGTGCCTCTTGAAGTGTCCATACCTTTCACTAGCCCATGGTATATTCAAAGTGCTTGTGTAGCTGATTTTGAACCATACTGACTGAGATGCATGTGTTAAGAAATATAAAAAACCTGTATGCAACAAATGAAGTTTATTTTATTTGTGTAGTATTGCATTTAAATTGCATAGGGGTGTTAAAAACAGGACTTTTTCATAGTGGAGGTGTAGAGGTTTGTCATTACTGGGGATTTGTTGTGCAGTCATGGAACAGCCCTTCAGAAGATGAGTTTCCTTTTGAATCCACAAATACTATGACAAAGTGGATGACTTTACCCTAGAATCCACCCCAGAAAAAGGGGTGGCACCTAGTCTACAGCAGGAGACGTTCAGCTTGGCTGAAAAATTGGTCCTGGAACTGAGATGTATGACTTTGCCCGCTCCCCGCCCCCAAATTATTTTTGCATTGATGTGTGTACATGATATATATATATATATATAATGCATACATTGTGTGTATATGTATGAAAATATGTATCTGTATATAGGTATAATACAAACCATAAAGCAAGTCGGATGGTATTTGAAGGTTGCTTTCCAAAAGGCATGAATAAATATGCTTGGTGTATACCTTTTATATGAAAACTAGCTATTTGTTTTCATCAGAAATTCCTACGGGCAAACTAGAGTAAAATGTACGCACTGGGTTTGGTTGTTTTAAATTGTTTTGTGTTTTATAGAAATGGTGATGTAATCTTCTGGGCTAAGTCAATATTAGGAAAGAGTCTCTTTTGCTTTCCTCTTCTATTTCCCTCTCCTTCCTCCCCAGGAGAACATCAAGGAAAACTATTATTTTCCTTCAGTCTTTAAGGTATGGAGATTATTAGCATTTTATGCCACTGAGGTCACATCAAGACTCCATTGGAAATGTAGAGGAAATTAACTTTACAATTTTATAGCAGGAAATCCAACATTCAACATAAAGGTGTGATTCATAAAACTCACTCATTTGGTAAGTGCCCTCATCCTCATTTTCCAAATTCTCCTCTGTTGGTACTTAAGGGGCATGTACTGAGGTTTACTTAAGCTCATTGTGCCTCACTGAAGGACCTTATGTGTGTGAAGTATTAATATTATCCTGTGCTGAGGTTATAATCCTATTATTGAAAGAGAATTTGAGCCCTAGGGTGGGCTTGAATACTGGTACCTTAAGTAATTAGTAAAGGAGAATTTTGAAATCAGTGCTGGAGTATGGGTTGGTTTGTGCTACTCAAGTGAATTTTAAGCTTTCTGTTCCAGTCGCTGAAAATCCTGTTTGGTGTTGTTGCTGGATTTGAATTGATTTATTATTCTGAGCTCTGCATCCACCTGTAAGTGGTTCTTGCAAACAAAGACTAGTTTTAAATACTTAAGACTATTCCCTGTGGCGTCCGCTTAAGCAGAAAAAATGTGGCTGGTTGTTGACCTGCAGGGTTGCAAGACCCTGCTCTTGACAATATAAGGGAATCTAGGAGTGGGTCTGAAGGCTGCTGGCAACAGGTAAAATCCTTAATTTCAAATGGATGTTTACATCATCAGCTTTAGAGAAACTTTTCTTCTTTCAGATTCTGCCTTCAGGGCTTAAACCCGCAGACCTACATCCCAATCCAAGTGGAAGGGTGGTTGTAATTCAGTAACTGTCTGCCTGGTGAGAAGAATCAGGTCATTACCCATGACTGGCAGTGCTAAAAGAGCAGCTGGAATTTATACCAATTGTGAATTTCTGTTGATTGTTGAATGGCTAACTGCTGGGGTATTTCACACTAGGGTTCTTCCTAGGTGTTTTGCTGAGCTGTGTCATTGCATGTCTGCTGGGTTTATGAACCCGATGAAGACCATGTCAGTGTCTTCTGAAATGGGTATGTATTTTAGTACTTCTGATTATTTTCATAGTGTCATAAACCAATAATCTTTGTGATACAAAACACTATTTTCAGTAAACTGCCGAAAGAATTGGTACTCTTTTCAAATTGATGCCTACTAGCAGCAATAACCTGAACAAACTCAACTGCAGAATTTTGGGACATTTCTTGAACCTGGCTTGTCAGCAGGTTCTGGAAGGAAATGAAGCAGTAAAATCTTATTAAACATAAGCATCGAGGAGAAGACTGCATAGCCTTGAGTTTTGGTTTTATCCAGTTGCAAGGAAGGATGTACCAGAATAATTACTGCTGATCATGTTAGAGGTGGGAATCATGATATCAACAGGCCACTTGAAACAATCTCTGCATGCCTAAAGGTCGGTGCCTGTCAGATGCCTAACTTGCCTGCAGCTCTGGCTCTGTGATTGCTGAGGCACGTGCTGTTTTGTCCAGAGACTGGTCCCTGGTGCAAATACAACCTTTTGAATTTTCCTTTATTTCCCCCTCTCCTTTTTCTTTTGAGTTACATGAACACCCAGTCCTTTTCATAGTTAGTTTTAAGGTGTGAAAGTGAGTACTATACCTGCAAGGTGTTTAAGGTACTATAGACTTAATGCAAGAGTGTAAGAAATAGAAATTCCCTGGAATTAAACCTTCTGCAAGATACACTTCATTTGGAAGTCTGGTTAAAAGGTACTCAGTGTAATTTCTTATTAAAAAAAAATAAAGTGGTTACACTTCAGCTTAGTACAAAGAATCATGATAGAAATAGAATGGGGGGAAGATGAGAAACATGTGGGTGAACAAAGTGGAAGACTAAGCAAGGGAATGTAGAGATGAGGTTCTGTTTTCCAAAAAGAGGATATTTTTATGTTTAATGTTGGTTAAAATAGATTGGAATGATAAAACTCCCTAGTCACTAATCACAACTGAAATGGCAAAAAGATATCAGATTTTCAAGTCTTCCTTCATTAGGGAGAGCACAGCTGAATTGGTTTTCTAGTTGATTTTCACTTTCTGTTAGTACGTAAGGTGAAAATTGGGCCTGGTTTCTGATGGTACCACTAAGGAGACAAGGGTGGTTCGCCCACCTTGGGCCAGCAGTCACCAGCTGGCAGCTTCACATATCAGACTGGTTTCCAGGTTGAATGGGTGCTACTGGGAGCAGGTGGAGTGCAGGAATGTTTCCAAGGGTGCTCAGACTTCTTTAGCGCATTGTGGCCTCTGCTGCCATTGCGCATAAATGAGGAGCAGCCCCGAGACACTTCCCATTGTCAGAAGTACTGTCTGCACAAACTACTTACAGCTTGCGTGATTAAGGAACATATGTCTAATAAACATGGTTGTAAACAAACATGTCATCAGTATTCCTTCCTCCCAAGCCCGCCCTGGAAGAGATCGTGATGTGTCAGGTTGGATATAACGAGGCAACTTCAGTGTAGAATGACAGAAGAGCAGGTGTGCCCAGGTTCCTGATGCTCTTGGATAAATACACACATCTGCAACCTGAAAAGCCCAGGCAACAGTTTAAGGACCTGCATCATCCATAAACGGGTAGGGATTATAGGCATCCATAGCTATGTTTAGTCAGAAGGAAACTAATATATTTAAAAGAGAAAGAAGGGAAACACGAAAAAGATCTCATCCTTGTGGTAGGCTCTTTCAGTATTCTGCAAGCAGTGAAGCTGCCCTTCGGAGACAGTTGTACGCGCTCTGTCTGGCACAGAGGTGTATCCAGACAAGAGGGAGGGAGCAGCTCATCGGGAGGAGGACACAGAGCCTGGTGCTGCATGCCGCCACACCGCGCCACAGCCTGCGACAGCCCCCAGGACTGCAGCTGCAGGGATCATCCATCATCTGCCTTGCTTGCCCCCAGGACTCTGGCATTTCCCAAGTGGCATTTTTGTGACGTCAGGCAGATGTTTGTGGGGCTGAGCTCCTTCCTCCTGAAGGGAGAAGGTTCAGGTCTCAGTCTCCACTCTGATACCTTCAAACTGTATTTTAAAGTTTGCTTTCTGTAAACCAAAAGTTACGTTGGTTTTTGGGTTTTTGTTTTTTTTTATTAAATACTCTTTCCTAAATATGTTTTTAGAAGCCGACAGAAGTATTTATTGAGTAGTACGCATAAGAAACAGTCAGTACAGCGTAAGGGCATATTCCAAACCCCACTGAAATCAATTATAAAACTCCTGGTGACTTCAATAGGCCTTGGACCAGATGTTAATGGGAGATGACATTACGCAGAGTACCTGCTTAGACATTAACTATCATGTTTAAGCAGGTGCTATGCCTTCCTTCTAGCTGGTATTAAAGTTCTGGAGAGCATGCATTTTGTTGACAAAAGGTTTATTCCTTAAGAGGCTGGTTCATTTTAAAGTTTGGATGTTGCGCTTGTCAAGTACAGATAACAATGATTGTTGCTGTTGTGATATATTATTACACTGTCCTACACAGAACTACATAATCAGCCCCTTTCTAAATTGGCATGTTTATTGGCAGTAACAATAACGGGTTGGCAGGGCACAGAGATGTTATTGAGCAGAGTGCGCTGGCTTAAAAATCTGGATCAAAGAAATATTGATGGGGGAGAATAAGAGTACCCTGAATTATAACGTTAGCTTTTAGACCAAAGGGAGCAAAAGCTTATTGCAACTCACCTGCTGTCGTGTGTGACAGCAGATCTCTTGTAATTTCTTTTATGCTTCTTACAGTACAGCAAAGAATATATACATTGGACCAGAGTTATCTTCAGTCGTCCTGTTTCTAATTTAAGATGATGGCCTCTGGTCCTTCCATGATAAGGGTGAGCTGGGGTTTGCATCGTTCAGCCTCGAGCTTTCTTGAGCGAGGGGGAAATTACAGCATGCCTCAGCACACTGTAACTGCACTTGTTGACTGGTTTTGCGACCCCCGGTAAGAGCTGTGTGGCTCAGCAAGTGGTGTAGATCTGCTCCTTTGCCTGCTGGCATGACAGGGGCTGGTAAAAATCTGTAATCTGTGTGGGTTTGGGGTTTTTTCCTCCTTCCTGTTCATGCCACGTTCTCTGGGGCTCTGCAGAGGGTGCGCTACTGGAAGCGCAGCGCTTCACCTTGCAGTCTCCAAGGGTAACCCGATGGTTTAGCACAATTTTCGAATGCGTTGCCAAGTGTAGTAAGTATCAGGTGGTACCTCCTCTTGACTCCATCCAATTGTACAAAATACAGTACTTAGGAGCCCTGTAATGGACAGCTGCCAGAAAGTGGACGCTGATACTCGTCTGATGAGCTCTCTGCTGAAAACGGAGCTACTTTCACATTGCTGCTCGCTCCCCTATGGTCCCATATGACACCAGCAGGATGCTGCGCTCGCAGAGGCATAAGCTCTTTAGGCTTAAAGGGGATTACTTTAAGATTAAATGCGATGACTCCTTCCTGCTACTTACAAAATAGATCTGGAGGGTGTGTGGGGGGAAACCACCATTGCTTAAAATGCTACCTTCCCCTTGCACGCTCAGTGCTGAGGGCTTGCAACCTAATGGTTTGCCTTGGCAGGGTTTCCCCTCCCCTGCTGCTTCTCCCCCTGCAGCTGCTCATTTTGGAGCCCGTGTGGCTGCACACGTTGTTAAAAACCACAGCTGCTCTGCATCCATTGTAAGCTTTAGCTATTGATTTAGATCCTCCAATTTTTATGTGTTGAAAGAGAAAATGGTTGTTTAAAAAGGCATTTGTGTGGGACCGGGATTCAGCCAGGGTGTCGAGGCGGAACGGCCTCAACTTCTCTGCACGGCAGATGTGCCACAGTGCTCAAAGTGGCTCCCAGGCTCTGGTCCTTGTTTTATTGCAACAGACTCAAATTAATAAGCTAGAATAAGAGAAATACTTTCTGAGAGAATACACAGACATGTTGGGTCTGGCAGATTTAAATAAAAAGATATGAAAACAAATCTTTCCCCATCTCCAGTGGGTCCTTGAAAGGCTGGACCTTTCTTCTAGCTTTGCTTTTGGCTACAGCTGCTGAGAAAAGCTGGTGTTGGTGGTTTTGTAAGTTGGAATAACCCCCCACACTGCCCTCTGGAGCTGCAGGCACTTATCATCATCATCTCTTTCGGGTCTCCTGTGGCCATGCTCCTCCAGGCGCACACCCTGCTCCTGTCAGAGATGTACAAATCCATACTTACCCTGAAAGCTCTGTGCTTGGCGATGTCTCTCTCCTACTTGACATGTGTTACAGTCCGCAAGCTTGCTGTGCTTGGATGTGGTTGGCCGCCGCGGGGAACAGCCTGCTCCCCATCACTGAAAGGATCCAGCCGGTACCTGGGAGCAGCTTCTGCTGTGCAGCCTCACCCTTTCTAGCAGAGGCTGGTAGATGCAACATTTACAGAACAAGCAGGGGAAGCACAAGAAATAGTGCTCCTGCCCATTATATAACTTTAAATGTGCTTTTTAGCTCTTCAGCATTTATTTAAAAACTTGGAGGGATTTTTAACATTAATGACACTTCTTGTGCATCATGCCTCTCTGCTTTCTTGTCAAGCAGCTAAACGCTGCAGACTTCACAGAGCTTTTCACAGGTTGGTATGTGTTGTCGACATTCTGGTAGTGAGTGAGGAAGATATGGAATATAGAACCGAGAGGGCTTAGGATCGCTTTCAAGGATTCCTGCTTCTCAGGAACTGTATTGGATGTGCCCTGCTGAAAGGCTGTGTTCGCTCAGGGTGATTTGAATGATGTTTTCTGGGAGCTCTCCCAGGGTTTATTGTGGTTGCTTTATTTAAATTGCTTGTACTGTTATGGTCCTGCACCCCTGAAAGTCCCATGAGGATTTGCCCGCTGTCTTTAGAGGTGTGGAGTAGGACATGAATAGTTGACATAAAGAGGAATGCTAACGCGCTCTCTCAACAGCTGCAACACTGTGTTTTATATGATAATCCAACACAGAAATATTTTTCCATGTAGGTAACTGGGAGGTCAAAGCAGTAATACAGTTATCTCTCCATTTTTCTCCCCATCTCACACTTACCCTTGAAAGGCATGTTCTAGAAAGCATACCTGGGCAATCAGAGAATCAAGTAAGTATGCTCTAAATCATGGCGCTGGAGGCTTTTTAAGTTAAACCCCAGAAATCTGGGGCTCTATGCTTTGCAACAGATTTTCTGTGCAATCTTAGATGAGGTTATTTAACAAACCCCTCTTTTGCAAATGGAAAAATCTGCTTACAGAGACAGCTGGGAACAGTTTTTTCAGTTGAAATCTCTGCGCCATGGTAAGCACTGGCAGATAGAGGTGCAGCAATTTCAATATCTTTGAAAATTTTGGTTGCATACAGTAAATATTGATGCTACAAAGAAGTATATGCTATTTTCATACCAGAAATGATATTTTGAAATTAATATTGCCTGATCAGATTTACTGTGAATTTTATTATAGTAGGTTGAATTATGAGTGTGGCAATAAACTGCAAAATACATTTGAGTTCTCTTAAATCTGTAAGAAGAATGAAAGACGTGCCAATTGATATCAAAGTAAGTGTTCAAGTTGTTCCTGATTTTAATTAATGGAACTATTTGCTGCAAATTATTTGTGCTGTTTAGAGGTAGAATTAGAGGTCTCTGTCTAAAGGTAGAGATACACCTGCATATACTGAGTTTAGTTCTAGTGTGTATATTGCCAGCCACAGAAATGCAGACGGGGACCACTACGCTTATTCCAAGGATGGGATGAGGTGCAGATCAGAAGCAGGTTTCACATCTGGGTTAAGGCAGGGAGTAAGGAAAGGAACTGTTGCAGGAGCGGGCTGGAAATTAGGACCATGCGTGGCAACCAGTTAGCTGAGGGGAAAGTGCTGGAGCTTGTAGGTCACTAACCCTGGGAGGACAAGGAGTGTGAATAGACACGACAATCAACATGATGAGCCATGCTGAGAGAGCATAGGGCAGTGGGGGACCCACGGCGCCAAGGGAGGTAACACCTTGCTGTTAATTGATGGCAGTTAACCACCAGTCGGGGACTGCCTGGTATGCAAGGCTTAGCTTCAAGATCCAATCTGTTTAAAACGCGCAGCTTCTGAAAGTATATATAAACTCGTGCTTCTGTACAATAAATCGACATTTGCTTGCATCAAGCTGTGTCCCGTCTCTCCATCGCAGCAAACTGTCATCTCCACCTACCCATTTCTCCATGCTGAATATAACTGTTATGTCCTTCAGGAGAGCTGCTGACTTGTGGGATGCATGTTGAGCATTAGCAGCTGAATTATAATTCGGACAGCCTATGCAGGCCAGTGATGCAATTTATGTTGCATCCACACTGGAATCCTCTTGTGCCTAATAGTTGGGAGTTTATAGTGTGCAGGTTTAGCAGCAGTTATGCGTGCAACGTAAGATTCAGCGTGCACCTTTGTACAAAGTATGTTTTGTGTGCGTTGCTGAATTTGCAGCTGACTCTTACGCTATGGGAAATTTATGGCACGGCAAAGCTTGTCTCATGTTTGGAAATCTGGCGCTTGAGTGTTAATACTGCAGGGCCAGCTTTTTGGATGTAGGTTGGAACACGTGTTTTCTAATTTATTGAGCTCTCTAATTCTACATATGATCTGTCATATATTCGGTGCCAGTGCACTCACTTGGCAGTCTTGGCTTTGAGCTGCAGCACAATATTAGTGAAATGCAGTCGAAGTCTCCTTAGGGAGGCTGTTTGTATATCACTGCATGTACAAACAGCACTACTGGTAACTATAAAAAGGAATTCAAGAAAGCTAAAAGCGATTGTATTTTAGAAGGTGGCATCTCGTGTGTAGTTAGAACACTACATTCAATTCCCTTCTTGTTTACCCCAGGTATTGCTCCTTATCTGGAACCAGAAAGACTCAGAAATAGATCCCTTGGCTCCTTGCTTTCCTAATAAAATAAATTCTTCAGGAAAATCTGATTCTTTGCAGAAGGGAAATTCTGCTCTTTGTAAAGATTTGTCCTAACAAAGTGAAATAACATCATACATGAATAAAAGGTGCATCCAGCTCTCATTAGGAGAACATTTACTGCTCAGAGATTTCCATTATGGTCTCTAGATATGCATTCTCACTGAATGTAGCTTTCATGGGATTTATTTTGGTTTTGTGTAGCCCATTGTTTCACTAGAACCCTGTAGGTGAGGTGTTGCAGTGACTGATGTTAGCTGCTTGACTTGCAAGTGACTTCTGGAAAAGCTTGTGAGTCTGTGAACTCCTGTGGTTTTGCAACTTGAAGACAGTGTCTTCTAATCACATCGCAGAGAAGCCCCTTTGCAATACAGAGAAAACTATCAAAACCAGGGTTTGACTATCATTCACTTGCAGATTTTCACTAGACCCAATAAATAATGTGGAGTATGGGTGCTTCAAAAATAATTAGTATGTGTTCAGTTAATTACTTGTCACTCTGGCTTTATTTTGGATGAAGAAATAAAAAAAACCCTTTCACGTACAACTTCTCGGCTCCAGTCAATCAAGAGTTGTAAGGAAGCACATTAGAGCTACTGTTATTACAAGACATGTAGTTGCTTAGTTTTTAATTAGGAAAGGTATGTGGAATGCACAAGTATAATTACATGTTGTTTTTTTATTTATATATAAATCAACAATTACCGGAATAAAATGTTACAGACACACAGGACCCTTACTTATAAGCATAAATTTCCAGTGATGCCGATGCAAATGCAAGGCTTTAGACCCTCTCAGTATCCAGCTTTACCTGGCTCTTAATGTTGTCTTAATTATGAAACTTGAACTGGCATGTGATGAAGATCCATACAGTAAGCATCCTAGGAAAAGTGATTGAGAAATTTCATGGGGATTTTGTTTTTTTTTTTTTTTTTTTGGTTTTATTTGGGGCAGAAGTTCTTAAAATCAAATAGGACTTGAAAGCTTGGTGTATGCTTCATAGTTACTTGAGTTGAAGACTTCACTTGATAGAAAGTCTTGTGTTGGTATTGTAGATAGATACTAACTTCTTCTGAGATGTTTTGAGGGGTGGTCTGTGCTGGACATTCCTGTGAGGGGGGCGCTGGGAGCATGTGAGAAACACAAACTGAATGGTACAGCGAAGCTGCTGAAAGATAAGCTGATCAAGATGCCCATACTGCTAGCGTAACAGTTTTGGGTTTGGGGTTTTTTTTGTGTGTGTGTTGTTTTTTTTTTTTCCAAACGATGATAAAGATACCAGAAAATGGCAGACTCTGTAGAAATATATATAAATATATTCGTATGTGTGCCTATGATGCTGGCCAATAGCCAGACGCTTGGAATAGCGTGTTAGGTACAGGAATTTCCATGGCTTTTCTTCCCTCTCCCTGCCCCCCTTGTGCCTTCCAATAAATTCCTGAAGAAGCTGCCTTTTACCCGCATGTCTGAGAGAGACGGGCACTTTGTACTGGGGGGGGGGGGGGGCGGGGGGGGGTGGGGGCGCGGGGGGAAGGAGAATTAGTTCACTGCCTCTGGAAAGCTGATACTCTGCAGCTTAAGTCTAAGTTGTCTTAATGGGTTTATATGGCTAGAGAGCAGGCATTCTGCTCCATGACAGCTCTGCTTCTGGAACCTGCCAGACGGGCCTAATGGAAATGGATGTGAAATTTCGTGATTTTTAAACTGTGACGCTGAGAGACAGCACTCTCGAGGTAAAATCCTCCAAAAGAACTGCAACTGCAGAACAGTTGCAGGGTAAGGAAATTTGTCATAGAACCACTAGGAAACTACATGGCTCGTGACTGGCAGAAGACAAGGTAAAAACAGCCTGAAGCTTCCAGCAGTCAGGAGCAGAATTTCCCAGTTCAGAGGTGAATCTAAAGTCCTTTTTCTGTGTGTGTTTTATCTTTGTAAAGGTCTGGTCATATTGATGTGCGAAGAAGCCTATTAAAAGGTCAAGTTCAATGCCCACAGCCCTTGTAGTAAACAGCGCCAAATCCTTTGTTTCAATTTCTAATTTTTATTTTTGTTTTTCCCCTTAAGAGAAGATGACAGTGTCTTTCCTTCATTTACCTGCTGTTTGAGAACTCCAGCATGGATATCGCAGATTCCTCCTGACCCTGTCCCAGTGTTGTCCTTCGCTTTACGACGCACAGTTTAAGGTATGACAGGGTGTGGATCTGAGCAGTCTAAAGCCTTAAACAGGGGCGGGTTTGAGTATCCAAGTTTATACTAAGCTTAGTTGAGTGCAAAGCTGGGCTTACGCACTTGAGCTGCACTACTCAGCTTGGCTTCATAGGCAGATGGGGACTGCACTTTGCTCAGCGGCTCCTTTTAGAGCAGAGTTATACGTAACTCATACCTTGTCATGTTACACGTGTCATCTTATAGCATGCTCTAAATGTGGAAATCTGCCTGAAAATGGTTGCATATTTCAGTAGGTTTTCTAGTGAACTCTGATATGAAGACCCTCTCATCAAAAACCTTCTCCTTAGACACCAGATGCTGTGAAATCTGTAAAACTGAAGCCGGATTTAGGTGTGCCTGCTCTGTGCAGAAGTATAATTTGTGGTGTTACTGGGAAGATGAAGAAGGACGATGTCAGGGGGGTGGGTGGGGGGTGCTTTATGCATCTTTGAGGGTTTTGCAGTTGTAGTAGTGTTCAAAGAGGACTTGCTTGATGCTGGGATTTCAGGGCTGCTGTCTCTGAGATGCCACTGTAATAAATAAGATATTTCGGTGACTTTTGTAGTGCAGTCCCTTTAGAAAGTGATAGATCACACTCCTAATCGATGTTCTCCAGTATTGTTCCATGGCTTGGATATAAATATATGCATATATATATTTCACACCTTCTGAGACTTTTTGCTGTATTTCTAGGAGGTTCTTTACTGAAGTGAATCATGGTGACCTGAGGGCATTTCTGTAGAGGACGTTGATGGCTAAAAGGATCTTTACGCCCTTCAGATTGTGGTTGTAGAACAAGTCTTCTTTCTTTTACGTTTTGGCATGTATTTTTTTTCCCCCATTTGCAAAGAAATCTAAAAAATCGGGTTCTTTATCTCAAATTGAGACTATCCTTGATGCAATCTCAACACTTACTTTTATATGCTCTGCATACTTTAATATGTTTCTGGCTATGAAATAAAATGCATCATCTCAACAAAATAGCTTCTTTTTTACTGCTGTTTCACTCTGCAAAGCATCTTCTGCAATATGTTTAACTTCCCAGTAGCAATTCAGCTCAGCTAATATACTGCAAGTGTAGAACTTGTATTAAATCTGCAAAATGACTGCTCACCCAAAAATAATCTTGCTAAAGAAACTGCTAAAATCTGTTAACATATCCTAATAAAAGGATGTAATTGCTTTAGAAAGTTTTAAAGGAATGCTATGGAACTGTAAAGCATTTAGCAGAATTTATTTTATTGCACTTCTTAGGTGAGCAAGGTATGAGGGCAGTTGCTTTTAAGCTGTAGCTTGAGGAGAGCCTTTCTCCTAAATCTGGTGGTATACCAGCTGAACTGAACTTTTTTCTAGATGTCTTTCCTAGTGTAACTGTCCCCTCCGGGGCTACTGTCGCTGTCCCACCACGTGCCGGGTGGTGCTTGCCTCTGCCTCTCACTCTCCCATGCTGCCAGGTAGGCAGGAGATGGGAAGGGCAGCCTTGCTCTCGTCCTGGTGTTCCCCCAGCAGCCTGTTTTAAGGCTCTGCCTAGAGAAGATGGGCTGCAGTGCTGCACTTTTGGGGACTGTACTTCCATGGTAATGGCACATCTTTTGTGCTCTTGCTCTGAGGAAGCTGCTTCATGAGGCGTGATTAAAAAGGCCGTGCTTACTTAAAAGCACAGATTTGCAGTACTAAAGCTATACAGAAAGAAAACAATGAAAAGCATTAAGATTATATTTAAGAAGGATTCCTTAGCTTGTAAGGCTCTTGTGTCCTGGGGAAATATTGGATGTCCTGGAACGACATCCTTCCTGCTTGTGTTCTGACACATGCCTAACAAGAGGTACGTAGAAAAGTCTCACTGGGTGATGTGCTGCTCTTTAGCCCCAGATAAAAAGGCTTCACTGCTTCTTTCTTCTTTATCTGCCTCCCATTCCTGTGGCTGGGTACTGGAACGTGGCTTGTTATTGCTAGGGATTAAGTTGGTTTTCCCTCTTCTCCTTCCCAAGGTCTTTTGAAACATGTATGCCTTAATTGGTACGTTTCCAGCTTCAGCTTTGCAACTGCTCGGGATTTTTTGCCTCTTTATTTTAGGCCTTTTCAAATATGGCAATGCATTTTTCATAGCTTTTGTTATAACATTTGTTAATTACATGTTTTTCTTAGGCACTGCTGAAATTTGTTTATTTTCTGCAATATATATGTTTAAATTACATCTTGGGTTCTCAGTTAATGATGAGGGGGAAAAAAACCCTCCTCCACTTTAGAGAACTCTCAGAGGACTTGTCAGATGTGGTGGTGTCTTGTATGTTGGGGTGCTCCTGCATTTGTGTCATGAAAGGAAGAACACACAGCAACACACCGTACCACCAAGGCTGGCTCCCTACGTCAAGCTGGAGACACAGGACAAGAAAGAAGGGATGGGTAATAATTAGTTGGCCCAAAATTGCACATCTAATATTTCCATGGACATGCATGTAAAATATAGTATTAACACAGTCCCAAGACTGCTGGGGTATGGAGGAACAGCATAGCTTCCAGGTTTGCTGGTTCTCCCACGGCACTGGGCATTTTCAGTGAAGAGCCAGCCCAGCCAAGCTGGATCACCGATACCAGGCTTTTCTTGCAAAACAGGCAGAGGATGGTATTTATCCATACCTTGGAGAAAGAATCAAGATGCATGGGCAGGATGATGTGACTGATCATCTTCTGAAGTTGGGAAAATCTAATTGCTAGACAGTAGCTTGATGTTACACCATCAGTAACGATAAGCAGCTGGCTGACACTTGAACACTTTCACTGGCTCCTATTTGAATAGGGAAGAATTTACCTAAATTTCCAGTAGCACTATTTAGCAATGCTATCATGAATGAAGAAATAGGTTTTTTACCTTCACTAAAATTTTTGGTAAATAGAAAATATTTTCTTCAGTTGACTTTTCTGTGATTCATTTATTTAGCTGTGGCTGCTATATATGTATTTTTTTTATAGGTGCCTGTTGTGAAATTCTGGATGTGCAGCATCTGTAAGACTTGCTGTTGCAATAATTAGCATGAAGCAATGCAGAAAATTGTTGACCAGACTTAATATAATTCCATAATAATAACGGAATTATCAGCATCTCTTTCCTTACAGAGGAAGCTTTGGTTTTAGTTAGTATCACTTAATCCAAGTAAGGCTGCAAAGACAGAAGAAATAATGTGTACATATTCATGTTTTATTTAAAAAGCACATGCATTTTGTATGTTTTCTGCATATAAAACTAGATGACAGAGAAAAGAAACAAGATGCTTCCTCTTTTCAACATCAGGCAGATTGAATCATAGAAGCATAGAATGGTTTGGGTTGGAAGGGACCTTAAAGCTCATCATGTTCCAACCCCCTGCCATGGGCAGGGCCCCCTCCCACCAGCCCAGGTTGCTCCCAGCCCCGTCCAGCCTGGCCTTGGGCACTGCCAGGGATGGGGCACCCACAGCTGCTCTGGGCAGCCTGGGCCAGTGCTTCACTACCCTTACAATAAATAATTTTTTCCTTATATCTAATCTCAATCTCCCCTTTTTCAGGTTAAAGCCATTCCCCCTTGCCCTATCGCTACAAGCCCTTGTCAAAAGCCCCCCCAGCTTTCCTGTCGGCCCCGTTAGGTGCTGGAAACTGCTGTAAGGTCTCCCTGGGGCCACCTCTTCTCCAGGCTGAGAAACGCCAACTCTCTCAGCCTGTCCCCATAGGAGAGGGGCTCCAGCCCTCCCATCATCTTTGTGGCCTCCTCTGGACTCACTCCAACAGGTCCACATCCACCTGATGTTGGGGCCCCCAGAGCTGAACGCAGTACTGCAGGTGGGGTCTCACCAGGGTGAGGTAGAGGGGGAGACTCCCCTCCCTTGACCTGCTGGCCATGCTTCTTGTGACGCAGCCCAGGATTCGGTTGGCTTTGTGGGCTGCAAGGGCACATTGCTGGGCCATGTTGAGCTTCTTGTCAACCAGCAGCCTCAAGTCCTTCTCTTCAGATCTGCCCTCAATCCATTCTTCACCCAGCCTGTCTTTGTGCTTGGGATTGCCCTGAGCCACATGCAGGGCCTTGCACTTGGCCTTGCTGAACTTCATGAGGTTTGCACAGGCCCACCTCTCAAGCCTGTCCAGGTCCCTCCCTTCCCACCAGTGAGTTGGTTGCACTGCACAGCTTGGTGGTGTTGGCAGCCTTGCTGGGGCTGTGCTCCATCCCACTGTCCATGTCGCAGATAAAGATATGGAACAGCACTGGTCCCAGTATGGACTTGAGGAATGCCACTTGTCACTGGAATCACATAGAAGTTTTTCAGAAGACTGGTATCTCTTAGCTTTGGTTAGCATCTGTGGTATTCTAGAAACCTTCCAGTCACATGGAGGACGCTCTGCTCCTTCACGGGAAATTTTTTAATCCAGATTACGAGGATATACAATGTTTAAAAAATAAACTTGGCAGAATGACTCTTTTGGCCATCTCACAACCTCACTTGAGAGAACAGAGAATATAAACTTAAGGGTCTACTTTCATTTTATTGCTGAAAGATTTGAAAATTTTCTGGAGAGTCTTGCAAGTGGTTATTCACTGTTCTGGCTCAGGAATGAACCTTCAGTGATGGAGCCTAGTGAAAGAAGGGAAAGAAGCTTGTTAGGCATGTGGTGTATTTTTTCCAATTTTCTGCTTCCAAGTACATTGTTGGTTCATCTGACCCTCCATCTGTGAACTGCTTGGCATGGGGTATTTCCATTAATGTAGACTCAAGAGAAGGGAAAAAACAGATTTGATCCTCCTACACGCTGTGACATGTTTGCCCTAAGGCAATATTCACCCCCCTACCCCCGGCGCTATGAGAAAGAATGAAAGGCAAGATGCTGGTGTGTGTGCGGCAGTGGAGGTGGTGATATTTGAGTTGGTGGTGGAGTCATCAACACATACCTCTAAGTATCTGCTGATCCTAAAGCGTGTTGTTCACCTGCAAAGCTGTTGCTGGTGGGCAAGTCCGTAAGTGCGTCGGCAGCGCCGTTTGGTGGGAGGGACGTGAGCAGGAATGGCCTGCCTTCCCAGTGCGTGTGACTGTCCCTGGCCATCTGCTCCGTGGTGCGGGAGAGCTGTCAACCGTTGCAGTAAAATCGGCAGGTTACATGACAAGTAAAATTGTCATGGTTTTAAACAACAGGCGGTGTTCCTTTGCTTTCAGTTTTCTTCCAAACAAATTATTTTGTGGCTATTTGAATTACAGACTTAAAATATTTTTCAGTAACCTGTAAAAACCCAGAAGTTCTATTAAGAGGGGGGAAAAAAAAGCTGTGAGAAACTACAATCCCCCCTGACTAAATGCAGACATCCTGAAATAAACAAGGAAGGAAAAAAACCCCCAGTCAAATCTATTGCAGAAATGTAGAGCACTGTAAATAATCTCAGACCGATACAGCTATACTAGAATAAACGTATCCCAACTCAATCCACTAATCCATACTTATTCATGTAACAAATAGAGTTCACAAACTCAGATTTAATTTGTAGCTTGTGGCCCAAATGCATATGAAAAAGCTGCTAAGTTCTCTTATATAAAAATTCCATTATTTCATACATTTTCATCAGAAGTAATTAATAGTATTTCCCGCCCTATTTTCTTTTACTGTAAAGCAAACAAAACTATTCTCAGACTCATTGCTATTTAAAGTTTTGCAGAAGTACAGACGTTCCAACTGAATTACAATTTCTATTTAAACCATGGGATAAAGAATCAAATTTATATACAAGTTGGCTGGATTTCATAGACAAATATTACTGTTTAGGCTGCACGTCATCATTGCAGCACCATGTAACCATCTCAAAAAACGCCCGTTTTTGCAGGACAGAATATTTTCTGCAACCTGCTGAGGTGTAACACACCGTACACATCTACCTGCTCACATCAGACTGCCCTTGCCGGTGGTGGAGCAGAGCTGCTTTTCTGGTTAAGCGGCTACAGAAGAGGGATGAAGCAAGTTTCAGAGAATATTAACACCACTGCTTTTAGCTCCTGGTCTTCAGTCAGATAATTACTGATCTTTGTCGTTAAAACTGGGAGAATGTATGATCCCTTTGACTCCATTTTTGTATTTTTGTTTCTCATTTGTATTGAAATGTCAGATATCTGCAAAAGGTATTGTGCTAATAATTAATTGCATCATGCAGAAAGCAGCCATGGCTATGCAGCCTTTTCAGGAAAAACAAATGTTTATTCCAGCTGTGTTCTCCAGAGCAGTGTTTCAGAATTAGTACCGGAATTGTTTGGGTTTTTTTTATTCCAGATTTCATATATTTAATTGTCTTTCATTAGTCCTTGTTTCTGTTTGTTTATTTTCCCTTTCTCTTGCATTCAATTATTTTTCATGTCAGTAGTTTCAGCTTTCAAAATTGTTTAATGCAAGCTAAATTATCAAATCATATGAAGATTTAGAACTTTGAATTAAACCCCATAATTTATCCATTGCGAATTTTTGCCACATTACTTAAAATGTGTGAACAGAAAGAATCAAAGATGTATGAAATCACACAGTTCTGGTTTCATTAATATATCACTACTGGAAATAAGCGTGTCAGTATATATAGCATACAGCTTGGAGTATTGATGTACATATTGATGTATATGTTAGCATACTTGGGGACTGACCAGACTCTGGATTAAAAAAGGCTGACCCACGATTAATAAATTGGTACACCTTTTCAGCTAAACTCAGTCTTTTAGAAATGTAGTGGGGAAATGAAGAGATCAGCAGATACCATGTGAACGAGGATTGTGGGAAATATCTTTCCAGGACCCTGACAGCATCACTGCATATAAGGTTCATTAGGGCGAGGTATCTAAAAGCCGGTATTGTATAGCAACATTCATTTGGATTTTGACATATAAATAGTGGCCTACATCAGCACTGAAGTTTGGGATTCATCTGCTCTACCTAAGGTAGCTGCAAGTTAGACATCTATATCCAGAATTTATTTTTCTGTGTCTCTTGTTTCATTCTTGGGAAGAAATAGGGACTTCTTCGTGGCTGATTCCATCCTAGGATATAGGTGCCCGAGACTGGCTGGGTGAGATGCAGTGGTAATCTTGCCTTCCTCAGTTTTTGGCTGCTTAACTTGAAAATGAAGCCCCTGTGAGCTGTCAAAGGAGAAGACAGGCAGTCGTTCCTAAAATGTTAGACCTCTGTAAGACAGCTTGCACAGAGCACCCAAGTGTGAGAGTATTTGCTTCAGTTTTGAGTGTGATGTGGCGAGGAGTACGTGCAAGATAAGGAATACACGCATACCGCTATACATAGACAGTCAAGAGAATTTTATAGCTAGAATCTAAACGCTAAGAGAAAACCAAGCCTGCGTGTTGTCACCTGGGAAGGGCCATGTTTTTCAGATTTTGTCTGGTTTTGTCTACTGTGCTTCATGTGTGTGTAGGGATAAAATGTCTTGCATCGCTGCTGCTGCTGCGCTTCCCCTTTCAGCTTTTGTCATCTCTGCCCTTCTGCAATAAACACGTAACCACTTTTTGTCACGTTTATTATGCTTCTAGCACTTCCTTTTCTTCCTCTGCTGCTAACATTTCCATCTGTGTAGTATCACACACAAAAAACCTGGGAGGCATCAGATAAAGTAGTCTGCAGAGATTATCTCAATTCGTCGTGAACATACAGGGTCTGATTCTGACATCCTCTTTAGGCAGTTCCTCCACTGCACCGACTGTCCTCTCCAATAAACAAGACAATGGAAAATTATTAAGAATGAAAGAGTCTGGCCCATCATGACTCAGCTTGATTAGTCGGTTAAAATAATTAGCTTACAGGAGGTGATGTAAAGAGAAATTTGGTGGCATGCCTTGTTAGAATGACTAAGGTGGGAACACCTGAAGCAGCGTGGAGACTCTGCTGATGTGTAGAGATAGATACTTGGAGCTTTCCTGCCATGAACGTATGCATGTACCCATGCTTCGCTAACCTGTACGGATTACAGGGCTTGTGTGTGTGCACACAAGCACCAATACTTGTAAAAGGCATAAAGTTGAGGCTACAGAAGTCTGCATACACATACTTTTGAGGCCAGTAAAAGATTGGCTGGGAATTTATTTCATGAACTATTGATTTCTGGGGTGCCTGTCTCCTGTCGGCCACTGGTGATGCTTAAGGGGCTCTGGGGATCCTGAGTCACTGATGATATTCACTGGCTGCAGCTGGCTTTTGCAGAGCATGGGTTTGTTGCTCAGACAACTTCTTTTAGGCTTACTCATGGGTTGGAAATGTAGAACTTGCACTAGAGATCAGCAAGTATACGACAGTACAGGTAACTGAGCTGCTCAGATCCCAAGCATTCAATTATTTTGCTGCATTTTATCATACCAGCATTGGCTATTAATAATATATTATGCACCTGATGGGTATCTCTTAATTAGGTCATTTGTATATTGAGATGCTGACCAGATGGTCAAATGCCAATCATTACTAAGACCGTGTGTTCAGACCATATAACTTTGAATGTCATGTTTGGAAGTTTTCTGAGTTGCAAGTGTCATGGTGTAAAATTGTTTCTGCCTCTGACACAGGTCAAACGATAGCCACATCATCAACTGCATTCCATCCACAGGTGGAGCTGAGTCGTCTGTGTAGTTGGCTGCTAATCTGCGAGTGATGGAGCAGGTGACAGAGGCTACAACAGGGGTTTATTACAGTAAGTTTTCAGCTGTGTCAATAAGGATCACAGCTAAGACAAATAAGCTTTTTAAGGCTGCAAAGCTGATGTGTGATAGGAGAGAGGTGTTGATCTTTGCTTGATCTCCACTGGCCTCTCTTTGCCTTTACAGCTCTGTGTAGGCTACGGAGAGCTTTGTGAAACCCAGGTTTCAAGTGGCATAAATTGGTTTTATGATTCTGACCTCTGCTGAACTACGGAGCAACTGGAACGATCTGGATCCTTAACTGGTGCAATTTGGCATGTACAGGTAAGCTTGACAGAGAGAAACTCAGCTGCGTTCTAAGTGTTTCTACATACCCATAAGCATGTGCGTGCAGGTATGCACACAAGCATGGAATGATTTTGAGTTGATACATATTTTCTATTTATTCACAAAGCAAGGAAATTTAGCCTTATTCAGGCAGCTTATTACTTTCTTGTATTGCTGTATTCATGTTCTAAGTGACAGCAGATGAGGGCTGATTTCCTAATGTGCAGTTTGACTCAGTTAAGCTTACTTTTCAGAGCTAATTCATCTATTAGTGGCAAATTGAATTTTTCCTGCTTTGACATGCTTCAAAATACATTTTTCATACACTCCCCCGTAGCTGAAGATAAGACACGCAGAACAAGTGAATTGAGATGGAAAGCATTTACCTTTTTTTCTCTTTGTCACTGGCTGCAAGATATGATCCTACAGCAGCTGTCTCATCATCAGAACATTTGTTTCCCATTGAGATTTCTATTGACCTCCACCGAAGCTTTGTTTACAGCGAGAGCAATGAGCTTTCAGCATGTTGTTTGGTTCCACCATATGGGACAGGTCCTGCAAACAAAGAAGATTGCTTAGGTCTCAGACCTGAGCAGGGAAGGCATTAATGCCAGCACAGCGCCAAATGCTAAAAGCAATGGGATACTTTATGCTTTGGAAGGATCCCATTTTGTGAATTTACTGCATGGGCTCCCTGTTTATTTCGTTTTCCTTTCTTGTGTTGTTGTAGCATTTTATTTCTCTGTGCAGCTTTCCTTCTCACAGTAAAATTCCTTTGTGAGGATCAGACAGCTGCTGTCAGATTTCTCTTTCTGCAGCTGATTTTTATTCAATGAAGAGCAGGTTTTGAGTGAGGCTGCGCAGTCCTATGGTAGAAAAACTGACACTGGCAGGGATTGCTGTTGTGTTGTAAGCCTTGGTGATGGGCTTGAGAAGGGTTAGATGCAGGCTGACCTGGTTTCACACGGTTCCACTGCCTTGGCTGTATGGTTTGTAACAACTAAAGTTTTTATGATCTTGGTATGATGTCAGTGTGCTTTACAGGCAAAATATGTGAAATCTTGTGTCCAGATCAGAGGTTCTGGCTAAAATGAGCTTCAGAGGCAGTGAGCAGAGACCTTATTGACCCTACTAGCTGTTGGATCAAGCCTTTGCCCCCCAGCCTTGAGTCAAATCTGCTCCTCTATCTCCTCATCCCACCCCACACCCTCCCAGTGCCCCACAGCAGGGCACTGCTGGTTTAAAGGGAAGGTAAAACTGGCAATGGAGTGATGGGAAGGTACAAAGGCATTGCAGTGCCCCTTTGGTAACAGCCAGAAGAAATGCGAGTTGGGGGGTTTACAGCCTGGGCTGCAGTTACTCACCGTTTTGCCCGGGGAGACCAGTAATTAGTGCTAATATAACCCAAGCCTCGGGCAGCGGTGCCTCAGTGGCCATGGCCACTCTCTCGGGCATCCCCTCACCCGCTCTTCATGTTGCCTGGCCCTGGAGAGAGACGTAACATCCAGCAGGATTTGGGCTTTCCACCTGCCTTCCAGTGCCGTCTCGTCAAACCCATCCCCAAAGGCATTTTGGCTACATTTATGCACCTTGCATGGGGCAGGTAATGTAACCCTGAGCCCGCTGGCAGCCCACGGGGGGCTGCTGGGGGGTGCCTGTGCTGTGCTGCGTGACAGGGAAACGAAGAGTGCTTTACACCTCCCACGCCTTACGGAGATTACTGCAGAGGGTAACTTGTGGCTCTAGTTGGTGAAGGAGCTCCAGGGACTGTGACGAGGTGGCAAAACTGTGGTGCCCACAGGGCTCCCGAGGGACCCTGCAGCTTGGGAGAGGTCAGTGCAGCTCCTGTACAGAACATGTCAACAAACCTTTCACAGTGGATTTTTAGCAGATAACTAGTGAATGTGATGTATTGGGAAACTGCTGCTGTGGCTCTTTCAAAGGGACATAATGCCTCACAAATGGCCAGGCTTTCTCTGGAAGAAAAAAAAAAAATAGTTGGTGAATTAGGTGATGAGCTAGATAAAATTATTGAACAGAGTAGAAGCTGTTAAAAAAATTAAACCATCATCTGGGAAATCTTCTCATGGATTAATAACTTACTAGGAGGGAACGATTGCTTTGTACTACTTCTGACTTTTCTGGTTTTCTGCTCTCTGTCTTGCTCCAGCAATGGCTAGAGGTACGTACTGTGATGAATAGCCAGATTTTTTGGGTCTAATGTAATACATCCATTCTTACAATTTTGGTATCTGCAACATTTGAAATCTTGCCATTTTAAATCATGTCTTATTTTCATCAAAATGTGATACTTCTAATAGGTGGAAATATTTTTCCCCTCAACAGAAGTAAAGTGTTTGGTGAAGAGAAAAAGGTGATTTACTGTCTTAAATTAAGCGTGATAGGTATAGAAAGCTTAACTTTAATTAAGGAGTGCTCTTTCACTGAGAGACTAGTTAAGAAATGAAACTTTTTACTGGAGAAACTGAAAAGACACCAGCAATAGTAATTAATATCATGTCAGTTGGAACATCACATTGAAGCAGAAATAAGGAGGTTAAGACATTTCAGGCACTGTTAATGATTTCAAGCTACTGGCAATTTTTTATGAGCATCATTGTAACTTTTTTGAGGGTAATTTAAAAGTATCTAATGATCTAAATGGTTTGCAATTCCAAGGTTTAGTGTACATTACCACTGTTATTTGAAGAGCTTTTCAAAGATGTTGTCAGGTCTGGTTTGAGCGTTGTTTTAGTGTAAGAATAATTTCTGATCTCTATTGTTAAGAAATAACTGTTGTATTTTTAAAAGCCATGTTGAAGGTTTTAAAATAGGTTAGGAAGCCGTCTGTACTTTTTTTTTTTTTTTTTTTTTTAATCCCCTTATCCCCAGAAAGGTTGTAATAACCTCTAACCTAGCTGAGAAGACTAATGAATTAGAAGTGTAACAGCTGAATGTGCCATGTGGGTGGATGCCTGGTGCTTGCGCTGGTGGTAATCCCTGCGGGGACTAATTTATTTCAGAAGTGGCAGCTAGCTAAGGAAGCTGACTGACTAGAATTTACTTCAAGAATTTGCTTTTGCTTCCCTTGAATGTGTTCTATCAAGTGCTAAAACGAAGGTTGAGAAGTGTTAACAGGACATTGCTAACGCGAAAGCTCTGTCGGGGGGAGCAGGATGGTTGTAAGGACTGGGGTATTTGCAATGTGAAATAGAAAACAACCTTCGAGCCGACTGTACTAAACTTACTGCTGAGTATTTACTGTCTGAATTCCTTCAATATGAGCTGGTGTAACTGATCCTGACTGGGTTCCATTTACTCGAGTGCTCCTGCTTTGTTAGGAGCAGTTTCGAGGGCCGGTAGTGGAGGTGGATGCACCATTCCCACAGTGAGCTTGCTGTGCTGTCAAAATCCATCTAGGCTTCGCGGTGAGCAAGGTTCCGAAGCCTGGTGCTGAGAGCCAGTTGTGAGTGAGATGCCAGGCAGTGTTTCTGCAGCCCCCCCGATGGCATACGTGGAAAGGACCTGTCCTGTGAACATATGGAGTTTTAGGCCAGAAGCCAACAAAGCTTCATGTGCAAAGAGGAGTTGTGCCGCCTGTTTTAGAATCAAAACCCACATGCCCACAGCAAATGTCCTTTCTTGCTTAAATCTGAGAGTGGTCGGTATGGCCAGCACCTCTGCGGTGGAGTTATGTTAGATGAAGACCAGGGCGTCCCACGGATGTCCCCGCACTGACTGACGCAGTATGAACTGCAGGTCACAGGGGGCACTTCTGAAATGAAAGCCATCATCCTGTATGGCGAGTAGACGCTCACCTTGAACTCAAAGAAAAATAGTTTTAATTAAACAAATCAAACTTTTTCTATAGAAGCTTCAATTTGTCAATGATATTTCTATTCCAGTTCAGGTTTTCCAGTCCCACTGCCTTGGACACATGCATTAGCTTTTCCAGAGCAGCAGAGCAAACCCTGAGGGTTGAAGGCAGCTTGCATGGAGAGGTGAGGTATTTCTTTTTTCTCTGATAATATGGCAGTGCAGCATTTCTTGATATATACTGGAAAAGATTAATGTCTGCTATCGAATACAACCATAGCAGATGTAGTTAGTCCCTCTCCTGCTTCCTTTCTTCTCAATATATAGGGAAGAAGCTGGTCTAGAGGGATTATATTTTTATCTGTGGATTCGTTTTCTTTTTTTTCAGTTCATGAAGTAACGATGACAGTGGTTGATTGTATGAAATAAACATTTAGGATCATTGTTGGATTATTGAGGGAAGTGTTTTATGGAGATAATTTCACATATGTCAAACTTCCTGCGCTCTTGTGGCCCCCGTGGGCAAACTAGAAGGTCCTTTCATAAAACTCTGGTGATTTTGGAATATTAAAAACTAGGAAATATGAGTTATTGCCTTTCAAGTGTTGTGATGGTCATTTATTTACAAAAGGCGAAAATGGGTGTAAAAGGGGAAGACTTTCATGTAACAGCATCCAAGGATATAATTTGTCTAAACGTCACTGTTGGACAGTCTGCTTGCCCCCCTTCCACCAGGTGCATCCGTGCGAGGGGTCGGTCGGTGGCCGGGAGGATGGTGCAGGTCCTGCCCCGCTGGCCGCAAGCCTGGGGCCGCAGGGATCTCCAGCTCCGGGGGGTCTGGGGGAGCAGCCACAGCAGGACAGGGTGTCCTTGGGGGTGAGCTTTTTGTAGGGACCAAGTGTAAGGCTTGAAGGAGATCTCTGTGTATTCGAGCCGTACTGGCGCAGGGGCACGCAGGCTGTTGAAATAGGGGTAGAATTACAGCAAAAACCATAATGCTTCTGTGATTGACCTGGAGTGAAAACTGCTTCTGTGGTTTTCAGAGAGGCTTTGCTGACTGCATCCTCTTTCTGAGCTTATTTCTGGATGAAGGTATAAATGAAATATGTGAATTGTGTATCGCCCTGATGTGGAAAACCAGTGGAGAGCACAAGCCTCTGAGCCATGGGGATGGTCGGTTTGTACGGGTTGCCTGTTCTCTGCTTCATCACTTTGCAGAGATTGATGTTTCAGGTTTTAGACCTTCCCTTTGTATTTTTGCTATCTTTTTTAACAACACACGTAGCCATTTTTATAAATATCATACACCTTTTTTCTATGTGTACCATGTGCTGCCAGTTTTCAAACACTTTACACTGGCTTTCCCTGTCCCTTGCAATGCTGTGACTAATGATTTGGTGAAATATCTACACTTGGAACATAATATCCTTTTGTCCTAAACCAAATTACTTCTCTCCCACTTTATTTAATCTCTAGGGCAGCTGTTCTGGTGAGACTCCTCCTTACAGTGCTAATAGCGCAAATGTCGGCTTGCAAGAGTTGTTGCCCCATATTCTCACATAATATTAGCTGGCAGGTGATAACTACGGTAGCTATCTTGTGAGGGCTGTGGTGACAAGGCTAAACCTCAGGCTAATTTTCTGAACCAAATCAGTCAGCTTGAGCAAGTTGTCTTGTTTAAAATTTAGATAAAATGATCCTAGCCGTAATGCTTTGAATTATGTTGTAAATAAAGAGCTAGATGCTTCCTCATATAGTTAGCTCTTAATTGTCATCTCCAGTGGCAGTGATGGATATGCTGATGTTTATGATGGATATAGAGGTTGTTAAAAAATTTCTTTGGGTGACAGTCTGGAAAATCCACTTTTGTTTACACTGTGGAGAATAACATCTGTTTTTCTCTGTCTTTCTTGACAATTGGCACTGACTATATTTTATCATGACATAAATTTCCTAGGGAGACAGCAGGTATTGATCCATAATTACAAACATCTTTGTGTGTGTGTGTTCAGAGTACGAGGTTCTCTGTACTAAAAGTAAGAAGCAGTTCTTGGAGAAAAGCACCAGCCAGGTGGACAGGATCCACCATAGCCAGCTGAGAGGCTTCGAGCTGGTCTCAGTGTGCTTGTTGACCAGTGCCCAGCTGGTTTAAATGGGTGGTCATGTGTGCCTTGTGGTGTTTGCGCAGTGTTGAATGAATGTGAGGGAGGGTGCAGGACACCTTTCTGCTCCATACTGCTGAGACGGGCTCCTGAACACAGGCAAGCGTGCCCACCGGTGTGTCAATAGCAGAGGTGGTCAGACCACTTAGAATAACCATCTCAGCAATTAAATCACAAGTCAGACCTTAAAACTGTAGAGATGCCACCTACCTTTGAGGAAAGCACAGAGGTGCCGGATTGGAAATGTTTCTTTGGAAGTGAAGGCAAACCTCATATGTTTGATATGATATGATATTCTTCTTGGACTCATGATTTCCAGTGCAGCCAGTGACCAGAACAGTTCTGTATAGCTTTGGTCCCGCAAAGAGCGTACCAGTGTGATGGATATGATGTATCCATCATACTGCATGCTAACATACTGAACTAACGCCTTAAATCATCACCTCAGAATGTCATTCCTACTGCAGGAGCAGCAAGTATAAGCAGGAATATCCAGACTGTGTCTCCTTTGCTAGAGTAAGCCTGGGGCTGCTATGTCTGAGATGCCACAGGTGGGTTTGTGTACACAACAGAGAGGATCTGGCTGAGGATACGGACTCAAACAGGTATAACCTGCTATTCCTGTGCATCTCAGTGCTGCTGTGCTTGAGGTGGGGAGAGGGAAAATGTGTTCTAATTTGATGTGACAAGGCTTTTGTAAAGAGGTTGATGTATGGATTGAGGGAAAACAAATATGTAAATAAACCAATCAAGATTCTGTTCAGACTGGAGAATACTTTGGTGTTGAAATATCGCTTGTGTTCTCAAAAGGCTAAGGTGCTGGGAGCAGCTGGTGGATACTTGGTCTGGCAAGCACCATGGATTTGCTTGGTGCAGCTAAAACTGTAACCAGGGGATCATCCTGGAAGGCAAATGGTGGGAATCCTGTAATTTTCCAGTTAATTCTAAATGGATCTGAAGTAGTCATATTGTACTGCACAGCTACGGGTGGGGAAGGACAGACAGTGCTCAGATACAGCCCTGAGCCGGGTTTGAATCTGGGCTGGTGGTGAAGTACTTGTGACTGATAACATCAAGGATCTCCAGCCGGGGCCTCTCTGGGGCTTCTTCAAAGCTCCTTCAAAATACAAAATTTTCTGATCCTGTGTCTAAGTGGAACCAAAATTTCATGGGAGCAGGTTTGTAACCCCAGACCAGCACATGAACCCCAGTGTGGAAATGCTAAGAAACTGGGAGAGGCTGATAGAAGTCCTGTTCAGGATCCCTGTAATTTACTCTCCCCATCTTTAAGGGTTTTTGAATAGGGAAAACAACCTTCTCCGTGGCTGAGGGACCACATTACTTAAGACCTCAGCGTTCAGACCTCGCGCCTTGGCTCTGCGGTGAAGCAGTCAGAGTTTCACCTGGCTGCTCCCAATGAGAGCAATCAGCCCTGGGTGAAACTGTTCGAGTGAAAGCAGAAATACCGCATAGGGCTGTGTCGAAAAATATCCTGTACACTTAGCTATAATTGTGTGGCAACTCTGGACTGCAGGCTGTCATAACTAGGGCATTTTGCAACATAATTTTGTCAGGAAACATAGTTTGCAGCAAATAAGTCACCAACTTTTGGGGCCTAATATATGTAATTTAATCCTATTAAATTTGTTTTCCTCATTTACAGCAGCACCAGCAGCAAGCAAAACAGTGATTCTTTGCCATTAAAGTTTCCCAGATGCAGTCTGTGCCAGAGACTACACAGACACTGCCATTAAGGCTCCCCGAGAGACTGCTCTGAGCAGCAGAAAATGTGCTATATTTTCCGGATGTCCTCATAAGGCTGAATGTGAAATTAGACTTATTGTCTCAAAGCAAAGCATGCATATAATGAGCCAATAAATAATAGACATCAGATGCGACACGACTCATGAGAAACCTATATCATGCACTTTTCATAGAGTTGTAGAATTGTTTAGGTTGGAAAAAGCCTTTTAAGATCATCGAGTCCAACCATTAACCCAGCACTGCCAAGCCCAGCACTAACCCGTGTCCCTGAGCACCACATCTGCACATCTTTTAAATCCCTCCAGGGATGGTGACTCAACCACTTCCCTGGCTCCTCACTTTAATACTAGAGGATATTTGTTGTGCTGGTCCCTTCCTCTGGGCTGATCACAGATAAGTGGTTAAATGAAAACCAACAAACAGTGTCTTTTGGTTTCGATCACCTAGAAGATTCCTTCCTGAGAAGCTGACTTTTATTTTCACTTCTGTAACTCCTGTGTAGCTTATAGTGTATGTTACAGTGCAATACAAATTAGTTTCTGTGCCACCTAGAATATATATTTTCCCTTCAACTTTTTTTTTTTTTTTTATCATCTAGGTAATTTTGTTTCTGAGGGTGAAATCAGTGCAGTCAGACTTGCATTAAAAAGCCCCAGCCTGTCTGAAAGGCTTTAAAAAAATATATATTATTATTTCTTTTTACCCTTGCAGGCTGTATTTGGGCTGTGAAAAGTTTTTAAAAGACTTGGGAAAGACTGAACTTGAAACCTTTTTTTTTTAAAAAAAAAAAAAATGTATTTTTTTGATTGACTCCACCATGATGGTCACTGAGTTGAGCAGCATCTTCGTTCTGTTAATAGGGAAAGTTCTAAGCTTCATTTTGGAGGTGGTGTCATTTCAATAGTGTTCCATCTTCCATGGGGAAACCTCTTTGACCTTTGTCTGCATTTGAGTTGTGTGATGGACCGTTGTTAATAACTAGAGGGGAGGCAATCTCGTACAGATAGGTCAATGAATTGTTGTTACCTGCGGATGGTTTTTTGCTGTGTTTCAGAGGTGTGATTGCTGGGGATTGACTTCTCCATCTGTGGCTGTGGTGGCTCCAAATGTCTGAAAAGAGTTTGGTTTGACTTGCTGAGAGGGGGTGATGCCTTTGCTGGCCTGGCTTTCTTTCTTGAGGTATAATATTTCACGTCAAAGGTTTTTGTTTTGTCACTTTTAAGTGTTGCTAGAAATAATCTGAAAGTACTAAACGGCAGAAGAAGGGGTCTTTATCTTGAGATGAAATCTGGGGTAGCAATGCACTTTGTAATGATCATTTCTAATATCGTTAGTTCAATGACCTGAGACTTTCCTGAAATACTTGGCTTTGAGAAGGTGACTGCTTTATACCAGTTACAAGGCAAAGTTAATTTTGAGCATCTCACTTAATTAAATTTACAAAAGCAGACATCAAAGGGTACCACCTCTGCTACAGTATTTATTTTCCCTGTGCATCTGCTTGCACAGTGTAATGCCTGCTTCAGTGGTACTGCTCAGTGTAACTGCTTTCTTAATAGATCTGACGGTTAAACAGATTCCGAGGAGTGACAGGGGTAATTGCTCCTCAACTTCATGCAATATTGTGAGCTAAGAAGGGCCGGTGCTTGGAGAGGTCAGCCAAGCTGTGTGCATTTTCCCAGCTGGAATTGCCATCCTTGCTGGAATAAACGTCTTCAAGTATGGAGGAAAAAAACAGAGCAACTCTACGTTGAGAGTGTGCTGCTTAATTTCTGTAGCGATCCAAACCTCCAAGAAAAAGAGAGGTAATGTTGGATACTCCCAGAAGCACAGCAGGAGTGTAGGGCACCTAGTCTGGCACAGTTCCATGCTTTTAGACCGTGTCCCCTCTCTGGGGAGCAGCTGACCTACTTGCCCTGGATGCTGCTGTTTAGATCAGTGCAGAGAGGATTCGGTGATGGCACTGGAAGTGAGCAAATTGAGGAGGAACCAGCTTGCACGGCTCCTGTGCTGTGCATTTTGCCACAGCATAGAGGCCAACCCCAGCGCCAGGACTGGTGGGGAGAATGGGAATGAGAAGCCTTCCCCCTACAACCCCCCATCCGTGCTCCAGCCATGCACGGGAGAGAGACCCTGAACAGTGCTGAGCTGGATGGCAAGCATCAGTGGATATTGTTTTGCTTTGTTTAGTTTTGGTGGGGGTGTGTGTATGGAAACACATCTCCAAATGACTCAGAGATGGAAATAAATCATAATAAAAAAAGGTTATAGGGTAATTCGCAAATAATAAAACTGCTAAAAGCATGGAGAACCCATTTCTTCTCCGTAGTTTGCCAGCTAAAACAATGGCCATTAAACAAGATTCTACAACCTGGTACAATGTCATAGTCATGATGCCATCTAGATTTCACTGTTCTGGGACCTGCCGTGTTTGGATACAGTTCACATTGTTTGCAGTTGTGTTAGTAGCTCTGGATAAATGATAAATAAGAATTTGAAGTTTGCATATTCATACAAGTGCTATCCAATCTGCCTTCTCTCCAGGGCGCATAGCGTAATGAAAACATCTATGAGTGAGCTGTGCTTTGAAACCAGAAATATTTTGGAGATGTGCGTTTGTTTCCATACTAAAAGGCCATGCTGTTGGAGTAAATGCTAGCAGGGTTTACAGTGACATCAGCCTTTTGATTCCTTTAGTCCAGACCATTAGATTAAACCCTATTTTTTTTAGAACAAATATGGGAGTTACAGATATTAGCATTCCATTATCAATCTTATCGCAAATGTGTCCTTACTAGTTTGCAAACAGAAAATTGGAGCCTCAGCTGGTGGGTACCTGCATACCTCTACAGACATCAGTTTGAATTGTACTGACACTTTCAATAGACCTGGTTTGAAGAAAAAAAAAAAAAATAGTGGATTTTCTTCCCCACATAAAATATGATCTCTTTTGCTTTCAGACTACCATCCAGTTCAAAGAAAATTTTTTTCTAGGTGCAGGAAAGCTTCGATGTTTATATAATGGAAATGCTCCACAGCAGTGCTATGGGTGATACTTCTGCTATTTCTAAAATAAATTTTCTTTGAAAGAAAACAGGAGAAGTGGATTTACTGCTTGTATGTCTCTGGGGAAAGGTGAAAATAAAAAATGTATTCTACGCCTGATTTCATTAAATAGTTTTAAAGTCTTCTTTTAAAATCTATTTTTACATTGTTAAAATAATAAATAAAAACAAGAACATAAACAGAGCTTATTTCTCTAACCATGGTAGCTTAGAAAAAGTGAACCTTAGCAACACTGCTAGTTCATTATGATTATGTTATATACAGGTATGCCTACAGTATTTCCAGGTATAAGAAATGTGCTTCTGTTTCATTTTTGGGTTTTGTCAGCTATTTTTTCACCATTGTGAGTAGTCAGTGGGAATACAATTCAAAGTCTCCAGCAGATAAGTTTCTTGAAAGGACTTTGCCTGGTATAGTAAATGCTTCCACACATAAGCAATCATGGAACAAAAATATTTACATGATTTCTCCATTTCTTTCACAATTAATCCATGCAGTTTGCTTGGTATATGCTAAAGGCTTAATCCTCTGGTCGCGTGTGGTGGTGATTATAATTGAAGATGCCACAAATGTTCAGAAAATTGTGAGATCTGTACAAGACCTTAAAAGTTAAAAATAATTGTAAAAATCAACAATTATAAAAAGGTTCCTCTTTTTTTCTCATTTATTAAAGCATTTTTATTCTGAGGATGGAAGCAAACCTGTGAAAGGAAAATAGGTACTTAATGCTTTTTTGAATTTTCCTCAAAACATGCATCAGTTGGGAACCTGAAGGGGAAAATTAAGGTAAGCCTTTTAGCCCCTTATCCTTCTATAATTTAAAAGGCGTTTAATTCTTGTATTTCTTATTGATGCACATGAAGATCTGTAAAGTGAGCAAAGTTCTAATTTAAATTTACTGGAGAAGTGAAAACAAACAAACAAACAAAAAGACAAATAAGGGGGAGGAAGACAATTCCTGTGGTAGTTTTGGTGTGGACACCGAGGAAGTATGTTGAGTGCTTTGTAAGATAGCAGTAGCTTTAACCAGATGGGTGAGTGATGCTCTGGTATGAAAAAAGCTACAACCCCCTGGTATTGTAAATCAGTCAACACTTGCAGTCCCACAGTCCCAGATGTTAAATACAAATGTGGGAACATCTTACTGTTGCCTGTTAAGCTTTCCAACTTGAACGTGTGCATCCACAAGCAACCTTGAAACCCTGCAGTTCCAAAAGAACGTGAGCGGAGCAGCCGTACGGCTGGATGCGAGGTGGCTGGGTTGAACCTACTGAGGAAAATCAGCGTTTGACAGGAGCGTATGGTCGTGAATAGAAACTAGAGCAGCTTCCAAGTAAAGCTTTGGAGGAACGACTTGGAACTCTGTGGAAGTTTGGAAGTGAAATTGGAGCCCAGGTTGGGTGTCTCTTTGCTTCTGGTGGTCTGGATATCAGCACCAAGCAGAATTTTTTAGCAGAATTAAAAGCGAAAAGTATGGTCAAAGCTAGGTGTGAGGGTTTCATTGACCCAGTGCGTACTGCTGCTGTCGTGTAACGTTCTGATTTTCATGATTCTAGTCATCTACCAACAGTATAGATAATTGTGATTTAGGACTTTCAGCACTTTCCTGAAGTGAAAGAACAAGAAGGGGAGAAAGTCTAACAAACAGTTCAGAAGAAAGAGATTAAAAATAAATGTTTTATGCACTTGCATGTAAGATAACATAGAAATAACGATAAAGTACCTTCCCAAGATATCCTATGTTGAATTGATTCCGAAGCCTTTGGGGGTGGTGGGTTGGAGGTTGGGGAAAACATACTGAAAATAGGCAGATCTGAAGGCAGCAAGGTATAGAATTTATTAAAGGAATATTCAGTCTCATGTAGGGGGGATAATGTGTTTAGAGAAAGGAGATATTGAGTGAGCAAGAAGCATGTAAAAAGGTGTGGCTGACGCAGCAATGGCGTGATGGAGACGGTTACCACAGGTACTCGTGGTGCTTTCCATAGTGCTCCAGGGCAGGCACAGAAAAGAGGTCACGAGACTGGTTTGTGGACAAGGCTTGCAAGAAAGTCTTTGAGCTGCTTGGAGACTTTAATTGCACAAGTATTGACTGTGAGAGTGGTGTAAAACTTTGAAAGAGATACTTTTTTTTTTTTTTAGAAGCGTGGAGGTGTCTCTTATGTGCAATATGCTGGAGAGTGACACAATCTGTTCTGGCCCCAACCTTAGTAAATAAGCCTACGGTGACAGGCAGCGCTGAAGCGGTGGCTGTGTGGGGTTTTTAGCTTCAGATGTCGTTACTTTCAACGTTGTCATGCAAGCACGTTTTTGAGGAACAGCACAAGAGTGAATTTTGCCTTCAGGAGAGCTGACTTTGAGTAAATGTGAAATGCCCTAGGGATTTTTCATTGGAATTCAGTAATGTGTTGGAAGTCAGCAAAGAAATAAAGCTAGTTTTAAAAACAGTGATAGGTAGGTCTGAAAGAAAGTTAATATAATTTTCTTCCAACAGGGAAAATGCAGCAATAGCTAACGGGTGAAAATCTGCAATGGAGTAGTCGAGAGTATTCATAGCTACAGATTTGCTGCTGTGAAGCTTTTGTTGTGTTTTTAACCTCCTCCCCCCACCAAACAAACTAAAAAGCTTCAAACAGCAACAGACAAAATAGGACATTAAAAAAAATCAGTCTGGTAAACAAGCCAGTATACTGAAATGCAAAAGAAGTAGACGGTGTACAGATCAATGAGGATATCTGTGCTGGATGGGGCTCTAAGCCTTGGCTGATATAACTCCTTTTCCACACCTGAAGAATCTGGATCATTGTTTATGGGACTGTAGGTTAATGTGCAGAAAAGGTTATTTCTACCAGCATATCTACAAAGATTGAAGTAATGCATGATTGACTATAATGTGAATTTGAAAACAAGCATTTTAGAAAAGATAGATTTCTTTAAGCAGTCATTGCTTTCTGCCTTTTTATGAAGCAAGCACAGCAGAAATCTGTTTGTGATAGCTGAAAAGTGAAAAGCATCGGTTATATGGAGGCTGCGTGTCCCAAAGCAGTTTTCCAAGCTGAGAAAATGCAGATCCTTATTTTCTTGAAACACTTTGTGAAAATTGAGTAACGCTTTGAAACGGCTGATTCCAGGAATGCTCATGTAGCAAACTGGAGAGCTGAGTTGTCAAAATGTCCACAAACCTGCTTTATTTTTTTTTTCCTTAAGAGTTCATGAAATTGAGCAATTTAGACTGATTGGCTTCAACCTTAATTGCTCTCCCTCTCTTTTTTGGTAATTATACTTGAAAACTGATTAGCTTTTCAGGAAGCTGATAGTGTGTAGCATTATCTAGGAGCTGTAGAAAGCTGAAAATTGCTCTGTCAAACTGTTGCAGAATACCTAGCAACATGTTCCTTTGGTCCCTTTTGAACATTGGAGGGAGATAACCTGGGAAGGAAGGGGGAACGGACTGACAGGGGATATTAGAGGCAGTTCCAGATACAGTCTGTGGCTGAGCTGGTTTTAAGCAGTTTCTGGGAGGGGCAATGGGGATGATCAAAGTTATCGAACTGCTGCGGAACAGAGAATGATCAGGTAGGTTAATATGGTTGCTTGGCCAAGATGGAACTGAGGCAGAAGGCACTGAGGTTTATAAGAATCACGGAGAAGACAGACTGTGGTTGCTTGTGCCTGTTCCAGTGTAATGACTGGAGGGCAGTGACAGGGTCTTAGACTCAGAGGCAGAGAAGATGTTTCTGCATGTAACGTGTGCCAGAGCTGGGGACCCCCAGCCACAGGATGCTGGGGCATCACTGCTACACACCTCTTCTTTACAAAATCCTGCTTCCAAGGGAGACAAACAAATTCTGAGGAGATGCTCTTTGGCTATTAAAAATAATGACA
This sequence comes from Falco naumanni, assembly GCF_017639655.2. Lineage (NCBI taxonomy): Eukaryota > Metazoa > Chordata > Aves > Falconiformes > Falconidae > Falco > Falco naumanni. The sequence goes on along the minus strand of NC_054065.1, from coordinate 32,212,052 downwards.
GTATTACCACATAGAGATATCACAGCTTTTCCAAATATATTAAGGAATTTGCATGTGTGATTAACTATGAAGAATAAATCTGGGGAGAAGGTGGAGGTATCGGCCTACAGAATTTTTGGAGTTTCCCAAATGCTTATGTCTTCATTACAAAAAGGTGAAGAGCTGACCTGATTCTGCCCCCCACCCCAGTTTACTGAATCAAAGGAGCTGGTATGTTTGGGCAAGAAGGAAGGAAAAATTATTTCCTTTGTGAATTCATGGGCCTATCCAAGGAAAAGTTTTCCTGGCTGGCTGCTACATTTCCATAGTGGATTTTGGTTTTACATACTCTTTTTTGAATGGGAAGCATCTACTCTTTTTTGAATGGGAAGTATCTACTCAAAATGCCCCTAAGTGGCTCTGTGTGTGGAAAGACTCATTAAGATAAACGTGATTATTGAAACACTTTGGTCAGTTGAGTCCTGGTATAGATCATTTTAAATCGATGGCATTACAAATTGTCACCAGATCTGGAGGAAAGGATTGTCCTTCTCTCATCTATGGTAACATACTTGAGCAAAAAGCACATAGGAATTACTACAAAACACGCAGCATTTTTACTCCATTATTTTATGACAAACCACACTGTAACCTGAATCCCAGTCTGTGAAGACCACGCACAATCCAGAACTATTATAGTTTTATGAACTAGATTTTTGCTTATTGTTGGAGAAGATTGTTCCTTGCTGGTATGATCTAAATCAACACCAGGGATGTTTATGCTGAAATGTCTGGTAATGATAAATAGCAAGATATATGCTTTTCTTTGGGAGGTTGGAATGACCTGATTTTTCAGGTGAATGGAAAATGAAATTGCAGCCACATTTGTAACATTAAGGTTGGGAACAACAAACACAGGGAATATTAAATGGGGCTGCATTTAGTCTCTATTTTTTTTTCTCTTTCTCTCTTTTTTTTTTTAATTTTATTATGTGTTCAGCAATGACCTTTATTAGATACTATGAAGGTAAACAAACAAACAGTATCCCTAACCCCAAAAAAGCAAGGATAGTGGGAAAAATCTTTCCTGATATGAACTGGCAGAGATCCACTGGTATGGGTGCACTGGTGGGCCTGACAGTGCATCAGCTCTGTGAATACTTGTTCATATTCAGGGCTTCAGAAGCAGGGTTGAGCCTATTTATGATTTTTCTTATTGCAATATCATGCATATTTGGCTCAAAAAAAGTAGGGCAATATAGTTACTATTGTTTTAAAATGTTAAAGATCAGCTTTTATATGTCAGTTTGGCATAGAAAACTCCTTTGTTAACTGCTCATGGAAATGAGTTATCTAATGCAATTAACCTGAATGATGGAATCTTTGCAACTAATTATCATTTTACCGGCATTATTAAAATTTATGAGCAAACTTTTTTTTGTGTGGTGCATTTATGCACTGTTTGTTTATTGATCCCACTGAGGGGTCAGGTGGATCTCCGACACATGGGCTGTGCCATGGTAAATCAGATGATTTGTGTCCCATGTGGGGATGAGCGGGTGATTTAAAGTTGGACGTCCTGGACCCTCAGAGGGCCTTGAAGAATGAACTTTCACTTTTTACTTCGGCTTCCCTCATACTTGTCCACTTCAGACACTTCAAAGCATCTTCCCGCTGGGGTCAGTGGTCTGGCTTACAGTAAGTGGCTTGTTACGAGGATCCTGTGTCTACCTCATGTACAATTGCCTGATTGTCACAAATTTTACACGTTGCTTCTGATTTCAGAGATGCACTCAGCGAGACAAATGGAGGCAGGGATGGTGGATGCGCAAGTCTGGATTTAATCATACAAGCACAAATTTAAAAAGCCTCTTGATTGCTTCTTGCATTGGCAGTGCTTCATAATCAGGATCGTGCTTTTGTGATAGGCTTGGTAAAAATTGGTAAAGGAACTGTTTCCATACATCTGAGTCTTCACGTGTATGGTTTTCTGTCTGGAAGCAGGCCAGCCATGTTTTGAAATCTTCTTTCTTCTCCCTAGAGTTGCATTCTAGAGCAATTTCCTCTTGTGTCTTTACTAAAGTACCCAAGCAATGAGAGAGGCTTTGTTCATACATCTTTTTCAAGTGAGATGCATTTAACTACTGACACTTTAGATTAAGGATAAAGTCCAAACAGCATCAGAAATTAAGATCTGATTGGAAATCTTGGAGTCTGCAAAACCAGGTTAAATGAAAGTGGAAGAGGTTCTGATCTTACATTATTTTATAATGGCTTAGATTAGTTTCCTCAACTCAACAGTTTTAATTACATAGGAAGGAATACCCAGCTATACCCAAGAAGGTAATTGCTGATGTAGCAAGCCAATTACCTGCAAACTTTTGGAACAGTGAACTGTTAAATAAAGAATGTGATAAAAGTGGGCTGTTACAGAGCTGGGCTTTCATTCCCAGATCAGCCCAGTGGCATTGAAAAGATTTTGTTGAAAGAAGATTGAAAAGTGTTCCCGTTGTTCAGCTAAAATACAGAAGAGCTTCAACATGCATTTATGACCCCAGGTTTGAGGTTACTTCTGTAATGACAATGTTTGCTAGCTTGCTGTCCTTCCATGTATATTCATGATTTGTAAAAGAAAAGGACATAAAGAAGTCACTTGCTCTTCAGAGCTATTCTGTGACAAATATTTAATCTAGGTATGTGCGGAGTGAGAGTACATGAAAGCCAGAAGTATCAAATACACGTTTCGTTACCCTTCACTCACAGTATGTAGATCATTGCCCATCTCTTAAAGCCTCTTGATGCCTGCCAGGAGGAGTCTGAATATGGCCCCATGTTAATGAATATTGTCCTTTGACGCAGCCAACAGTTGCTGCCTCGATAACTAGAGCTGCTGGGTTCAGCCCTCGTGACCAGGGAAGTTTAGGTATTTAGTTATTCCTGTTCCTCTTGAAGCTGCCTGGCTCCTTGCCCATCAGGCTGAGCAAGACTTTTTGTGCATTTTTTTAATGATGACCTACTGAAGCAATCCCTTGGACATCTGGATTTCAAGCCTGCTGCTTGTCTCTGCTTTAATTTTTCCGTTGTTTTTAAACAGGGTAGGGAAGGCTGTTTATGGAACGTGGAAAATTAGAGGAAATGGGGAAGCAGAGAACTTTTGGTGGTGTTTCTGATTGTTTCCCTGTGCATGTTAAGGCAGTGTGGGAGCACAAACTGTTGAAACCAGCCTTTTTCCTATAGAGCTTTTCTGATGGAAACCAGTTAACTGTAAATGTACAGGTGTCTAACGCATATATTTCTCCTTGCTCTAAAGAACAGTTTTTGTAATAAAGATCAATGCTTTTTCTGGCAAGCTGTTGATATTTGTGAGTGTTAGGTAAATACTAGATCCTTTTTCTAAGCATTTTGCAGGCTTCTGGCTCTGAACAGTATTTACTTCATTTAATTTCAGCCTAAAAGATGTTTTAAAAACAAACAAAAAAAAGCCAATGCTAATGTGCTCAGGACTTCTATAGGAAAAATGTGAGGCCTACACTGTGATATAATAGACCAATTCCAGAAACTTAAGTGAAATCTTAATGACAAAGGAGAAGTAATGAGATCAGTGGTGGTTTGTTCGCTTTTTTTTTTTTTAACTTGTGAGAGCAATTGCCATCTAAACTGAGCAGTTATTTTGATTCTGATGAAAAGGTGAAGCAGGAAAATTTGTTACTTTAGAATAAAGAGGTCCAAGAAGATAATTCTCATCTCATCACGTGTTTTTATCATCTCTCCTCAAGCAGCCAGCTTATTTGTTTGAAATGAAAACTACTATTTTTCTGTGCTGCTTCCGAAGTACTGTTTGACTTTGCTGATATTGTAGGGAGGCTGTAGGAGAACATATTTTGAGGAGATGTCCATCGGACGTGCATGTGCCATGCACAGGAGCCTCTGTAGAAAATGACAGTTCTTACGGTCCCACAGTGCGACGGCGATAGTGTTCACGTGGCAGGAGGCTGCAAGAAGCCAGCCCAGCCCTCAGTGGTTCGCTTGTGTCCCTGACTTGGTGGGCTCTAGAAATGTGAATCTTAGAGTGTGCTTGGCTGCTTCTCCAAAGACACGTTCAGTTATTTGAGATGGGGAGGGGAGGTTTGAACCAAGTTCATCCACTTTTTCTAAGCTCATTTAGACCGTGGTTCATATTCCAGTGTCCTAAACAGCAGCAGGTCCCTGCACAGTGCAGCCCATGCAGCACCAGCGCTGAGCTGACAGCTGGTCGCATGCCCTGCAAACCCAACACCAAGCACCAAGCAGCCCTGACAACCACCTCCTTGAGGAACCTCTTGTCTGTTTAGACCGATGGTACTTATTGGAGCAGGTCAGCAGTGGAGAAAATGAATGAGAGGAAATGAAGAGGAAAAAAAAAAAAAAGAAAAAAAAAGAGGAGGTTCCTGCAGAGGACAGAGGTTGCACAGAATGTGACAGGCAGAAAACAAAACAAACAAATTAAAAAAGTTAACAGTGGGGAAAGTGACTGAAGGACCAGGAACTAATTCAGTCATCTGCTCCTGTCTTCCCATGGTGGAGTAGAAAGATACATATGTGTAAGTAGATAAAAGCATATCCGTATAGGTACTGATGTATGTACTAATAATTCAGAGGTTATATTGAAAAGAAAAGGCAAATATGAAAAGCAGAATTGGAAAGGAAAATGTACTGGAAAAATGAAAGCAGATAACTTTAAGATAAAACGAGTGCATATTAAAATTATTGAATTTTAAAATTGGACTGCAGGACTCTACTTACTAAGAATGGCTTGGAGAAGCAGGTAACGCAAAACGGTGAAAAGGAGTGAATGAAGATCCAAGAAAAGAAAATGTAGGTTACGTGGTCTATTAAAAAGATACTATAACAAGTTTTCACAGATATTTGGATTTCAAATGGAATTAAACTGCACTAAATTGCTTTGGTTTTAGTGAGGAAAATTAAAACAGATTTTTTTTAAAATATGAATGAACGTTCACATTATACTTGTGATCTTTGTAATCATCTTTCTACTGTAGCTTTTCCTCATTTGCCTGGTAGTGAAATGAAAGGCTTTCTCACCTCTTTCTTTCTCGGAGTTATGCCCAGTGCACAAAAGTAGGAATTGATTTAATGCAGGAAATTCAACTAGATGGCAGCTATTCAGAATGTGAAGAAAGTAGATGTAAAGTGAGTCAAACTTGTTGTAGAAAATATCCTAGTTTTTTTTTACTAGGCATGTTTGGTTTTTTTGTTTTATTGTTGTTTTTTTTTTTTTTAAGTACCATGTCTTTGATCAGTGATTTCACTGTTTGAGTTTTCCTTGAATTCACTACAGTACTACACATTTGACAACCATCAACAGGACTATATTTCGAGCGCCAGTACTTCATACAGTTTTTTAGCAGCCAAGGCACCAGTGAAGGAGTGTTTCTGAAAGACTCTTTACTCAATGAGTAAATGCATGAAGTCCTAATCTGCCACCAGTTCTGCATGTAATGAAGATGCTAATCACTCTCCTAGACGAGTGCATTCTCCTTTCCTATAGAAATGAAAGGTCTTACAGAAAATAGCAAGCACAGTAAGTATCTTGTAGGGGTGGATATCTTATATAGGTAAAATATGATGTACATCTTGTGTTTATACAGGTTTATGTGATCGATGTTTTTTGCATGGTTTGAGTAGCTGAATCGAGAGCCAGGCTAGAAAGGAAGACACCGAAAGCTAGTTCTGCTCATCTGCAGTAACTGTGAGCAAGCTGCACTTGGAATTCTGCCCTGATCCCTGATGTCAAGAAGAAAAATCAATATTGTGCCTTAAGGTTGTTTTCCTTTTCTTGGTTTGCTGTTTAATCATGGAAGAATTTTACGTAATATTTTCAGCTGTCCATAATTTGATAATTTTACATTTGGAGCCCCCACTCAAATGCTGTGTTTTCCTTGGAAATGAGTACTTGTTGTCCATGGAGCTCCTCCCTCATGGTTAGGTCTGGATGAAACCTGATTTTCTAAAGCCTTCGGATTACTATTTGCTCCCATCATCCCTTTTGACAATGTCTTTGCAATTCTATTGACCTCACTTTTTGCATCTGTCCCCCAGTCACCACTTCTCATAGTTTTGCTGCTGAGTCATACTTTGAGAGAGGATAAACTTGTGGACTTTTTTTGGTTGGTTTGTTTGTTTGTTTCTTTAAATAGCTGAGAAGGAGCTGGCAGGGATCTGTTGTTAAGTGTGGTTTGAGTCAGAGTGCTTCATATCGTAGCCTCTGAAATCAGTAAAAACTCTCTTCCTCAAGTTATGAAGTTTTCCCCCAAAGGTCAGGTTCTGTGTGCGCCAGACTTCAAATTGATTGGGAAAGAGCTGCTGTAAGAGTTCTTTGTACACAGGACTCTGCTGATTTTTTTGTACTCCTTAGATGTGAACTAAACCTACATGTACAGGGGGTTCATATGCGAGAATATACCTGCAGCTGTAGTGTTTACTTTATGTAGTATTTCCTTTTTGTCACTTTTCCAAGCTAAATTACTTACTATAACTGACATAAATAAAACACAGAAAGCTGCAGTTCGGTGTTAGTGAGGGCTTACATTCACATGAGAAGGGAGCAGTCACCCATCTGATCATCTGTCTCAGCCTAAATCATGATCTGAAAGTATTTAGTGCCTGAAGTAATGATCTCTGCAACCTCTTCATGCTTATTTCTTTTGACGGGACCACTCCACAGTCTGAAAGGGAAGACTGTGACCATATTTATATTCTTAAGTCTTGTGAAGGTATTAAAAATGATGACGTAGAGGAAGAATAAAGTCAATTATAACTTTAGGAATAAGCCTACTTATGTTCTTCAGTTAGTAAGGCTTTTGAGGCATCATGGACAATCTTGTTTTTGTGTTGGGTCAGCCTTGGCTGGCTGCCAGACACCCACCCAGCTGCTCTCTCCCTCTGCCTCCTCGAAGGTACAGGGGCAAAAAGTAAGATGGAAAAAAAGCTTGTGGGCCAGCATAAGGACTGGGAGATCACTTACCAGTCACAGTCACAGGCAAAACAGACTTGACCTGAGGAAGATTAATTTAATTTGTTGCCAATGAAAAATAGTTTAGGATGATGAGAAACAAAGACAAAACACCTCACCCACACACCCTGACCCGCCCTTCTCCCTCAGCTCAGCTTCACTCCTCCTTCCCCAAATGTCTCTACACGCCCTGCCCCAGAGTGGTGCAGAGGTTGGTGCATAACGTTCCTCTCCCCTTTCCTTCCTCCTTACATTTCCCCCCTGCTCCTTGTAGTGTCTTGTCAGATGATATGTGCAAAAGCCAAAGTAGTGTCGAACACGTCCTGGTGCAGCAGCAGAGGAGGGTGTGACAGAGCCATCTCCAGGCACAGAAGGACTTCGGTGACCTCTTTAAAAGCTGGTAGCTTACCTTCTCTAGAAGCCAATGGCTGTTGTTTTCTAGTTAATCCAGTGAAGGCAAACAAGCTGTTTACAAAAGCTTTTGGAAGTCATATTCTTAAGTAGTATTTAGGTCTTGAGTGTTTAAAGTTATGTCACCAGATTATGTTTTATAGTCTCTGTGCGTCAATGTCTCTGCATGGGCTGTATTCCGAATATACAAATGTTCGAGCCACTACTGTACACCAACCAGAGAAAGTGTTTTTGAAAAGGCCATGGTGTTGTCTTTCATACGGTTCTTCTTTTACTGATGCTCGTTCATCCTGTGTAATATTTTAGTTCCTTTCTGTAAGAAAGAGTGCAAAAATCTTAATGTTTTTGAAGTACTGCTCTTCAGGAATGTTTTCCTTGCACAATGTCTGGTCACCTACACGTGGTACAAATTCTGGCTGATTGCAATGAAAAGGTGGCAAATTCATGTCATTAGCTTCTGATTTTTTTTGTAAATTTCTTTAGAGCAGATGATGTATGGGAATTACTGTAAATTGCCAGTGCAGTTTTGGTGAGGTAAACCAAGCACTTCTGAGCATGAAAATATTACTATTTGTGTTTGTAATAGTGTACTAATAGTGTACTGTTAGTGAGGAAAGTGTTTACTTCTTCTGTGGATTACCTTTCTGTGGAAGAACGTTTGTTTTAGGAAAACTGGTCCGTTTGGAGTGGAAGACCACACTTGCTTTGATGCCACCTTTTCATTAGAATCCTGCGATACCGCTAAGCATGCCTTTGGCTGTGGGAGCCACGGACGCTCCTGGAGACCTTTCATGTCTTTGTCTTTCACCACTCATACATGAAACACCAGGACAGATTCTTTCTTTTGTATCTTTGCTTTAGTTTTAATTGGGTGGCGTACTGGGTGAGTAGAAAAGGCAAAATTGATAGCTGAGGTGTATAGAAGCTTACTGGAAGCAAGTAACTTACTTTAGATGTATTATTGTGATATGTGGCATACGTGGTCGTTATTTTTGCTGGCTTCTAAAATTGAGAAACTGTCTTAGCTCTAATAATACGGAAAAATGGATTTAAGATGAGATGTAAACAGCCTTGGATGATCAATGTTGAGAATCAACAAGCGATCATATTTTGTAACCTCTATTCCGAGCCTTTGATGGCCATACCTACCGTCTCTCGGATGAAGCCATGGTTAGCAGCGAAAGACTTCCCATCTCCCCTTACGCTGACTTACAGTCGCACCTCCTGGAGCCCCCATCACTGTTCACTGTGGCAGCTGGAGGTGGCTTTACAACCTGAAGAATTAACATCAAGAGACAATCCTGAAACTTTAAATCACAAAATATGCTGTAGCAACATGTCCAAGTGCAAGGGGATTTTGGCTTACAGTGTTTTGTTACAAATAGCAACGACAACAACGATGATAAGAGTAGTGCTAGGAGGAAAAGTGTGTGGGGTGGGAAGGTCTAGAAACGGAATCCCAACATGCTTTTGATTAAAAATCTTCAGCTATGTTAATAAAGCTATTTATGTGATGAGTGTCTTGGTACTGGGTTATATTTCCAGTTCAGGGAAGCCCATGCCTTAATATCCCTCTTTTCAGAAGACAAGGATTGTTTGTGCTTTAACATGCTGCCTGTACGCTGCAAGGTGGAGTTTCCGATATCTCTTAAGAATTCACAACTGAATTATTCAGTCACATCCCCAACCCTTGTCCAAAACTATCTGATATAAATAAAAATAACCTGATAACCATTGACACACCCCAACCCTTTCGTGGCCAGGCATGCCAAATCGTGCAGCCAGAATCAGAACCTGAACCCAGACCGCTCACATCTCCCCGCCGGAGGCTGCGGCGTGGTGCTGCAGCATCCCACAACAGCAGTGCAGGATCTGTTGCTCACTGAAAGGGAAAACTGCTCAGGAGCTGATGACCACAGTGAGCCCCAGTGAAGATGTCCACAAACAGCAAGGCAAGTGGAATTCAGTCCACAAAGACCCTGAGCTCTTGCGTTTGTGCTTTGTAAATGTGTTTTTTTAGGATTTCATGGCTTCCCACCGCGGTTAATTGCCCGCTCCCCAGACAGTGTTTTCTCTGTGTGAAAGACAGCCATTGCACATACTTATTCATGTGAGGACAGTTTTATAGAATATCTGACTGTGGGCTAGAACACCAGCTGTTGGGCTCCACTGAGGTGTGCAGCACTCATCTGTACTTAGCTTGATTACTTTTGCACTACTTTAGAGTCATTAACTCTTCAGAATCCCTGCTTTATTGTCTAATCGACACTCAGGTTTTCTTGCTCCTTTTCTGGTTTTCAGTCCTTGCTATATACTTCATGGCAAATGATCTTTTCTTGCTCAGACCTGCCAGTAGGTTTGGCTTCTGTCTTTAAGGACACTGTAAAATTAATGCATTGAGCCTGATATATGGTAAGAAAACGCCTTTTAATTTCTATTGCTGTACCTGAAGGAAGGCAGAAACAGTGGCATGCAAAAAAATTAAGTTTCTTTAGTAGCTATGCAGTGATGGCTGAACAGAAACACTCCATTGTCTACAAGCAGGGCTTTGAATGAGGCAATAGCCTGCTTCTAATGGACTGTTGTGTTTGTGTGATATACACACACTGCACCTGTATACAGTATATATACACACACCTTCATATATATGGTGCCTATTGCCTAGAACCCTGTAACCCAGGAAGTAGAGGCACTTGCCTTGCAGCGTTTGAATTAAAGATGATCAGCACATTACTATAGATGGTGATACTCATTGCTGGGCTTTGGCTGACTTGTGAGAGTAAGCTGTTTCTTGCAAGAACCTAAGGCCTGAAATAAGTTCAATAACCACCAAAATAAGACTCTGGTGCCTGAAAGCATTTGACTGTCTTGTGTTTCTCAATGGTGAGCAGCATGTTCCCTTCTGTGGGTCACGTTGGTATTATCATTTTGGCTAAGAAATCACTCTCTAACTAAATAATAGTAGGATCTTGCGAAGTTTTTCTACCATACTGCTGAGTCTCAGTACTTTGGATATATCAACGCTTAGCCATGTTGCAAACTGAAGGCCTGTATTCCATGATCTCTGAATTTTCTTTTCTTTAATGATTATTGTGTCATATCGTACACATCCAGTATATGCATGACATTTGCTTATGAAGTGTATTTGAGAAAGAAGTCTTACTGTAGAATGCAGAAGCACACAATGTTAACTGACGCGTTAGTCAATACCAAACTGTGTTTTGACTTTCCTCTCAGAGATGGGAAGCTGGAGGGAACAAGGGAGGGTAGCTGTGGGTCTCTGTGGGGAGGCTCTAGGTACCAGATGCAGGCAGTAACTTGTTGGCTTCTGCCCAATGGTCCTGAATTGTATGATGGAGAAGGCCATTGGGAAAGCAGAGGAAATCTGTCTAGGATATTGGATGCTCCCTTTAATAGGCTTCGGTAAATGAAACTAAGTTTAGGAACACAGAAAAACTCCTGGGAGCTTATTTGCTTTGATTGCTAAACCTTTTGAAGTGTGCTTATTGCTGTAAGGAAGGAAATTTGGAAAAGGTCAAGTATGAATTAGGTGAGAAATACAAAAAGGAATTGCTTGAGATGGTCATTAAATAAGACAAAAATGAGATTCAGGAGTAAATGGAACAGTATCACTGTAAAGGTGAAACAGCTCAGCATAAATCGGTGAAGACAGTGAAACTGGAACAAGTCTATCCAAGATGCATTGATTTTGTAGAGGTCCAATTCCAGTCTGGTGAAATTGATATTTTGCAAGAACATCATATCCCAGTCTACACGCCTGTTTGTGAAGAGCTTGTGAAGACGAAAGGTCAGTCTATCTGTCTCTGTCTACTGTACTTACGTATTTCTGACACAACCATTGCCTCACGTCTAAGCAGTAGGAAATGTTGTCGTCTGTGGTGCTGGGGAGTATCTAAAGCCCTGCTACATTAGGCTCAGTTGAGTGACTGATACAAAGGCAGCTCCGGCTCCTGGGAGCTCATGATCTGGTGTTTGGGGCAAGGAGACAGCAATGGGTGAATAATTGGATGAGTAGGGAATGAGGGTACGGTAGTGGCACCTCCTTGCAGTCGGAAGAGTGCTCAGTGTAGCCACAGGTAGCTGAAGACAAAGCCTCCAGAGTCTCAAGATGTTTGTCTGAGCAGGGACCTTTTTATTCTTCATGCAGTGGCATTGGAGGGTATCAGAGAAATGCTCTGGGACCTTCCTGATGCTCTGTTGTTGTGCTGCCTGCTTTGAATGTGGGAAGACTCAGAGTCCTGCTGATCCTGTGTGGTTATTCACATTCGAATTAATCCAAACATAAATTGCAGGTGTATTTCTTGGGCTTTCATCTTATTTGCCCCCTTTTTTTAATAAAGTAAAAGGCCACTAATGTGAAGCAGATAATTGCTCTGAAGGGGGCTCTGGGACTCTGGGAATGATTGCAGAGATAAAAACAGAGGGGATTAATACAAACAAAAACTGCTGAGCACATTACTTAGATCTTAGTAATATTTGCCTTTCAAAATTTAGTTTTGTGTGAGTAACGTTAGTATCAATATTAATATCTGCTGAGATGAACAAAACTAACAATGTAATAGAAAAAATAAATGTTAGTCTGCACAATAAAGTTTTCAGTGGAGAGTGTCAGAAAGCCGATGAAAATCTGCAAGGACTGATTGCATCTCTGAATTTTAGACTGGTGTCACTGTTCTACTCAGCCTGTCATTGTTGCTTGCTTGCTTTCCTTCCTTTTTTTTTTTTTTTTTTTTTTTTTTTTAAATCTGTCTCTGCACAGTGGCAGCTGAATGTCCTGCAGAGAAGAACATCTTTAGTTTGAGTCTCCATGAATGTGTATAGCTGGTTTCAGTACTTAATTGTCTAATATCTTTAACAGAAGATCCAATAACTCTTTTTAAAATGTACCTTTTTTCCTCTAATTGCAAATTAAATACGTTGGATATATCAACTGTACACTTTCTTGATATTTGCATATGTTTTAAAATGGAAACAGATTTAAGTTATTTACAACAGAAGACAGGGATCATCTCTTTCTTTTATTATTTTTTCTTTCTTTTTGTTTTGGTTTGTTTTTACAGAGGAGATTTATGTTTAGACACACTCAGCAGTCTGGAGATTGAAGGAAATGCTATCTATCTCTACAGCCAAAGCCAAATGCAAACGCTTTGTGCTCCAGGGAGGGTCCCTGGTGAAAGCCCAGAGCTAAGCTACCTGGGCAGCCGCTAGCAGGGAGGCTGTGCATGGGTGGTACCTGCCCGTTTGGGCTTGTGGATGTTGATTCTGGTGACATCTGGCATCGCACTAGCTCAGATGTGCTTGAATATGCTGCCGTCACGCCGAGTTACAGCGCAGATCTGCTCTGACAAGACACCACCTCACCCTTAGTGCCCGCGAGAGCTTTAGCTGAAGCATCCCCTCGTGGTCCTGAGCTCTGGGCGACTGTTTGGTGGCTGACAGCTCCGTGTCCCTGCGAGTCACAGTGTGCCCTCAGACTGGCACGCTGCTCATGGCTATGCCTTCCCCTGCCAAGTCACGGGAGGCAATCTTACAGCTCTTTTCCTCATTGTTGTGACAGGAAAATCCACTGTCCTACTGGGAGTGGAAGCTGCATGTGGCCCCGACGCCACTCTGGGAGCCTTAAACCAGGGCTTGGATACCTTTTCTTGCAACATTTGCAAAGCAGTATTGTGAAAAAAACGTCTGAGGGGGTGTTTTCTCCAGTGACAAAACCCTGGGATCTCAGTAGGAGCGTTTTATTCTGTGAATCACAGGTCCAGAAGCAGCAGCTGGTGTAAATCAGTGCCTCTCCTTTGAAGAGGCTACGGGGATGCTGCTTTATATTGGCAGCTGCATCTTGCCCTGAGTTTTCAAATTAGGATATTATGCAAAAACACAATGAGTTGTTCTCCCCAATGCTGTGGGAAGTACACATTGTGACCCTGTTGACCTGCAATCTGTTGGCAGTTTTCAGCAATTACACACTTCATATAAATGATAAATGACTAATATTACAGAATGCATTCGTTTTACACTCTTTCACCTCCTAGCAGTTATTTTCTTGCAGTAAAACTATATCCTGATTTTTGAGAAATGAATAAAAACTTTAAAGAAAAATGAGCCAAGATCACAGAAGTGGCCTGGTACAGCTGTTGGTCCCTGTGCGTGGCACTCATCTCCAGCAGCAGCCTAATAAACACACCAGGGTAACTCCATCTTCCACTAATTGTCTCGGGCAGAAAGGAGAGGAGATCCTACCTTGTCCAGAGATCTTGTGAGGGTAATTAATTTCTCTGCAAATTCCCCTAGCCTGGATTGTGGTTTGTGTGAGAGGAAATCCCTCTGCATTTTCCATCCCTCACACTCTTTATTGTGCTTTGCATTTAGGCTGCTGTTCTTTTTTCCTGACTTAAATGTTGGCCCCAGCAACGTGGCCAAATCCTGCCTGGTCCTTGGGCTCTTTGTGCAGCTTGCTTGAGCTGGCTTTCCCACCACGGCCACCTCCCCACCTGTTGGTGCAGCATTTCTGCTCATCAGCCATGGGCTCTGGGAATTGCCCCGGGCTGTGAGCATCGCGTAGGCTTCCCCTTCACAAAATATTGTGTCGACACTAGAACCTTGTCCGAGTGCTGAGCCCAGCCCTGGAGCCCAGCCCGAAATGGCTGCCTGTGCAGGCCGGTCCTGATTCCATCTCCGCGGCAGCACCGCGAGATGAGGCAGCAGGTTCATTGCAGTATTTTCCACACCCCGTTTTATGTTATGTGGTTTGCAGTGCTGCAGTTTGCTTCTTTACGGCCAGTTTCATCGCCTTCTGTAAAGCTTAATTTAATTGTCTTTTAATTACCTCTTCGGGTTAGCTTATAAATCTCCGATGGAAGCTGTAAGCAGCGTCCATAAGGCTGTGGATGTCACAGAATATGGCTGCTCGCTGTTTCCAGGTCCCTGTCTCTGGTTAAACTGGGCCAAACCTTTGCTGCTGTTGTAGAGATGCTCAAGAATGGGAGGAAGGCTTCATGCTCATAAAACTTCTATTTTTAGACAATTCTCTGGAAAGAACAACGTGGAGATACTTGCATGTGTTCACTCCCAAGTTCTCCAGCCGCTTTCTATCAGAGCATGTATTACTTTGCATTACTTTTGAGGTTCGTCGAAACAGAGGAAGGGAAGAAACCTCTGATCTACCTAACATACGAGGTATTCCATCGACACTGTCAGGACCATGATGGTCTCTATTTAAAGACGTCGCTTTAAACAAACCACACATCCTACCCTGTGCACAAGCCAAAGCAGAGATGGTTTTCTCTCGGGTTTTTAAGCCATGTTCTCTGTTACGAGCAGTTGCACTGAGCTCTGCCTCTGCCCCCCTTCCTGGCTCCAGAGAGGTCCTGGGATTTACGGTGGTTGTGGCTTCCATTCATAGTGTGTAAGGTGCTCTTCTCACCTCCCCCCGTGCCAACTGGGTGTGAGAAGCTCTCATGTCCATTTTAGACTTTCAACACAGGTCTTTAATATCTCTGTGTATGTTAATTTAAATGTTTTTCCCTTCAAAGATTATGGAGTTCTACTTTTCAGATACATTTCTGTTTGGAAAGTGTGTGTTATATAGAGTTAAACAGAGGAATATTGATCATAGGTGGGCTTGGCATCAGCAAATGCTATGTAGAACATTGATTATAACTAGATTATTTTCTTCGTGTTATTATGCTTCTCATGCTTTTATGTTGTTTTGCTTTTTTTTCTCCCCTTGCCTTCCTGTCCACGTTGTACTCTATTTTTTGCCTTACCCAGTTTCTGCTCCATTTTCCTTCTGCCTCCTTTTTCCTACTCTTGTAGGCGGAATAGAAAGCCATTAATACTAACCTCTTGGCTGAAGCTTCTAAAGCCACAATGTTCATAAGAATTAAAATATGATCAATATAAATTTCCCAGATGTTATTGAATCTCCATTTATGAAAAAAACAAATACACTTGACCTTTTCATGAGATTTCTAAATTATTTTCGTTGGATGCCTCTGTGCAAGTCTGTTTATTAGAAGACTGTACTAAAAGCTTGTACAGAGATTTTGAAGCCTCCCCTTGGTCTTCTGAGGCTTTGGACCCAAATAGCCGCTACAAATTAGAGCGGAAGAGGACTCTTTCTTCCCCCTTTTTCTCCATATCAGTCTTTCTTGGTTGGTGACTGCACAAGCAGCAGGAGCTCTCTGCTGGTGCTTTTCTCTCTGGCTCGTGCAGCTGGATGCCTAGTTTTGCTGGGGGCTGTGCCCGCGAGGCCAGTCTTCCTGGGAGAAGTGATGAGATTTCAGTAACGAAACATGTCTTGACGTAATATGTGAGGACTTAAATGTATATTGATGTATCCTGAATTATATTACTAACTCCTTAAATTACTTTGGAGAAGGAATTTTGAAATATGATTTACCCTTTCTACTCGTAATCTGGCTTGTGCTTGACATCTATCTACCTTTAACTGGTGAGAGTAACCAGGCTGTTTTACTTCCATTTTAAGACAGTTTCTGGGCAAGTTTCATATCAGGTTTTCACATTCTTGCTAGGTGCCACAGCATCGGAGCAGCAAACCCAGGGCAGTTTCTTCTTAATGTAAAATGTGAATTTCCTTTGTAATTAATTCTTAAAATATTGTAAGCACCTTGCCTTGGCTCTGACACTGCTTTTTTACTTTTTCATAAAATGTTTAATTGGGGCTAAGTTTCGCTTGGTGGTGCCTCTCTAAACACCACACTATACATAAGGAAAAGGTGGGAAGACAGATGTTGTACTAACCTCCACTGATTGCTTTCTGATTGCCAGTTTAGTTGTCTTTCTTCAGTCTTTTAAGATGGCCATACGGGAAATCAACAGTGATGATCCTTATTAAAGTACCAGAAGCGAGGTGCTTCACCTATACAAATTTACGGGGGGAGGGAGAGGGATCTGAACCCAATTAAAAAACTTATGAAACTGCCAGAGCATGCTGCTCATTTAAAATTGCTGAGGGCTGCAAAATGAACAGAAAGTTTGACAAAGTATTCCCGCTGTTGCAGGTTCTGTATGGAAATTAACCTCAGGAATGGAGAGGTCCACAAACTTGCTATATTTCATTTTCTTTTCATGTAAAAATCTGGGCAGTTGTATGTTACTGCGTGTGAAAGGATAGACTTGTTAGTGCAAAAAGTCTTGGAAAATTCAGTAATAAAGGAGTTATTGGAATTCGCTCTCCTTGTGCGACTGGATGAGTAAGGATCCGATTTAGTATATCTGATGCTCCTTATTATGTTAGGAACTGGATATTTTTGTTTAACATTTACTTTTCCAACAGTAGGGGTCACAATGATTTAAAATTCTTCAAATTGTTCCCAAGTGCTTTGCAGCAGGCATGGGAAACAGGACCAAGAAATCCAGTTGTGAAGGACATGATGGGTTTTGGCTTTGTCTGGCTAACTGTAGCGTGTCCTTAAGTTAAATGTACAGGCTACACTTGCAAAAGCAGCCAGCTTCACTGGGCTAGAAAGTGAAGTTATTTATCTGCACAGCTGGTGCGGCAGAGGCTGCTGCTATGTCTCAGCACTGTTGAAATCTTCTTTAGTGTCTCTCTACCCTCCTGCAGCAGTTGTGGATTTCTTTGCTACGTTTATTTTGGCATTTCTTATTTTGGTCCCCCAAAGAGATTAAATAGAATTTGTCACTGGCCCAGACTGTGCTATTTGAAAAGAGATGCCATGTCTTTCTCTCCCTAGTCATATTTTATGATTTGTCAAGGGTTTGGTGGAGTTGTGGATCCAGTTGTACATCATCCCTTGATTAGAAACAAGTCTTCCACATCACTGATTCCTTTGCAGTCTCCAAATTCATACCATTTAGACAGGTAGGGTAGTAATTAACCTCTGCAGCCTGTTGTGAAATCCAGGAACAGTTTAATTTTATTCTGCTTGTCATCTGATACTGTTGTTAACAATGCCTGTGCTACAGAAATCTATATGGAACTTTCTGCATGAATGTAGTTATCATCTCAGAGGGGCAAAAAGTCATCTAGTTCATATTAACTGAAATACCCTGTGTGGTTCCCTATGGTCAACAGCTGGAAGACAAGACATCAAGAGTACAACAGGCAGCTTTCTAATTAAATATCTTCAATGCATCTAAAACACATAGTAGCACTTGCTTGCTAATAGTGAAAGCACACTGCAGTCAATTTGTTGCAGATACCGCATTGCCACTCTCTATGCCAGACCTCTTGCAGTCGGTTGTAAGAGTAGGATACGAACATAATGTGTTGTAAAAAAGTAACACTTAGCTGTGATTTTACAAAGTGTTATCCTATTTATTTTAAGTGTCATGTAATTATCAATTCATTTACTACCTATTGTAATACCAGGAATCATAATGAATGTATTTGCATAATAGGTAGTATCACATGAGCTCAATTATAATTCCGTATTAGCTAAATGTACCATGAAAACAAAATGTTTCCTGTAAAGGTAGGCTGGCGTTGATATATAACCTGTTTTATGGATGGTGTGTCACAAAAGCTGTCGTGGGAAATCGTTCCGTTTGTGGACTTGTTCTCAGAGGGGACTATTTCGCAGCTCTCAGCTTTGTCTGTTTCCTCGGTCTCCAGCCTCCCGATTTTAATGCTTTCCAGCTCTGCCAGCCTTCGGACGAGGCTCAGAAACCTGTCCTTAGTGTTTAGCTGATATGCCAGGACTCTGCTCGCTCAAGTCATGTGGCAGCCTCTGCCCAAATGACTGGCTTTGTTGCTCCAGTGATGCTCCAAGACGTGCGCACGCTGTGCTGGAGAACTGAACTGAGGGGAGTTGCACTGGGGACTTGCCTCCAGACGATTGCCTCAGTTCTGAGTAGCTTTCTTTAAAAGCCTTTATTTCCAGATATAACTTCTTTTTAAATAAGATGCCTAAAATGACACATGCTCCTTTCTGGAAGAGGAGTTGGCTCTGCTTTGCTGTGTTGGGGAGTATGGTACCGGCAGGCTCCCAGCCCCTCGGCTGCACTGTGCGCTGTGGTTATCCTCCACGTCTGCATTGCTCTGTGCTCTCTACTGCTTACTCACCATCACAGTCAGTTGTCTCTTCTCTCGTGCCAGTGTTCAAACCAAGAAGGTCTCCCTTTCAAAACTAGTTAACAGCCTGTTGCTGAGTATTCTACAAGCACATAGCCTGAGGAATGGCCTGATGTCCTTCCTGCCGAAGAACAGTGCTGTCTGCAGTTCTGCGTAGCCTGGCATTGCGAACACCAGGCAGTGACCACAGGCGATCCACCAGCCCTTGGAGGGTTACACCCTGCACTTGCACCCCTCATCAGCAGCAGTTCAGAGGGCAGAACTACTGCCCAAACCTTTCCCTTTGCCGTCTCGGAGCTGCTTCTCCTACCCCGCACACTTTCCGCCGTGTCCTGTCTCTGCCTATATTACATGCAGATTTATGCACGCAGAAATGAAACATATGTCACTTTGCATACAGAATAAGTGGTCCCTTTCTGCTTTGGTTTAATATGTTTTGAAGACATGCGATCTTGCAATAGTAGGGTGGTTAGAACAACCCAAATGTGAGCAAAATCTGGTTGCTGAGATAAACCTAAATGGCTCGTACCTCTCATTTGGTTCTCTTACAAGTTCAACATATTTTCTGTTGCAGAAGCAAGGCTTGCTTATGCAGTTGCCTGAAAATGATCCTCGTGTGAACTGTTTTGTCTATAACAGATGTGTATAATCCCACTTCCCACTTTTTGAACGAATCCCATTTCCATACAGAATATGTAATGATTCCTTTCTGGCTAGTACAGTTGATTTTACTTGTTGCCTGCAAGTTAGATTAAGGCTACTGAAATTGCAGACAATAAAAAAAGAGTTATTTCCCCAAATATAGTGTAGCTACTGGTACCTCAAGGATTATTTAGACTGATCTACATTCGGGAGACAGCACTGCAATGACAAAAGGCTAACACAGTTGACAACTCTTAATTTGTTTGGACTCATGTCACCGTTGGCTTTACAATGTGACAGGAGAAATACATTGCAGGAATTGATGAAGTAGTGCCACATTTGCACAATGCTACAATTCTACAGTTGTTCAGGGCAAGCTTTCCTCCTTGATATACGTTGTAAAGCTTCAGAATTTCATCTGTGCACCCTAGCTGGCATGCAATTAAAGCTGTTCTTTCTTAATTATAATTCAGTTTGGCCAGCTACAAAGCAAATGGGCAGTGAAAATGGTGCAGCGCAGTTGCTGGATTTAGGTAAAGCTGGAGCTGTTGCAAGGGAAAGAATCAACGTATATGACAAGGGATCCATGCAATTTTTATAGCACTGGTGTTCTTGCCAAACATAGAATTCATAATCCCCTTAGCTGGGACAAGAACTGAACATGATAGGATGGAGTTGTCCATATGAACATATAGAGGATGGTATACCTGGCAGCAGAACTACTCTCCAGAGAAGAGTTATTCTATAGCCTGCATTTTCACTAGGGCAGCTTGTCAGGGAGTAACATCCCCAAAGGAAATGACAGTTTTAATTTGAAAGAAAATGCTTGTTCTTTAATGGTGATATCAATTTATGTTTCCATAGTTCTTTTTGGCTTGCTGCTAACTAACAGGTGGGAGTGTCTGGGCTTTGTTTCTTAACGGGAAGTTTGCAAATAAGGATTAAGAGAAAATGAAAAGCTAACGTACCCATGAATTTCACAGGGGAATATCCCGTAGTGTTTACATTCAGTATAATATTTCCATTTTCAGCATGTACCTTTGAAATGTGCTTTAAAAGTGGTTTGGTTTTGTTCTGGTTTTGTTCTTATTCAGGCTGATCACAATTCAGAGGAGTCTACTGTGTAGGAATCAAATTCACTAGATGATTGCGCTCACCCAGGAAATGTGGTGCTGAACACAGTCGTAAGCAGGACAAAAAAGCACTGAAACTGTAAGAGCCGTTACCGTGACATTTTTTTTGCAATGTGACCAAACTTATTGTCATGTTTGTTCCAACTACTGATGATTTTTGTGAAGTGAATCATCTGTTTACCGGACAATGTAGAGAGATCATCAGCTCATCTTGTGCAAGTTTATTAGCTGTCTGCGGGTGGTGGGGTTACTAGCTGTCTGGGGTGATTTGATTTCTCTCTTACCAGCTGTCACCTTGTACTAGATTTCCAACAAAAGCACGAAGAAAGTCCAGATCAGTTTACATAGCTTTCGCCTTCCTATTATGTTCCTATCAACATTATTATTATTATTTCTACTACTACTACTACAATTCTACTATGCCTCCGGGAAGGGCAGAGCCTGTGGAATGTTTGAATCTGAATTACTGTATATCATCTAAGATCCCTTTCTGATGAAAACAGTGATACAAATCGTCTAGTCCCTAAATGAGAGAAAAAAAGAACAGGACTGTCCTAATGTCTTGCTGTCAGCTGGGACAGAGTTAATTTTCTTCTTAGAGGCTGGTGCAGCGCTGTGTTTTGGATTTGGTGGGGGAACAATGTTGATAGCACACTGGTGGTGCTGGTTGTTGCTGGGTGGTGTTTGTACTAAGCCAAGGACTTTTCAGCTTCTCAGGCCCTGCCAGAGAGAGGGCTGGGGGGGGGGGGACAAGAAATCGGGAGGGGACACAGCCAGGACAGCTGACCCAAACTATCCAAAGGGATATTCCATACCACGGGACATCATGCTCAGTCTATAAACTGGGGGGAGTTGGCCCAGGCCTGCTGATGGCTGGTGGGGACTGGCTGGGCATTGGTCAGCGGGGGGTGAGCAACTGCATTGGGCATCACTTGGTTTGTTTTTTTTTTTTTCTCCCTTCCCTTTGGATATCATTCATCTCCCCTTCTCCCTCCTTTCCATTATATTTTTTATTATTTATTATTATTATTATTTTAATTATTAGATTGTTCTTATCTCAACCATCAGGTTTTACATTCCTTCCTGATTCTCCTCCTCATCCCTTGGGGTGGGGGGGGACGGGACACGGGGGCAGGTGGGGAGCAAGTGAGCAGCTGCGTGGTACTTAGTTACTGGCTGGGGTTAAACCACAACACCTGGGAATCAGACCCTGGGAATTAAAATCTTCTTGACATGCCACGTGATGTTTGGTGTAATTTGTACTGATCCCCCCGAGTCACTCTTTATTATTCTGTATTGCTGTCAAATGTTATGAAAATCCCTGAAAACTCTGTGGCAGTGTCTTCCACCCATGCTATGGCTGCTGTGATGCTAGCCTTAAGTCTGCTGGCTGGAGGTCAACTAAACCAGTACTAGATTGCAGTTCTGCTTGCCTGTCTTGTTTTCCTTTGAGAAAAAAAAGAAAAGAGGAAGACTCCTCTTCCACTGGCAGCTGCTGCCTCAGCTGAATATTGCTGTAAGTTGCTTTCATTTGGTGACACAACGTGTAGTGTCCGTATAGACACTGGGTCCTAAATGGTAACCCACACATTGTCGTTTGGTGTGAGCCTTGGAGCGGGATAAAGTGAAACATGGAAAAATGACTGCACACAGTTTTGAGGTAGGTCCAGGCATTGCAGGTGATCACTCTATATTTTCACACAGTATGCGTTATAAGCATTAGTTCTGATAAAGGAAATCTCATTTAAATTACATATGATTTAAAGGAAAGAGAAGCTGGCAATTCTTCATTCTGTTCAGATTTTCAGCTTGCTTCTAGACAGGATATTTCTGCTAAGACCATCTTTCCTTAACTTTCCCAACTGTGGTACACCATAAACATTCTGAAATAAAGGCTGAAATGGGATCTCTCTGCAAAATAATTTGCACCATTGGCACAGTAGCACTTCTATATGAAATTTTAAAGCTTAGTGAGACAATTGCTTCTACTATAATCAAAGCTAGAAAATAGCTTCTTGTCTTTCCTTCCAGCTTTCATCTGTACAAGACAGACTTTCTTGAGCTCAGCAAAAGTGCCTGGAAACTTTGGATTAAATAACCTTCTTTTCGCCCTGCTGCTGATTAACCCCCTTTTTGCATGCTCTGACAGCAAGAGAGCTAAGGGCTGTGGCATGGGGAGACGTTAGTACCCAGGTGAGGAGGGGGCCATGCCCTTGCCCAAGCTTCCTTTACACTTGGCTGGAGAGTGACTTGTTCTGGCCCCGGCCCACACGAGTCTTACCGCACGGCGAAGGGCCTTGGGGTGGGTAGTGGTTGCACTGGGTCTGCCGAGCCCCACAGCAGCCCCCACCGTGCTGTGCGGCGTGTCGGCAGCCAGCCAGGTGGTGGTGAGGCACCGGTGCTGGGCTGCTGGGCACTGCCGGCACAGCACCCCAGGGGCCTCGCCAGCCGCCCCCCTCCCCGCACCAGGGGGCTGGGGGGGCACGACCTTGGGAGGGGACATGGCCCAAAGTGACCAGTGGGGTATCCCAGCCCATATAACACCTGCTCAGACATAAAAGCTAAGAGGAAGGGGCAGCATCTGGTTTTTTCGATGTTTGTCTTCCGGAGCAGCCGCTACAGGCGCTGAAGCCCCGCTTCCCGGCAAGTGGCCGAACATCGCCTGCCGATGGGAAGTAGAGAGTAACATCTTCTGTTTTCCTTTGCTCGCACACACAACTTCTGCTAATCCTCCATTAAACAGCCTTTACCTTGACCCAAAGTCTGTTTTTCCATCTTATTTTCTCCACGGCCCTGTTCTGCTGAGGATGGGAATGGTAGAGGGTCTTGGTGGGCACCGGGCATCCAGCCACGGTCAACCCCCTGCACTGCTCTACACCGACACACCCTGCGAGCCTCTGCAAGCGTGAGTGCTGGAAGGACATAAAAATATCCAAAACACTTACTGCATGACTCTTATCCTGTTGGCATGCCAAAAATACAGCTCGGGCTCGTTCTTTATTTATTTGTTTTAAAGCTAAGCTTTACGTGTGAGACAGAGCACTCCTAAATTCATCGTGTGTTTTCAGAAATGCCTTTTCCATCTAACACTGCAGCTGTAAGGCAGGTCAAACCTGGACTTTTTTTTCACCTTAGCAATGACCCTATTAGTATCTTCATAAATGTATATCAAGGATGTTTAGTTTCCTTTCTCCATGAGTTTATATGCAGTGCCATTTGTAAATGGCAGCAAGAAGGAAAGCCTGCAGGAGAAGGTTTTCTTCCCTGCCTGATGTGGTTTCTTATTCTTGGTCTTGTAGCTGCTTACAGACATCTGTTGTGTTATGTTGGTTTTAGTCTATGGGTGGCAGTCACTTTCTAAATTTCTCGGCGCAATGTTTGCGGTCTTTCCTGCGCAAGGCTTATCAAATTTGCTGTTAGTAACACACATCAACAGGCAATCGATAAAATCAGAGCTAATTACATAATGTGTTGTGTTTTTTTTTTAAATCTGTCTGCAGCACAAGCAGATGTTAAATGGAAGCTAATAAAGTGTGTTATCTTTTAAATAGGGGTATGCCCCAGGATTTTATACTGGACAAACTGCACCACAAAAGGCGATTTCTGAAGAGGTTTGCTTGCATGAAAATAATGAAATAGTCATGCAAGCGATGCATATTTCAGCTGAACCTGAAGAGTCGTTACAGATCTCTGCAAAATCTTGTGAGCTTATTAGAAAATGAAAGAGATACCAGGCAAAGGCAGGAAGCAGTGCAGCTAGCAAGCTGCTTAATAGAGAAGATATACTAGGAAAAGTCCCGGCTGTTCCCATAGGTTTGCATATGTGTTCATTGGAAATCCATTGCTCGTCTAACCAGTGGCTTTTTTGGCACAGAAATACTGCTTATTTACTTGACTTTAATTTAAGAAGGGAGAATTTAAACTATGGGCTATACTGTAAGGACAGCATGGAAGACATATAGAGTAACATCTGCCTATTTTATTTTATTTTTTTTTTTACTTGCTCTACTAATGAACTCACATAATAATCTGCTACGCTGCTACAAGCTATTTTTAGCTTTTTGATTTCTCCATATTTTTCAACAATGCTAGTGACAGGTGAACCTCAGTGATTTGGGGCTGCGTCTCTTTTTGAGATAATAAGTAAGTGGGCACTAAATCTCAAAGCTGGCTGTCAGTGAGAAGAGGCAGTGAGAAATAGAAGGGGAAGAAAATCCTAAATTCCCCTTAAATCAACAGAAAAGTTGGATTGGTGCTGCCTTACAAACACCAGTAAATGTCATGTGAGTTAGGTATTGCAAAGTGCTGGGTGTTTGCTTTCTCGGAAAACCTGTGTTTCCTATGGGCTCGGGATTCTTTTTGGTTGCCACTTGTGTAAAACTGCTACTGCTAAATGCTTAAACGTCATAAGCTAGATGCTGGGTATCACATGGGTAAGTCACTTAGATTTTGGAGGGGAATCTGAGAAACTTTTATTTACCATTTGGTTTTGGATTCCTAATGTTGCAGATTGTCTTAACATCTTACTGCATCTTTCTATAGTCTGTGTTAATGTAACAGTTACATAGAAGAACATTTTGATTCTAAAGAGTTAACCTCCATGGTGGAATCGTGTTAGCACCTTATTAACCAATGATGTATGAATCGCTGTACTGCTGATTATCCGAGACTGTTCCTTGAAGTCCCTGTGCTATAGACCATCACAGCCTCAGTCCTTACTCTCCAGACCATAACCAGAGCGCCCAGGTTCTGTTGTGTATAGGATGAGTTCTTGGGCAGCTCGGCAAGGCCGATAATCCAGCCTTCCAACCTGGCAACAAAACTTACTTGTAAGGTGTCCAGAAGTGAACTGCCTTCATTATAATACTAAAAATCACGCCCACAGGTCAAAAAGACCCTTGCCCGGGTGAAGACCCTTCCCCTGCACAAGTGTAGTAACAGAGAAGGGTGACACAGCAAATATTACAATTATTTGCAAATTTCTAACCAATCATTGTATTTGGGAGTGTACGACCCTGTAATTTTGTGTATAAATGTAATGGTAAAAACCTACACAGGTGTGCTTGGTCTGTGGAGATGCCACCGAGCACCCAGCGCTGCAGTAAGGGAGTGCCTGCTTCTTAATGCTGCATTGGCGTTAAGGGGTTTGATTCCCAATTTCGGTGACACTAAGAGTTCACACTTTTTAGCATTTTTTCCCTGAGTCCATAAAGGCTTATTTTTAAAAAAATTATTTTATGTATTTATTTATTTTTGTTAATAAAAGGCTTTGAATTTCAGGTAATTGCATCAGTTATATATTGGAGACTTCTAATGAAGTCTCAATTATCCCAAGACTCAAAGTAAACTCTCAAGATATGGTACCATAGGAAACTGGAGATTCTAGTCAGAAATTGAAGCCAGTAGATCGTGTTACAGTGGCTGACAGTCATTTCAGTCGCTCTTAAATGTATTGAGAAATGTCATGGGTAAATTAGGTTAAATGTGAAAACAGAAGAATCACAACATGTATCCTACACACAGGCTTAACAGACCAAAACCACAATCAGCCGAGGTACTATGATAGGGCTTCTTTGGTGTGGCCTTTCTGATTTTAGGGCGATTTACTAAGTGATTTCTTAAAAAGGAGATTTTATTTTTGTATCCCTAATTTCCTTGTTTTTGTGATACAAATGAAGAAATGGTCTCTGACTTCAGTGTCAGGAACAGCACATTAATCCTGAGTCACCTGAAAAATCCCACCCCAAGCCTCTCAACTACACTTTTGTATTGTAAGTTATTAACTGGCCTCGCCTCTGTTTGCTGAGCCAGTCATAAAAATGTTCAAAAAAGAAGGAGCAGTAGTTGTGAGTAAATAACATTTTAAAAAACAGTTAAATAGTTTTGAATAATCACCTTAGTATTGATGAACAATGACCAGTGAACATAATTATCACATTAATAAGAGAAAAATCATATCTGGTTTTTTGAACCTCATTTTGCTTTTGAATATTTGGTTTTTTTACTCAGCTGGCTTTGTTTCCTCCCCCCCAGGGAGTGGAAATTGCTCCTTCATAGATATCATCCAATTCTTTGTGCCTTTTGATGACATCTAAAAAGTTATGGGGATGGTCTGTCACTCAATGTGTACTGGAAAGACTGTCTTCCCCAACACTGAAGCCCCAGTAAAGTCTGGGATTATAACTCGTGCAGTGAAGAAGCCTCCAAACATTGGTGCAGGCTTTGAAAATGTAAAATAATGTGACTTTAAGTTGTGGGATGTCAGAACTTTCTGGGACTAGAGAAAAAAACACCCTGACACCTCCCAGGAAAAGTAATTTTGAATGAACTTTTGTCTGCTATGTATGCAGCACCGCTTAAAAAGCCGTGCTGAACAGGAGAACCCTGGGATGGAAATGCAACTTCAAGGAATTCCAGCCAGCTTAGCAAAATCTTGTATGGTGTTTACAGCCTGCTCGGGTTCATCGTCTGTTTTGCCCGGAGAGATATCGCCCCTGTATGGTGCTTATCACTTATCACTTCTGAGCTTCTCAGACTCGTGCCCATGAGCCTGTGGCTCACCGCAGAGTGGCTGTTTTCCCTCGTGCAGCTGGATTGCAGCAGGTAAATACCAGATATCAACAGTGGCCACAAGCGACTCTTTAGGAGCAAACAAGAAATGCCAGCGATAGCTTAGCATCTTCCCCGTACCTCCTTCAGCACAGCCAACAGACCGAGACCTCAATGGGAAGTGGACTGAAGCAGCAAATCTAAAATGAAAGAAATATATATATTGGATTATTTTTTGTCCTGGTGTTTTTAACCATGGGATGATAGAACTGAAGATTCTAAAGGCATTGTCATGTTTACCTTTCTTTGCTGTTTCCCAGTTGGTTGCCTTTCATCATAATCAAGGCATCACACATAATAACTAATCAGATTCAGTGAGCAGAAGGGCTGTGAGGACGCATTTTAATCAGAAATAGGGAAGAATTTCAGCATCTCCCTCTCTGTGCTGCAGGGTGACATTTTTAAATGCTCAAAGGGCACCTGGGCCTGCAGCTCCTGGTGAAACTCCGTGAGAATGTGATATGCAGCTCTGATTTGTGTTCTTTACAGTGAGGGGAAAAAAAGCTCTTACCGTTATTTATTATTTCAGATCCGGATTTTTAATTTGCTAATAAGAAAATCTGCCAGTCAGTGTCACTCAGGAAAAAATTCCCTCAAGGAACTGCACCAGCATAGCTGAGGGCACACCCCTTCCAGTAATTATATTCTATTTAAGTGGAATATACAGACGTATTTTAAGATCCTATTATTGTGTGTGGCTAAATAAATAAATCTCAATTATATTCCATTTAATTTGGTAATTATGTGGGTTTCAGAAATGGCCTGTACCTCCTTTGTATATTCTCTTCACACGTTTGATTTATCTGAATGCAGCAGCTGCAAATGTCTGTTGAGAGAAGGAACTTGAGATCTTGAGGAAGCTCAAAACCCCTGATTCCAGGGCTGTTTTCTTTAGATGTTTTCTGCTTACTCATCAAGGCATGAGCACTGAGGAAGGCTGATGGCCAGTTTCGTATACTCCTGAAGAAATGTGTGCATCTGAAAAAGATGTAATTTGCTACCTCAAGTGAAATAAAATTCATTGGTTTTTATGAAGATCATACTGAATAGTTAAGGTTCCGCACCCTGAACTCGACTCAGGGTTTGGCAAACAGCGTGTGGAGCAGAGGGTGTAGCTGATGGGCTCAGACCAGCCACGTCGCTGAGGAGGTGAGTCGCAGTGGCCAGCACTAGTAGTCTTAAGGTCATATTGTTTTAGACTACGAGCACAGGCAAACGTTTTGCCTTACAGACGGGCTAAGGTGATTTGAAGAGTTAGGTAAAATCCTTTTGCCTTCCTTCATAGCTTTGGAATTGGGAGGCTACTAAAGCGTGTAAGCACATCCGTAAATGTCGCTGTGGGTCTAAGAAGTGCAATTGAAACTTGGCTGCCTCCCACTTGTCTGCTCTTCCAGCCTCCTCCAGTCACACCTCCCTGTTACAGCTTCTAACCTGCAGCTGAAGGGAATGTTTGGAATCTGAGGAATCTATTTTATCTTGTTGTGCCTGGATGTAAAGCCAAAACTAGCTGTCTGAACCATCCTAATTTTTTCTCTCATTCTGCATCCTGTGATCGCAATTCATTAGAAAAAACAATATTCTGATCAAAATAGTTGTGTCCTGGGGAGGGTTTCCTGTGGCTTAGGTTACCAGCTCTGAAGTTACCCACAGTAGGTCAAAACCATTAAATCTTAAGGGAAACTTTTCCCCTTTTTCAGCTTCTCTAATGCTTACTGTGAGCTAGATAATAAATCTTTCTGCCTGTCTTATTTCCTGCTGTTGTACTGGGTGAGTGAAACAGTCCGATTGCCTGACCTTTGCCTCAAACCCACGTACCCGAACGCATGGATTAACGCTTAAAACAGGCGCTCAAAGGCTAAAGTGTTCCAGGACGGTAACATCACATACATTCTGTCGTCCATGACAACATGAACAACACACATCCCAATTAGAAAGAAATGAACAGAAGTGGAGTGAGATGATGGCTCATTGACTAGTGACAGAAGGTGAGGATGGATGGCAGTGGGTGAAGCTTCACCTTGCTGTAGGGAGCCTATAGCTTGCTTTAGGTTAGCTACAAGAAATAGCTCAGAGGGATTTCTTTCAAGTCACAGCTGTTAGCTGACACTGGTTGACAATCCAAGGTAAAACACTTGGTTATGAAGTGCTCTACCTTACTTACTGTGCTGTAAAATGATTTGTCTGTCAAGCACATGCTTTGGTAGATAGACATGGCATCATCAACTTACCATAAAACACCCCTGTATAAGAAATGCTTTTGTCAGCTACAATAGTAGCTTGAAGTTGGTTTGCAAAATGTAGGTGTGTTGAAAAGTTTTTGACAAGTTTGTGTGGCAAAGTTGATTTTTTTTCTTTTTTATTTTGAAGAGTCATTAGCCACTGTACAAGTAGCAGAAGCTCCAGTTGAGTTTGTTAGGGCAGTATTTGACTCCCATTTACTTATTTTTATAAATGTTAAGTATTTAGGTGGTGCTGAAAGTTAATACATTTGCAACTGGATGAGCAACCCAAATATATTGCAATACAAAGAACGGATCTAATCCTCACAGGGAAGTTGTGTGTCATTTCGTGGAGAAGGATTGATCTTGAAACCTATAGGAATGTATTTTGGTAGCACTGGAGTTGTGTGGAGTAAGCTTATATGGAGACAGTCCTGTGCACTCTGAGTGAGACGCAGAACATGAAATGGAAAGGTGTCTTTAATCTATGGGATCATGAACTAGACCTTTTGATTTGTGGACACATGTGTGTGGGTAGATGTTGTGTATTTGAAAGGGTGCTGTGGAAAGATGATTGAATTTGCTAAAAATTTCTCTCTAAGCACCAGCTCACAGGTTTTCTGATTAAAAAGAAAAGGCTGAATACAGTGTATTGCTTTCAGAGGGGTCTGAGAGGAACAAACGCTTGAACTTTACAGGGAAAGATGGAAACCACATCTTGAAGAAGTGAAATAATTCAACCATTTGCTCACTAATCCATTGTTGTATGAATAAGTGATATCCAAATCCGTAAAACATAGCACTTGTATACCTACATTTTTCTGTCCGCTTGTGTAATCATCTATTATTTCCACTACAAACTGGAAACAATGATGAAGATATTTAATACATCTAACAATAGAAGCAGGTTATCTGAGGTCTACACAGCACTTGTAAAAAGCTCAGCGTACTCCACATGAAAGATACATTGAGATTCAGTTGTTGGAAATTAAACTTCCTGCTGATTTTAACACAGATTTTAAGATAAGATAAAGTCAAGAAACTTCCAAGTCATCTATATAATTCAAAACAGTAACTTGAATATTCAAGGCTATTATTTATATAATATAAAAAGTATTATTCAAAACAGGATTTTTTTTCCCTTTAGTTTCTTTAAGCATTTTCCTTTTGATTCTTTTTTGGTTAGTGCTAAGCTATGCAACTAGGTAATTAGGAAATAGAGTCTATTATTGTGATTTTAATTCGCAAGAAAAATCAAATTAATGCTGTGCACGACAAGTACTTCTAAAAGCTGTGATTTTTTTTCTTTTATTATTATTTTTTTTAAGATACTATTCCAAAGGGACTGTGATCAAAACCATGCAAAACCTACTACTTTTTGTTCACTGGCTTTGGTCTATATTGACTTACGTTCTGAGGTCTCACCCAGCTTTACATTATGCATTGAGATTCTAACTCAGAAATTCAAAGGACAATTACGTTGTTTATGTACGGTTTTTACCACAAGCAATAAACTAGTCTGAGCAAAACTCAGCTAAACTCTTGAGAAACCTGTTTGCTGTTATGGATTCCTAATAAATAATTCATGCCATTCTAATTGTAGGCACTAAGGATTATAAACTAGATTTTCACACTGAAATGCATATATTTTTTAAAAGATGCACTGATTTAAAAGTTAAAAGGGAACATGATGATAATCTAATCTGAACTCTTGTGTATTGCCAGTTGAAGAATTTCAGAGGTTCTTTTTTCAAGTAGAAGACTTGATTGGGTTTGTGCAAATGTGTTATGGTTTGAGTTTTGCACTCAAGAGGGTGAAGGGAACTGGAACGGAGCTCTCCTGAGTTGCAGCCCATGCCAGTGACCTCAGTGATTATTAATTTTTGCTGAGGTCAACAATATCATGCCAGATGGGGGTTGGATTCCGTATTGAAAAGGCGAAACAAGAAAATATAGCAATCAGGTCTTGAAAAAGTGCAATAGGAGCATTAACACCATAAAATGGAGAAGTAGCTTTCCTCGTGAGTCAGCAGTGGTTATGGGGGGCTGCTGTTAGCTTGCATTAGGATATAAATGCCCAGTGACGGTATGGTAAAGTGGCGGCAGATGTCAGTCAGATGAACTTGACTGTGATGGGCACCTGAAGACGTCGATATTTCTGCGCTGCTTTGCCAGATAAGAGTCAGCCTCATTGTCTTCAAAACATTTTGGACATTCATTTTAGCTCTTTTCTGGGATATGTATTTCCCAAACCGCCAGGCAGCTCTGTTCTTCAGTCATACACAACCGCTACCTGGGACAGTCTGGCTCCACTGAAGTGTTATTTTTTGAAGCCAGCGAGTGAGGGCAATTTGTATTTCCATCTAGCTTCCTCTGCCACCAGGCTTTGCCGTGCTGCCAGTGCCACTTTTCCACTGGGGAAATGTGTTTCTGTTTGCTTCAGGTGCCCAGTAGTCTTGTGCGTGCTGGCTTCAAAAAGAAACATCAAGGAGTAACCAAAAGGCCAGTCAGGAACCGTGGTGTGGCTCAGGATTTTCACTTAATATCTGTATGCATTTGTTAAATAAAATGTTAAGGTTCTAGGAGTTGCATGTATGCCTGGCTGCTTTTTCTTGAGTCTTCTTCCTTCAAGGAACCCTTTTAAATGAGGCACTGCTTGCAGATGCATTTCTTAATTAGTTGTGAATGTGTAGTGTGGTGACAGATGCAGAGGATGTTGCCTTTATCCTGATCACATTAAAATGAGTTGTGTTGAATATTCTATGATGCTTGGGGAAATTGCTTAATCCTATTACTTCTTGGAGAAGATTGAGTACCTCCTAATGTGAAATGCGAAACCTCAGAGCTGCGTAGTGCAACTGCTGCCTCTGAGAGTGCAGCGCAGAATGTATAGGATTTCGTCTAACGTGAGTCAACAATGATTTCTAGGCTTGTTTATCACATAAATGTTATCTGGCAAATTATTAGACAGTTGCTATGGAAACAAAGACCCACTACTAGCAGGATTTGTTACCATAAGTAGTTAAGACAATGCTCAGACCCGCATCCCTGCTGCAAACAGTCAGCTCCTAAGGATGGAAGCGACAGATAACAAAACACCTATTTTTACTGATAGCAAAACAATTTAGAAATATTTATCATCTGGCCTTTGCTTCCCTAGCAAATGCATAGATATATTAAATGGAGTGCAAAGGTGTGAAAACACTAAAGAAAATTATTCTTTTATTTTATTTCATGTGGTTTGAAAAGATAATATAGATGTTGATATCTACTAGAGTGCAGTGGGTCAGGCGTGGAAAGCCTGGACAGGTGTCTCTCACTGTAGTGCTTCCTGAAACAAAATGACAATATATTCAAGCCGAGGTAACATTAATTGTTGATTGTTGAACTGAATGGAAAGAAAGAAAGAACAAGGTGTTTGGAATCGGTGTCCTCCTTCTGATGAAAGGCGTGGTGGAAATATTGCAAAAGGAGAAACAAGAGTCCTGGTCATGGAAAAAATGAGCCTTAGTTAGATTGCTCTTGATTTATCTTCCCTGTGGATCAGCAAAAGCAGTATCTCTGTTCCTGTATTTGCCTAGTAAAGAAAGGCAGGATATTGTATGGGAAAATCTATACTTTCCACATAGGTTTCAGTGTCCTCAGTGCTTATAACTTTCGAAGAGGTTTCATAATATTTTGTGTTTGTCCATCCCCTGGGAAGGGGCAATTATCTGAACCTCTTGGCTGTTGTTTTGGAAGATCTAGTCCTTGTAGAGAAAACCTTGGAAGATATGAATGCTAAAAGCAAACCCACCCCCCATAAACCCCAGAAAGTAAAAGATCGCTTTGCTTTGTTTCTTAATCTTGCAATTTTGAAGCCAAGCGTGTATCTAGAAGGCTGGGTTGTTTTTCTCTTCTTGGAGCCAGCAGTCCCACTGTTCTCAGGAACGCGATCGGCATTTCGGTGAATAAGACACCGAAGTATTTCCCTGTGGCAGCTTTTGCCAGCACAGCTCCCAGCGTGCGGAGCAGCAAGCTGCAGCCAGCGCAGGTAGCCGTCACCGACAGGCGAGGGGGTCCTGTGGCAGTGGCACAGCTGAAATGGGAACTCGCGCTCCAACAAAAGGGGCTCTGCTGTGGAACTGGCACCAGCTGAAGCCGTTTCCCAGTGCCCTGAGGATATGGGAAAATGTGCAAGAAACACAGCTGGGCAGAGTCTGTCAGCACTTTTACAATGGTGATGGCACAAAAAGGTGACATTCATTATGTGACTTTTTTTATTTATATTTATTTTTTTTTCCTAGCAGCTATGGGCAGCAACAGAATGGAAGATGAATAGGCTATTGATTTAAAAGCAAACAGGATGGCTGTTTATTTTAAGGTAGATGCTCATACACAGTCTAATATATTGCCACAAATTGTGTTCGAGCAATAAAAGAAAAGCCAGAGGCACCGGAGGGTTAAAAGACTAAAGCAGATTGATAGAGCTGAATTTCTATGCACTGAACACATACGTTAAATGTGGGGGAAAGGCAAAATGACTCAACTTGTGCTAAGACCAGGAAAAAAAGAGACAATAATATCCATCATTGGGTTAAAATTGCTTCGGACATTTAGCAAGAGAACAAGTTCTTTGGCAGGATAAAGAGAACTAAGGAAATTTGGAGACATCATCCAGGGAACAGAAAAGCCCTCGGCAGAATACTGAATTGAGCTGAAAAAGCTCAGCTTTGCCACACGGCTGATGCCCTAGGATAGATCCTCCTGTCCAAAAGGCAGAAGGAGAAGAATTGCACAGATCTATTGCTTTGGAAACCACTGAGCAAATAGAAGAAACAACAGGATGTATATATAAATTTTTTATTCTGTGGAAAAAAGGAGGACTGGAAAAAAAATGCTTTCCACCACCTACAAAGGAAGACATTTTTGGAACTGTGATGGATGCCAAATATATCTCTGTATAAATTTTTTAATATATATTTATATGTGTAGATATTTATTTTACAGTCACTGTAGCAGTAGAGTTCTGGCAGCTCTTTTTAGAAAACTGAGCTAATGTTTGAGTGTGTCCAGCATCTTCTTTGGGGAGACTGCTTCCTCCTGCTGCTCTTTGGATCATGTTCAACACCTGAGGTGTAACTTATTTTTGATGGTATAGATGGCTTTACTTTACATAGATGAATTTTTTATCTAGGGCAAACCAGCAGAAGAATACCCAAAGGCAATCAGGCATTTTGGCAAGGATAAGAGTAGTGGCTCCAGCTAAGTAGATATGCATATTTTGAATGACAGAAATAAGTTAAAGGAGAGAAATTAATCCAGCAACACGTATAGGTAGGTCCTCACTAACACACCTGTCCTGGTAGTCAATGAAAAACATGCAAAGAATCCATATTTTTAATGACGTGAAGGGAATTTGGACCATATCTTATAGACTTTGAGATGCTGCAGTGTTAGGTCAGAGAATGAAATTTATAACCTCTCTAGTGTGCTGAGACAGAGGTTTCAAAATTAACTGATAGAAATACTACGGAAAGGAGCTTCCTTTCTGAAATTCAGTTCTCTTCTTTCTCTGAGACTAAGGCATGTATTTACTGCCTTCAGTGAGGTGTAATGTAAAACTGGAATGTCACAGCCACCGCAGGCATCCGACAGAGATGACAGGCTCATCCTTTTATTCGAATGCGAAGTCGATGATGGCTGCATGACAGTAATGCCAGGAGGGGACAGGAACAGGGAGGTTGGGGTTAATTCCCTCCTCAGTCTGAGAAATTCACCTATATATTACCTGCTGTTAGGAAATTGTCTTCACCACCCTGTTACATTTCCCTGGAGACCATCCATCATCATTCCTATTGAAGTTGGACATTAGATTGACAAGAACCCAAAGAGAAAATTTGAAGGGGAGAGCAAGCAGGAGCGTGACCTTAATGTCTAGGAGAAAGGCATGCAGTTTGAAGGGGGGGGCACACACGACACCTGGGCTTTGAAGGTGTTTGCGTGTTAGTCACTGGGTAAGCAATACAAGGCAGCTTGCTTTGGTCAGGCCTGTGGGTGATAGAGGCTGTGGTTTCTACAGGTTTGGTAGAGCTCAGCGCTTCAGTGTGCTCTGAGTATCTTTTCTGCTTAGTGGCTTTTGGGCACAGATTGGCTTGGGGTACCTGCCCTGCAAATTCTAGGCTGCCTTAGGCAAAAGAGCAGTACCTGGAGAGAAGGTCTGTTTTGCAAAGGCGAGGGTTACTGTGGGCATTTTCAACAGCAGATCTTCGAATGCGCAAAGCTTTGCGAAGAAACATAAAAACCTGCAGCCTTAAAAACCTGCTCACATGCCTGAGCAGGGGGGGTAGCAGCTTTGTGCGTGTGTGATAGAAGTTTGGGACTGAAGCGCACAGTTTTGGCCATTTTTTGCATCTGAGATGTGTCGGTATCACTTTGGATCTCGCCCTTTGTGCGGAACACTACTGCTTTAAACAGCTAAAAATGGGAGCGCTCTGTGAAAATAATAATGTCCAGGGTGGAGGGAGTGTCTCCTTGATGGAGGTTTGAGAAACTTCTCTGTCAATGTGGAGCAGAGTTTTAATTTTGTCTCTGACTATTCAGGACTGTACAACCATTAAGCAATTAGATTAGGATACAGCTAGGAAGGAAATAATCACTTCCAGTCTAAATATTGCTGATTTTGTCAGCTTTCCCAGTTTCCAAAACATGGATACCCTTCGTGGAAACAGCTGACTTCTGATGAGCACAATTTTAGAAGCTCTTCTGTTTATAATATATGCATGTATGTATATATTTAATATACTATATACACATGTATAGAGCTATATGAAGATATTCTGAATGATTTAAGCAGTACTCCAGTCCATTTTAAGGTACAATTTAAGGTATGATACTAACGAACCATTACTGATTTAGGAGGAAACTGCAAAAAAAGAGCTCATTTGGTGGCAGCAGTTGTTTAATATGAGAGATGGGTTACTTATATTTCCTCTTCCTAATTGAATTCTACAAACATTTCATCCTCCTTGAGGATTCATTATTTTTTTTTTTATTATTTCAAAAACAGTTAAATCCCTTCTTCTTGCTTTTGAACAAGCAAGAACGGATTGAACACCAGAACAGATCCAGAGAAGAAGTACCTTCACTGGATCTTTTCCTATAAAACTATATTATGTATGCGTGCATACATAAAGATCATGTCCATCACATCAAGTCTACTACAAGAGCTATAAAGACTGATTTTGCATACACACACATTTGCATACATATATGACAATTAGAAATAAATATAGCCAAAAGTATCTGCTGAAGCAATTTAAAAAGTTGAAAGCACATCTCCTTTTGTACTACAACGGGGCTAGCGTGCCTCCATACACTTTTGAAAGCAGTCCTCCTTAGTCATTGCGTTGTGGGCATTTTTCTCTCGGTCAGTTTCTGCTGAAGGAGTTGAAAAAGTGCACCTACTTTGTTTCCTTCCTAAAGGCATGTGATAGAATTGTTTAAGTTGGTAAAGACCTTTAAGGTCATCAAGTCCAACCATTAACCCAGCACTGCCAAGCCCACCGCTAAGCCATGTCCCTGAGCACCTCATTTTAAATACCTCCAGGGGTGGTGACTCAACCCCTTCCCTGGGCAACCCGTTCTGATGCCTGGGGGTTCACATTCCCCAAAGTCTGAGTTTCGTATTCCCCTATATAATAGCTAATGGCAATATAAATTATCTTGAGCAAGGCAGGGCAGTATGAAAGAAGAGAAGAAATTGCTGTCTTTTTTTTGCCTAGAGGCCAGCAGCTTCACTGAGTATGCTATGGGAGATGTGGAGCTCAGAACAGAGAGTTTTTGGGGAAGAAAAATGATTTTAAATATTTCCTTGTGTGGAGCCAATTTTAATTTGCAGATAACCACTAGTGCCGCCTGTATTGTGTTCACGACTTTGGTTTTAAAATTCTTTTTCCCCCACAGAAGATGGAGTTTATCTGTAAAATGGAACATCCTTTGAACAAAGCAACTGTTAGTAAGTGTGCCGCAGTAGCTATGTGCCTAGGGGAGAACATTTTTTGTGATTTAAGTCTTCGTTTATCTTGTCTAGTGTCTGTGTATTTGGGCAAAAGAAAACAATGAAAACCTAGCAACCCTCTTATTTTTTCCCTCGTGCTTTTTTCTCATTCATTAATTTTCTTTCTGCACGTCACGTTCTAACACTAGGTTGAACTGCATTCACTTCTGTGTGTGAGCACAAAGATAGGCTTTGAATCTTTTGGAGTGGAAAGATGGCAGGTAATTCTGGCAAATTGTATTCAGTTTGCTTTTGCTCTGTCAGTCAGAGCCTCAAAATTGGGAAATGGTGCTCAGAGATGAAGGACAACTGGTAATCTGGGCAAACTTGTAAAGTGAAGTTCCCAAGCTGCAGAGTCTAAAATCCAAGAGCCCTTGTTGTTTTATGACAACTCAAATCAATGTGTCGATGAGGGTGGAGGTCGTTAAGGAGGAAAATGCCTCTTTATGATGACCTTTGTCATTCCCCTGAATGGTGGGGAGAAGGAGAAAGCAGAGACTCTGTCGGGGCTCTGAAAGGACCAGCATGAGTGTTCGGTCCCTGTCGGTATGAGAGGAAGAGGTTAATTGAACACAGGGCAAAGGCACGCACCCAAGAAATGAGCCCAGTGACCAGCCTCTGTGCTGAGAGGATGTTCACTGAGCTGCACAGGCTTGCTCAGGAGTTGCCAGCTTTAAAAGGTGAAGTGAAAATTTTGCTGGCAAGAGAAGCATTTGTGTAAATCGTCAAGAGCAGACTGTTTGATCTGAAGCTCTCCTATCATCACTGAAGGAGGCTCACACATAAAACAGGGTTGTATTCTAGGAAAAGATGATATTCCTAAGGATGCACCCTTAAAGATCTAGCAAACTGCAGTACCTAGCACTGCACTCTTGCAGTGAGAGACTCGTGATTTCACCTGGTTTCCCAAAGAAAGACGGCTTGTGTGGTCACATTCTTGCACATATGTGTGTACACATGAACTTAAGCATGCACTTATTTCCCCTCCCCGCACCCCTCTTCGTTCTCCAGAATGTATTTAATCTACTGGCTAATTTCAACCAAATTTCAGTATCTTTGAGACTTCTGCATCTCTGCATTTCTAGAATTTTTGCAAGAATGAGCTGCCAGAAAGAGGAGAACCTATTCCTGCCTCAACTGAAAGAAGTTCCCATGAGAGTTCAGTCCTCATAATACATCAGAAAATCTACACAAGTGATAGACAGGAGACACAAATTAGTAAGAATCCAGTCTTTATTAGTTTTATTGGTCGTGAAACTAAGCAAATTTTAACAGGTTCTTGAGCAGACTTGAGTCTAAATAACACTAATTGCTCCTTCAGCTAGCAGGAGGGGGGAAAAATCAAAACCCAGAAGCAGGAGTGGGCAAGAAAATGCATTTCATATGTCATCAACATGTGCTTTTTTCTTTTTTTTTTTTTTTTGTCAGCTCTTGCATGATGATTAGATTTCCTAAATGTGATGGTTTGCCAATAAAATAAAAAATTTGCTTTTAGAAATTGGGAGGCTGAACCAGCTTTCAGCCACCTTTTATGTAAATCTTTTTTACCCCGAAATATAATTATTGTGATCATAGATTTGCACACTTAACCACTTAAAGTAATAATGTTAAAATAGCTTAGATGACTGTACGCCAGACTTAAATACTTATTCAGCTGAGTTTCAGGCAGCTCAATTCTGCATATTAAATTTTAGAGATAAATTAGATCTTGGCAAGCATTAAGGTCCAGGCCTTTGTGCAAACTACAATTAAAGGTCAATACCACTAAAACATAACAAACAGGTTATCTTAGAAAATAAGTTGGCTCTGTCAGGTGTGTTTCAACTCCATCTAGACTGTAGGCTCCCTGAACGCAAGATGGAAGGAAAACTGTATGGATTGGTCAGAGCAAAAAATTGCAAGTGCTCCAGAAATCAGAGGAAGTTGATCACAGAGATTTTGCTCCAGCCGTGTTTTTTTTTCTTTTAACTAACAGGTAGTTATACATTCTTTACATAATGGAGAGATGAAGACATTTCATCTAATATAGATGAGGACTTTTACACTGTTACCTTCTTGCAATGCAGCAGTAAGGAATTTGCAGCTAAGGCTTTGCTAAAATTCAATCCACGTAATTTCCTACTGTGTGTGTATCAGGGTAAATCTTTCCCTTAAATTGGTGTTAGAAAGAGCAGTATATTGGAGGAGATTAATTCCCGTCTTTCTGGTCCAGGTTTCTGGAGCCAGACCAGCGGTGACAAACACCTAAGGAGGTGGGCTTTGTCCCTGCTGCACAGCAGCAGCGGTGCCCCATAATGAGCGCATCCCCTGACCCACCGCACGTGCACTACAGAGCTCAAACTGCGGCCACGTGCCCTGGCACAGAGATGTGCCAGCGCATGGGTACTCGGGCAGCTCTCCAAGCGCGTTTTGTGGCGATGGTACTAGGCATTGGCCTTGTTGGTACATTTGCCAGTGCAGCGTGTGAAGGCAGGGGAGGGAAAAAAGCAACCTACGCATCTTGTCTTTCTTACTTCATCTGCGAAACCTATGATCCCCCGGGGTGTGATAATTATTTGTGGCGCTACTTTCTATAAAGATGATCATGTTTTCAAGGCAGTTCTGTTCATTAAAAAACACTGATTTATTTAAATCTTTTCACTGGGGGTTTTCTAGGCCGTTGCTTGGTCATTTCTCATTGTGCTTGTTGCCCTATTAATTTTTACATTTGAAATAAAGCAGCAGACCATGAGTTTAATGTTAGAGTTGCCTTTTCCTGTAGCACAGGAAATCTGTCCTTGTAGACAGCAGATGGGGATAAGCTGAATACTAAATGCTTGACCATCACCTTGGCAATGCATAGATAACGGAGGAAGCCAGTGCAATATTAAAGAAACAGCAAGATAATACTTGAAGAAATCTCATTGGAAAGGAACGCTTGGTAT
Source organism: Falco naumanni (assembly GCF_017639655.2). NCBI lineage: Eukaryota > Metazoa > Chordata > Aves > Falconiformes > Falconidae > Falco > Falco naumanni. The sequence continues at coordinate 32,172,011 of NC_054065.1, read as the reverse complement.
TTGACTTGTGTTGGGAGGAAATACGTGGATACTCAATCCAACAGTAGCCTCTGTGATATTGTTGAGATCTTTATCCTCTCTGAAATTAAAAATGGTAGCTTGTGATACTAATTTGAAAACAGAAGGGAACATCTTTTTCAGGAAGAGTTGCCTTTTTAATCATCTCCACTGACATACAATGCAGGTCTGTACCCAAAGATTAGGTATTATTGATTATGTGCATGTTCAATAATTCCTATCAGTCACAATTTTTCCTGTACATTAAGCATAGAAGCAGTTTTTGGTTGATGAGTTACATGTATATATCCATTAAAAAAATGTAGCAAATGTACAGTGATTTCTTTTTCCCCAGCCTTCATGTTCGAAACAGGCAACGGTCAAGGGAGTCTTCTTCTTGTAACGTGAAGGATGAGACTTGGAGAGCTCACGTGGGACACGGCTGGTGACCCATCCAGCACAGGAAGGTCAGACCTGTGCTCGCCCAAGAAGTTTCCATAAGCAAACAGAGCAGTGTACTGGACTTTATAGAGGGAAGTGGTGTTCTGACATGTGTTTTGTTTTGTTTTGGGTTTTTTTGTTTGTTTCCTGGCAGGGCTTTCAACAAAAAAAAATTCAGCAAAAACCATGATTTAGCTGGCAAACCATGATGTGGCATGTATATTCCCACATTGCTTGATTTAGACTGCTATTTTTGTTCACCGCAGCAAATGCGCTGTTGCTGATGCTGCGGGGGTGTGTAAGGTAGCAGCACCTTCAGAGGTACTGGTGGAGCAGGTCTGTTGCTGACCTGTTTGCTTGTTTAGCAAGTATGTTAGTCCTGGCTTGTCACACCTGCAGCTGGGAGGCTTTGGCTTATCTACAACAGAGCAACACATGTGGGGACGGCGCAAAAAACTCTGCCCTGCAGCCCTGTCCTGCAGCGATCACCTTTGGCAGCGCGGGAGCCGTCCCCACTCCTTTCTCTGCTGAGGCAAAACGGTTTACAAAGAGGTAGCGCTTCGTGTCCTGCCGGAACCAGACCTGGAGCCAGCAGTTTGTTTCGGATCATCCTGTGAGTGGCTCTGAGGAGGGAATTCAGGCGTGCTCTCGGTACAGCCAATGTCAGCTCCTTCTCTGGCCCAGGCACGCTGCGGGGAGCTTATCGCCTCTCGCCGCCACCCTGCCGGGGTCTGCTGAGCTCCGCGTGCACCTGTTCGGCTGGGCATTAGAGAGAGCCGCCAGTCTCATTACAGTTGAAATAGGCAATTGAAGCAGTTAACATAGCTCCTCCTGACAGAAGTAGGTCATGGAGGGATCTTCTGGGCAGTCCGTCACTCCAGAGGGGATGGAGACTCCCACTCCTCCTCTCTGCAGCAGGATGGAGGGGCACAAGCAGGAGGTGGGAGGGCAGGGTTGGCAGCCGTGCCTGGGAGAGGGCTCGAGCCTGCAGCCTCCCATGCCAGTTTTCAGCGTTTTCTGCATTCTTTTAATGTTTCTAACCCTTCTGCGTTTTGCTCTAAGCCACTGAGAATAGGTTTTGAATGCTGCTGTTGTGCCCCATGATGTCTTAGGTTTCAGAGAGTACTTGATTCGCCCGTGGGTAACATACATGCACGCTTAATGATAATGTTAGGGGCTAATCTATCTTTATATACATTGTTACTGACTACTTTATAGCCATCTCTCAATTAACTTGAGTGTGAAATATAAAGGTGTGTAAAGAATTGTGCCATTCATTCACTGTTGATGGGGAGACAATTGCTCCGTTGCTTTCTACCATTTTTTATTTGCACGTTGGAGATTAGCACTATTTTCAGTAGAACAGCTTCAGGCAGCAGTTTGTGAGGCTCCTCTTCCCTGACAGTGATGGTAGGCAGGTCTTAGAAAACCTTACTGAATTTCAAATCTCATCATGTGAAACACACAGCATGACATGAAATAAAAACACAATGGCTGGAGCCAAAAAGAAATGTGTGATTTCGAAAATTCTGTCTTCCTTAGAGGTTGTAGGAAGTATATATTTTTATATATCTCTCTATATTATCATGGAATTAGAGATCACTTTGACAGGGATGTTTAGAAGACTGACAAATTTTCAACATTAAAAAAAATCTATTAAATTCATACTCTCTACTATGTAGTTCTGTCTTCAACTGCTTGTCTGTGCCCCTTTGATGGCCAGGTTGCTCACGTGCTGGTGTACGTACGATACTGTGCGTGGTGTTTGGCTGGGCTATCAGTGTTGCAAAACACATATTGCTGTTGATTATGCTGATTCACTATGCTTATATTTGTGTTCAGTGCAAGCTAATATCGATTATATCCTGATCAGCACACTTATAATAGTGTGCTGTTATAGTTATTATAGGCTTCTGGTTTGGCTTCAAATAATTTCTGTCTTCAACATTGTTATCAAAACATAAATCAATACTGTGCTGCTGTCCCCGGGGAGCCCTATCACTCTAGCTGCCCCTGTTTCTTGTTCTCCTTTTCCTTATCCAGTGTCCAGCTGAACATTTTGCACCAGCTGTATGAAGGAGGAAGAACAGGTACGATGCCTTTATCTGGAGAAGTGTGTGCGTACAAACCCCATAATACAGCCTTTAGCAATAAGTACCTTGCCCAGGAGCAAAAGTAACTTGGTGAAGTGTCTCAGTACAGAATAATGTGCCCCTGGCTTTAACATAAATGATCAGTGGTAGCATGTTTGCGTCTTAGTGGAAACCACTCAACACTTTTTCCATTTTTGTCACCAATATTTCACACAAGCCTTGGCTGAGTGGTGATTTTTGGGAAGGGACTGAGGGAAGGACAAAAATGGCCCTCAGTTCAGCTGAAGTTGATTGTGGGAAAACTCCTGGCCAAGAATTGGTGACTGTGCATCTTTCATTAAGGAATGGGAAGATTTTAGAAAAAAAAAATTATCAGAAAATGTACTGATGATAAGGAGGAATGTATTGCTCTTCAGCATGTTCTTAATGAGAAATGTCTAAACCAAATGGACTTCTGGCTAAATTCAGAGTGGTCAGAAGATGAAAGGGAAAGGAGGGACAAAAAGTAAATAAGCCATTTGCTTATTGTCTTTTCTGGCAACAGTATTGCTACTTTAATTTCTCCTGCTGCACTGATGCGGGTATGGAGAAAGACTCCAATATACGGGCAATGCTGCTTCTAAAACTCCAGTGGAGTCTAATTGCTGTACTGCTCTCAGCCAGCCTCAGCTGATGTACCCAGAAAGGAAGCTCACATGAGTCCATTTAAGGTTGAAAAAGCCCTGAGTGCATGACAATAAATTCTTTTATGTTTTTTATCAACATTCAGGAGGTGATTTAGCAGGGGCAGTTTGTTGCCAGCTGCTAGAGCATAGCGTGTGCTCAAAAGAGAAATTGCTTGAGAGCTCTAATCCTGCAGAGTTACCTGCGTCTTCTCGGCACCTTTCGGTTTAGGCAGTTCCTCTGGACTCCGGTTCGCCCTGAAGGCAGGACTGAAGGGTATAAGGAGTCCTGGAAACCATGGGAGGCAGTCCGGCAATGGAGTACTTGTGTGTCTGCGTCCCTGCACAAGGGGAATGACTGTATCCTCTGCGCTTCAAAATTTTCATGTTACTATACTCTTTATCATTTTATAGTACATGTTTTAATTTTTTTATTACAGTATCATACACTGCAGTTGGACAAAACTATTATGTTTTCTATACAAAAACAAGGTCTTGCAGAAATTAGGCTTTTTCCTCCTAAAATGATTTCAAGTCTTTTAAAAGGTCATTAAAACAATCACTTTTGATGGCTCTGGTTATTGGTATTCCAAAATACAAATCTAAACTTTAGTATAGCACAGTGTTATCCCCAGACACTCTTTTCTGTTGCAGATGAAGAAAAGGAATAGAGAAGGAGGTTATATTTTAATAATTTGTTGAAGTAGGTCTTAAGAAGCTAGTGGTAAAGAAAGAAAAAGCATAATCGGTGAAATTATTATTTCTGTTATTTTAATAATAGGGGAAATTAAAATTAAGGCAATCATGTTTAGGAAGAGTGGTATTACCCTTGATTGTGCAACAGCATGCAGGGTTTGTTCAAGTGGAAAAAATAACAGATTATTCCATGTGGGACAAACAGATTTAGGGCAACATGATTACAGCTTTATTGAGTAATAGGCAGGACTGTGAACGATGCAATCTCTGAAGTGTTTCCTTGAAGAAGGTCTCTTAGCCAAAAGGAACAATACTGCTTAGGAACTGCAGGAGATGAAGTTTGTGAAATTCAGGGAACATAATACTCACATGAAGAGAATGAGTTACAATTCTAATGGAGTTGAAAATGAAAAGGAGGTAATTTTTTCTCATCTTTTTGATCCGTCTCTTTAAATCCTCTTATAATGACGGAAGACTTACTTTCTCTAAACCCTACCTACCTGTGCGTTGCTGTGTGCATGTACATAATGTGCATGCTGAGAAATGAACTAATAGATTTAGTTTTAATGATCTGGCCCATTAAGGCACCCCGTTGTCATCCTAGCCTTTCTTTTAGAGGTTACCATTTCTGCAGGAAGAATGATGGTGCAGGATGCAAACTGCTGCCTCAGATTTTCTGCTTCACAGCCCCGAGTACTAATGTGAGTGAGCACTGAAAGCGATGAAATAAGGATACTGTGGGAGTCACTTGCAAAGCCTTTCTTTTACAAATCAAGAAAGTAGAAAATAAAATTAAAAATGTTCTTAGAAAAGTTCTTTCCTTCTGTTTAAAGTGTTACATATATTCTTCAGTGAACAAAGTAAAGCAAAATAAGTTAAAAATGTTATTCAAATAAAACTAATCTATTACTTTGGATCAGAATTATATTTTCAGTTCTCCAGACAGGAACTGTAACACTGGCACTCCCCAGGTTCAGGTATATGTGACTAACTTTACGTACCACATTTTTTCCATTGACTTCAATGCATGGGTCATCTGCCTTCGGGAGAAACCAATGTATGTAGGTTCCCTTCTGGGCTTACAGCCCTAATAGTTGTAATTTACTTGTGATGAGTTTCTTTAATATACTTAAATATTCTGATGGAAAAGAGTAACCTATTCATTTTAAAACCTTTTTCTTCATTTTTTTTTTTTTTTGGCAACCAACTTTTTCTCTGTGAGATTGTCAGGGCTTTTCAAATATTTGGTGATGTTTGTAGGTTGATGTTTATCATTTTGGAAAATATTTTGAGTCTTAGTTTCACCGTTTATTCACCTGGACTTAATAATTGTTGGTTAAATGAAGAAAAAATCATGATTAGTGTTATAGCTGATACTGTTTAGCTACTCTGTATGGCCTGCTCAGGCAGCGATTCAGCCTTGGGCAAGGATTAGCGGCAGGACAAGGATTCCAAGCGCGGGCTTTGGGCTGTGGCTGCCGCAGCACAGGGGGATGCTCCGCCGGCGGCCGACCTCCAGCCCCTGCAGCACCCAGGGTCTCACCTGGTGAAACGTGGCCTTCACCGAGGCAGGCACCAGCGGGCTGGTACGAGAGATGGCGCCGAGCTGTGTACCCCAAGGGGCTGTGCTCTATCGCCTCTGCGGCACGCAGCCCGCGGCCCCGGCTGGTGCGGGTTATTCGCCAGCAAGGCCGGGTGCTGAGCGCCCAGGCTCGCCAGAGAGCTCTGAACCCACCGCAGCCAGAAGGGCTCCGGGCAGTGCTGGTGTGAGCGTGGCCCCCCAGGTCCCCCTTAGCTCATGCTGGAGGTGGCCTCTGTCACCCCTCCCCACAACGTGCACAATTACAGCCTTCACCCCGTCCCGCTGCCGGTCCCCACGCGGCCCCCATCCGTCTCAAAGCAAAGCTGGCTTTTCCAAACTGAGGGTCTTGTCAAAAATAAACCTGAAGAACCTATCAAAGAAGCAAAGAATCATTTTCTGCCCGCAGGTAGCTATATTTCCGAGTGGTTGGTAAGCCTAAAGATGCATCCAAAAAAAAAAAAAAAAAAAATAAAATGCTGCCAGTAATGCGTATGGCTCCTTTCCAACAGTGCAACCCTGCCACGTGTCGCGTTCTGCCTTCCCGCATCCATCAGCTGCTTCTGGAAAAAGCAGGAAGAGCAGAACGCGGAGGCCAGCTCTCCCCCCCAGCCTCGGTGCGGTGGGAGCTTTGCTACCCGCACACTTGTTCCAAGGCTCTGTGTAGTACGTACCCCCTGGCAGAGGGCTGCAACTGCGTTTTAGTTATTTTCTTGTTTTTAACACATCTCACCCAAAATGCAAGCAGGGTGTCGCAGACCCCAGTTTTGGTGGCATTCCAGTGAGGCAGGGGCTGGTCGCTGAGGGATTTGGTTTAACACCAAATGATGGGAATAGACAGTTTATAATTCCTTCAGACCTTACAAATAGACATTTTATAAAACCTTCAAACCTTTTGAGGAAATGACTGCTTTAATGAATACATACAGGGGTGCAAATGGAAACTGCTGAACGCTGCTGCTTGTGTTCCAAACCCTCTGTATTTTCTGTTATCCCTGGAACAATAGATGAGCAATGACTCTATAGTTTTAATTTAAATTCATTTTAGGACTTAGGTTTTTAATTAAAGATTGATCCTTTGTCACTCACAAGCAGTCAGTCTGCATAGTGTCATCAGAGGAAAGCATTTATACAGATGACCAAGTCCTTAGCAGCTGTACAGTGCTTTTTAGAAGCTGTGTTTATTTATGCTAGGTGAGCATTTGCCCTGCCATATTTATTGCATCATGAGTGTTTTCTTCTGAATAAAAGCAGCCCCTGTTCATCTTCAGGAGAATGAAATAGGCCCTGAGTTGCTATAAACAGCTGTAACACCTCTGGCCTTGGCAGCTGTCTGCTGAAATGATGACTTTGTATTGGGAACATGCCCTCGCCTCCAGTTTTTAATGGTGGTGGACAGTACATTTCCATCTGTTATTTCCTTTGCGCTTTTTTTGTAGTCTTATGTTGACGTACATCCAGACATATGCTTATTACCCAGCTGTTAGTTAAGGATAATGCCTTTTCTGTGGCTAGAAAGTGCTTCTGAAGGGCTTTTATTAGTGGTGCCAGGGTGTCTCTCTGGCCAGAGCCCACCATAGCCAGGGCACCTGGAGCAGCCTTTGCCCATCACAGCAGTAGCAGGGGTTCTTTAGTCTGTTTTTTCCTGTTTCACCAATCCCACTGTCTATTTTCTCTTTTTGAAGTAAAAAACCCTCATCTACTAAACATTTCCCCCAGTCCATCATAACAGGACCAGATCTCGTGTGTTAAAAATGGAGAGCAGGACAAAGACAATACAGTTACTTCCACAGAAGGGAACTTAGGGACGAAAATTAGATGTCTCACTATGCTATTTTACATTTGAACTAGTTATATCTGGGATGAAGTCCTACCTCTGAAATAGGATCCCAAGTAGTTCCTTTAATGCTGGAAAAGGATGAATCGAATACAGATGATCTTGTTATATCATCTGTTCAGTGATTTGGGATAAAACATTAAAAGCCTAAGTGATTATGTGGATTCTTTATCTGAAAAAGAAATCCAAGAAAGGGCTAAGATTTTTTAGGGTTGATGATTTGATCACTGAAGTTTAAATTTAAAATGATTCTGCATGTAGACCCAGATTTTGATTTAGTCATTATCATGGGAGAAGGGAAAGTATACTGCTGGTCAGCTTCAAGGAAGTCCACATAAAACCATTAAAAAAAAACCTGGTTCCTTGCAATTAAAAAAACACACCCTGAAATAAAACAAAACCACCAACGCCCCACCCACCCACCCAAACAACACACACACACACAGACAGAGACACACACCCCCATTCCTCCCCCTCCCCCTGATTTAATGTGAAGAATAAACCTTCCTTATGTAGGTTAGGTTTCTGGTGGGGTACGTAAACCATCACAGATCACTGGGGACTGAATTTGGGATTTTGTTGTAAAGACTATCATGTATTTTTAGCTTATTCTAATCACTCGCTGAAATTATGGTTTTCTTAGCTTTGTAGTGAAGTATGAAAGAAAAAGAGCTAAAGTACAAACACATCTAAAAGTATCTCTTTCATAGATAGGACTGTATTTCTATAAAAGTCTTCTGTTATTTTTCCTATATCGTGTGTTTAATACTCATTCTCCCCCTCCTCTGCAGTGTCTTATATTGTAGCCACAAAAAGAAGGGGGAAAGCATCTTATGTAGTCTGAACTCAATTTTATTTGCAAGTTATTGTGAATACCCAGCTAGTAACATATTAGAGCTTTCTTCTAATTGGTGAACAGTGAGTGCTGCTACAGTAAAGAATGGCTCTCCTTCGTATATTTTACAAATATTTACTCAAGCAATAATATTATTTACCATTACCACTTCATATGTTGGAAAATTGCTCTTAGATCGTATGCATTTCCCAATACCAACCACAAAAAGCCAGCTCTTACACAAACAAAATAATTAGCAGCCATCTCTAGTTCTCTATCTGCTAAAATTATTGAAAGCCCCAATAAGTGAACGTGCTGATGCAAGCTTCTCAAATAGCTATTAAATCACACCACAATAAACCCTATAATTGGCTGCTGCAAGCTGCAGGATCTGTTCCAGGTCATCACACGCACAAAGCGTCCTTTGATTCCATTCTTTGTATGCCTTCTGAATCCTTCTTTTGTTATTTTAACCTTTAGTTTGCATCATAATTCCACTGCCTGGTTTTATCTTACTATCCTATATACGGTAAGTCAAGTGATAACCCAGGAATGGTTGTGGTAAGTGATCAAGTCTTAAGCAACAAGGAGAATTTGTGGCTATCAGGATGAGCTTCCCTACTGATGTGGTGGCTGGAGAGAGGTGTGGAGGAATGTGCCTGTATTGTCCTCTTGGTTTTAGGCTTTTTATCATTTTAGATCACTATCATCGTAAAGGCACGTTCCCAGAGATGCACAAGTCTATAGCATCTTGTTGGTCAGGTTGGAGACAGGGCAGGAGAGTACAGATGTGAAGTCTAATGTCCTCCTGCTTTTAATGTTTGAAAAAGTTCAGATCAGTGTTCGAAACTGTGTGCCTGCTTGACCTGTACCGTGTAGCTGAGACTGGGTTTGTTCTGGGGAAAATACTTGAAAACTCATAAACTTACTCAGGTTGTTTCAGTGTACAAAACCGAGCCAGAAATTCCATCAGCTCAAATTTGTCAGTGAAATTTATGGCATCTCACCAGCTGTCCCAGACTGGGATGTAGAACTGTAGGACCCTTATCTGAAGATTTCAGACCTAAAAAAAGTGGTTGTTTTTTGGTTTTGGTTGTTTTTTTCTTTTTTTTTTTTTTTGTCTTTATGTGGTCAGAGGTTGAGCAAAGCACTACTGCCTTTGTGTCATTTTATTCAGTTTATTTCCCTCACCCAGAGGAAGAAACTCTGACAAGAGGAGCTGTAGATTTACGGTTGCAGTTTGAGTAGATGTTAATGTGCAAAATCTTGTAAGAAATATGCGGAATAATTGAACAACTGCAATATAGAGGAACGTTTTTCATTGTAGGGAACAAACAGGCAAGGACAGGTGGCCTTTTTAATGTAAGCTAATGATTAATGCGATGTGATATGAAGTTACGAAGTGTGTTGATAGCCCGCTAAACCTCCTCCATATGAGTTCTCATGGGAGGCTGTAGAAATATATTATCTGTCACACAAAATAAACTGGTAAAGTTTTAGTCGAGATTAGTTCTTCTTTCTTGCCTTACTGTTTCTGATCAGACAGAAGTGGGATGCCTGACTCCAATTCTGCCTCGAAGCAAGGTTGTCTACTGAAAGAAATTAGGACAACTAACCGTACCTAGAGGAGGTGACATGATCATCTATTATATGGAAGAGCAAAATGAACACAGTCGCTAACCAAGGTGATCAAGGTTAATTTGCAGGCATCGCATCCAGGTTAGTTCCTTCTGGTTGTTCTCCCTGTTCAGTGGATACACCTGGGGCACCACACGTGTCCCCTTGTGTTCTTTCACAATTGTGGTTGGATGTTCCTCTTCACAAAGACCTAGAAAAGGGATCTTTTGGCTTTTTTTTTTCTTATTTAAAAAAAGTAAAGGGTCATACAGATATTCCAGGTATAGTGTAAGTCCACCCAGGGCCCACAGATTTTGCTGAGAACCAAAGGGGTACATTTTCCTAACACATCTTCCTGAGATTTTATCTGGCCCCATCCGAACTGGCTGCATGCACACTTATTCCTGTGAATGGTGATTAATAAAACAACAAATGCAGCTGAAACTTCAGTGACCTTCCTGTTTCCCACATGGAACCACTTGGTTATAGCTGAGATTATAGGTGTTGTATTCATACTGTCTATCACTTGTAAAGAACATCTCCCTCTTGCTCGGTAAAACCTGGCTGAGCATTTTGTTGCCTGTCCCATGCTGTTGTGGGCCTAGAGGGTGTTTTGCTTTATGCATGTGGTGTTGTTGATTATTCTGACTCTCCTAGTCTAAACTTGTGTGCCTGCATCTGTTCCTTGAAGGGGTATTAATTTTTAAAACATGGAAAATTTCCATATTCACCATTATTTTAGCAAAAGGGAATTCAATGTGCATATTCCACGTAGGCTGTTGATTAATTCCCAAGGCAAATGTACCCTGTAGTTTTACCATCTCACTCAAATTTGCCCATTTTGTGCAAAGGAAATGCATTGAGCTATGATCCTGACAACTGCCATTATGAAAACATTTAATTTTGATATTACACAGTCTTAAAATATTACTGGGCGGCTAGTTGGTCCGAATATGCAGAGAAACATATTTTGTTCTGATACACATGGCTGAGCAAATAAATTACCTACGCATTTGTAATTTTATCTTTGGCAGTTTTCTTGAGGGAGATGGGTGAATACTCAGAGTCGTCTAAATCATATTCCTTTCTGCAAAATGCTAATAAAAATTAGGTTGTTTATTCTTTAAATAATAATAGCAGAAGGAGCAAATAGAACCAATTAATCTTTATGAGTAGATAAATTCATCATAGTTACCTGTGTGGACTGCATTCACATCATCCTCTGGAAATGCATCTGGGAGAGCAGCACTTGCTGGGCTGCGAGTGCCACTTTGTCTGATGGTGCACTTTGGCAGATGTTGCCACCTCCATGACTTCAAAGGTACCAAAAGAAAAGAGGGGTGGAGGAGGGTTTCTATCATGATTGCTCTGCTTGAGGGAACAACCGAGACTTTGCTTCACAAGAATCCCTTTCTCCTGGGAGGCTGAGGAACAGCTGCAGTAGCCCAGGATCCTGGTGTTGCTCCTAATGAAGGGAAACTTCATTAGCCTGTGGCTTAGGGAGCCTGCTCTGGCTTTGAACTGGTTTAGGCACGTCCTCAAGGGAGCTGGTTCTCGAGCAGTTCAGCTTGCGTGGATGGCATGTGTCCGTCAGGAACCTCTGAGTATGTGCATGCACATGTGATTATCTAAATGGGTGGTTTTGATTTTACTGTCGAGCATCCCATGAAAATCAGCCTTTATTTAAGAACACCTGCCTGTGGTGTGGCAAACTGCCTCCGCTACCTGGAACAGCGGCGTGGGTTAAGGTTAGCCAAAGCTTTTTTTGACTGTGAGCCAAGGCCATTAAAACCCGAAGGATTTTTTTTTTTTTTAAACATATACTAGAAGTGGGGCTAAGATACTGGAAAGCAATAAAGGAAAAAAAATAATTCGTATGAACACCTATTTACACTATTTTTAAACTGTGCTTTTTGGATTTGAGCCCAGGAGCAAATGTGGAGGGTGCCAAAGGCTGTAGGTATAGGGGTATGTGCTGCTCGCTCCGGCATGAGTCACAACGACACATTTTTTAGGTCTTACCTGAAATATGCTGCTCTCTAAAATGAGAAAAAAACCCTGTAACCAGAGCCTTAATTATCTTAGTAGGTGGCAGATAGAGCTGGTAAAATACTTTTTGTTGAAAATATTTTATTTGGCGAGTGGTAACATTTATTAAAAACATCCTATCATATTGATATTGAAAGGGTTGACTGAAAAGCTTGGCTCATGAGCACAAAAGATTTAATCGTTCAGTGGCTCCTGAAGCCTTTTCCCTCAGGGCGGTCTGAAAATCTCATTCTAAGTCAATACTTTTACAGTAATATGGAATTTTTGCACATCCACTGTTTAGAAGGGACTGAGTTTAACAGCGGAATGAATAGTCTTTCCTTAAGACATACTAGCTGTGATAAGTGGCTAAAAAAATTAATTTATAAATTCTCTTCGTCCATGCTCCGTAGTTAATACACTTTTTCTGGAACGAGAACAACTCCAGTGCTCTGAACAAATTTACCTAAGTGAGATGAATAAAAAAGTAATTTTTAAATTTTTTTTAATAGTGTAGGTAATATATATAAAAAAATTATCCCAGCCATGTAACTGAAAAGAAGTGTAATGTAAGTTTCAATAGAATTTTTCCAGCAATTCTGCAGTTGTGCATGCCACCTTTGGTCCAGCAGGACACACACTCCTATTCCTTGGGATACGAGTGTGGAATGAGCAACCACTGCGAAATACAATGTGAATTTACCCCCTAATTAATTTCTTCACATGTTATTCCTGAATTCATAACAAAAAAGCTGTTTCATTTTAATTCACAAGGTACAGTCAGATCTTACCAACATTCATCATTGTATCGCACTGACTTTTTAAACACCTAGAAATAACATCCCTGACCTTCACAATACGGGTGAAGACCAGGCTGTTTCAGACTTGAACACTATCCTAAGGGCATTAACACAATTAACAAATACGACTATGCACTATATTAAGTCTGAAGACTTTGATATTAAGGGATGCCATGCAGGCTGTTTTGGCTGTACGTGATGACTTGCTAGTATCACAAACCATGCCAATAGCCTTGAAAATGTTTGGGCAAACTCACCTCTCAGTGTATACTGGTAGTGTTGCTGAAGTCACACAAGGTACACCGATAAAAAGGAGATGTGAAACAAATTCTTGAAGGTTAAGCTTATAGGTGTAGTAACAGTGATCCGTTTGATATTTGAAGTCTGACATATCAAGTTTTGCACTGTCCCATTCTGTTTAAATGTAATGGATTTTTGACATGACATTTCACTTACTTTTTCGTGTAATCATGTCATCTGTGTCTGCACGGACATCATTATTTTGACACAGGTTCTAGATGATTTGCTATAAGGAATCCTCTGTTCCTAGTCATAACAGGGAAAAGAGAAGCAACACAAAGTATGTGAGCCTGATTTTATAATTCTCCTTCATACAAAATCCATTCATTTCAGTGACAGTCAGAAGTAAGGAGTTTCAATTTCTGTATGTGGAAGGTGACTTTTGCACATGTAGGTAGCGGGTACATGGATATGAATCTCTGTGCACCTAGGTGTATCAGTAAACCAAGGAGAAAATATTTTGTTTCTATATGTAATGTATGTGCCAGAAATGTTCATTAATCTCCCCTTGTCACTAAAATGGAAATAAAAAAGATGAGATGATATACAAGCATTCAAATATATTAACTGTTTGTATGGCAAACATTCAATTTGCATTCTCCAAAACTACACTTTTATTTAACCCCATATTTTTAGTACAGCATCATTATTTCTAAACAGTATCATTTGTATTAAAAATGGCACAAAGCTACCTATTGTAAAATCAGTTTTAAAACCCAACAATTCTCCAAAACATAATTCCTCTTTTGTCAAGATGCCATAGCCTCAGATAACAAAGTATCTATACTAAACAGACTGTTTATTTAATTGAAGATTATTATTAACTCCTAAGACTTCCACATCAAACTAGATCGAACCTTTGAATGAAACATCAGAAAGCTATACAAATCTTAATTCATTCCATGCGATACTAAAATGTGTGAAGAAAATTATTAAGCAGTTCCTAGAGAGTAGAAAAGGATTATGATTTTATTTTTTTCCCCAGAACATCTCTAAGTTTTCAAACTGTTCCTAAACTTGACCAGATTAATCACTGAAAGTGAGATAGCCAAAGGTCAACAAACACCAAGTAGAGTCTAACATTTCCATTTTTCTAAGATGCAAAGTGCACCAACGCATCTCTACACCTGCCGCTACACAGTGCCAGCCTATCTGCAAGTGGGTTTTGTGGGATACGATTGACTTCATCAAGCACATCAGGTGCAGTCAGGAAACTACATGGGTGAAAAACATCACCAAACACAAAAATGAGAATGTACAGAACCATCGATAAAGGACAGAAACTCCTTTGTGGGAGAATACTTTTAGTATTTTTTGAAGAGCATCTCCTAACACTACACATGGGTTTGGTAACAAAGCAGAGTGGGCTTGGAGCACATGAGCCGGATTCCTTTCAAATAAAAAATAAATGGCAAAACGCATTCTTAGGAAGGCACCTGGTGTACTCCAGCTACAAAGGGACACTCAGTCCTCAGGAGTAAAAAAAGGGTTTGTCAAACATGAGATTCTTAGAAGTGTATAGCGCAGAGACTGGCTCCCCAGCAGCGCTGCTTTGCTGTGCAGATCTGCTCTGTGCTATTTGGCAGGGGGGATGCAGCGTCGGGCCACCGGTGGCAGAGCAGTCCATGTCTGTCACGGAACTCTCCTGTCCTACGCAGCAGGCTAGCCACGTCCGAACCACTGCTGGGACGAGTCTCGGGCACGTGCGAAGCCTCCAGCCATGCCTAATAAATGTTGGAAGCACTGATCATTGGAATGGGCCAAAACCATGTCAGGAAGCCTTTTGATAATGTCGTGGTTCTGGCAGTTGTGTTCCCCCACCAGCAAACTTTTTCAGATATCTTTAATTTAGTAGTATAGTTGTGTTACCATGTAGTAGAGTCTGTTTTAGCTTCGCAACTATATTGTCTTAGTATAATCACTATGGAGAGATGGCATGGCTAACAAACCTTACTTGTGTAATTTTATGCCGAGAGGGAAAGAGTCATCTAAGACAGTAGCTGAGGAGACCGTTGTATAGCTAACTAAATGAAGCAAACGTGGACTCTTCACATAAGGGAAGTAAACTAAGGTTCGCTGATCCGTCAGCTGTAACTATGGGGTTGTCTATTTGAGACCCGTTAGAAGGCTCTGAAACACCTGTAAGGAGCATGCGTGAGGTTTAATCACCGTAGTACCGCCTGCTGAATGAATATGTATGATTTTTCCAAGAAATGTAATGCATAAACATATGCATGGACTATATAATTTTGCTTGAATGAAACAGCATGCACATTAGATGGAGCCATCCCCCGTGCTGCAGTAAAGGAGTGCCTGCTTCTTAATGCTACATTGGTGTCAAGGAGTTTCCTCATTCCCAATGTCAGTGACGGCTGTAGCCCCTCTTTCCACGAGCTGATGCTTCCAGGAGGACTGTCTGAATTCAGACTTCAAGGGGCAGTGGCTGGGCAGCAGAACCGTACTGCCGACTGAGCCACAAGCCTGAAATTGGTGTTTAAGCCCCACTGGGCTGAAGAACCCAGAGCCCCAACAGCCCCAGAGCAGGAGCACGCTGCCCGGCAGGGCTGCCCAGGGCAGGCGTGCAGGTGCCCTGCTTGGTACTGGCTCAAATTAGTGTGTTTAGTAGGAGTTTCTCACCACTGTGTCTCAGCCTTCATAGCTTTGCAGACATTTGCAACTACAGGCATTCTACCTTCGTCATTAAGCAAATTCACAAGTCATTCTTGAGAGACATTTGTGAAAATCTGCATGAAGAGGTGCCATAAACAGACTCATGACAGTAACAGAGATGATAAATCCCAGCTAGAAGTGATGGAAAGATCAAAAAAGGGAAGGTGCATACCAGAAAAGCAAAAGCACTGTCTCTGACAAGGCAGGGTTAGAAGGCATCTCCTGTACCTTTTCTTTCTTTGTATTGTTTCCATATAAGCACTTTTAGGTCTGGGAACTGTAAGCATTTTCCTGCTCATCACAATGGAATTGCAGAGACTGAAGGTCAAAAGGTAAATTTGTAATACATTTTCACAGGCTGAATCAATACCCATGTGATTAGTAGTGGTTAGTGAACAGGAATGGAAAGAGCTTATACTGGTGTTTTTCCTGTTAAGGAAAAATAGAGCATGAATGCAAAAAAATACTCAAGATCTGTCAGATGGTTTTTCTTCGCTGTGATGATGTTCTTTACCTTCCTTTTCATTTTATGAGAAATAAAAATACTGAAATTTAAAATCTTTTGCTAGAAATACATTTAGCGTAGGAGGTAAATGAAGACAGAAAATGGAGCAGAATATAGTGAACAGGAAGGCCAAAGAACAAGAAATGAATGAGATGAGCAAAATGAACAAAATATATGGGAACTTCTCCCCTCACATAAACAAAAATTTAAAGACATGAACTTGTGCCACAGCAGGCTAAGAGTGATGGCTGGTCCTATGGCATAAGCAGTAACGTCTGTATCATAAGCAATATCAAACCTCTGTAATGAGAACAAAGCAATATTAGTAATAGCAAGAGTACTCTGTTTCTGGACTCTAAACTTGTTTAGATCAGTTTTTTTGAAGTTGCTTCTAAGATGAACAGATGTGATGATGGAATTGGGACCTCTTTTGCGTTTACTAGAGCATTACAGTCTGTTATGCAAGAACTTTGCTTTTGTTTCAGAAGTTGCCACATTCAACCTCAGAAAGGGCAGGTGAAGTCCCAGGAATTAATCTTGAATCTCTTTCTTGGCCATATTTACCAGTAGCATGGAAATTCTGCATGGGTGAGGAGCAAAATGTATGAAAACAGAGGAACTGAATTATTTTGGATTCATCAAATGTGTAATGTCTTATTGAAGTCACAATATGTAAATAGTTATAGATCATGAACTACTTTTTGTTTTAGTTGGCTTTCCTTTGGTGGCTCTTGTGGTCACAGGCCATTGCTTCATGTCCATTAAACAACATGCCTTTGCGGAACTCTAGTTGTAGGAAGATACTGCTACCACATTATTAGTTTGCTATTTTACAGTGATGTTCCAAAGCCTGGAAGGAACCTTTGTTGGGTGATTTAATCATAAGATCCCCATGGTCTCCTCTCTGCCATCCCTCTCTACTCCAATTTGGGCAAAGCCTGCACAGGCATTCTCCTGCTGTGTTAGGCCATTGATCTAAGGACCCTCTTTGGTGCCAATTTGTTTAGGGCACGTTAAGTTAGAGACAGTTAATGCCCATGGAGCTCTCATGAGTTGGAAGCCAAGCTTTTGTTGCATGGCTTTAAGACTGATGCAGCCAGAAGTATTCACTGTTATATACATTATTATATTTTTCTTACTGTCTGCAAAATCCTTTTTAAAAACCCTGCTTGGTTTTCATGCCCTGGGGCACTAAGTTTCACGTTTTCAGTGTAACAAAGGATTTTCTTTACTATTTATGGAAGAGACTGTCTACTCCCTGACAAGATACAGGGAGTTACCAGGCCAGAGCTGTATGCCTGGGTTGTATAATCAAGTTTTGCATAAGCTGTACCATAATTTTAGACACCTACTGTATTAATGAGTATGTATTAAATTTGGTACTGGACAATTAAGAAAGATGACTAGATGAAAAATAAATCTGCAAGCCGAAAGTGGTTCCAAATGGTGCAGAGGAAATGGTCTGACTCTTGAAGCGTATTGCTCTTTATGTTAGAAATTTATGTTAGGGGAACACGTGGCACTGCAGAACAGTCTCAGGGCCTTGCTTGTGAAGACAGGGTAGAAGACACCAACGAGAGTGCACAAGCAGAAGGTGCAAAACAATGCTGAATAAAGCATTATGCTGATTAAAAACGGAAGGTTGAAAGTGGAGTAGGGTGAGATGGGAGTGATAGGAGGTTTCCATAAATGCCCAGGCAGCTTACGTGCCTCTAATGCCAGCTACCTGCCCTGGGTAGCAGGGAAGTGGGAAGGGAGGTGAGGGTGGGTGAGGACCTTGTTGTTGCAAGTGCCTCCGTTAAGTCTGATTTTCTCTGAGATTGTAAGGTCGTGCTGGTTCCCTGATGCCTGGGTTCCTGCGGCGGCAGCAGGGTGGTAGCTGGGCAGTACTGACCAGCACAACAAGCCATGGAGGGGAGCATCATCATTTGTGGCTGGGAGAAGAACTCCAGTTGGGTATGTGGGTGTGGAAGGTGCTCCACCACCTCTTGGGGAGCGTCCTGCTGGGTAACCACTGGATGAAAGCCTCGTGCAGCCTTTGTAGCCCTTGTTTTATGAGGAGATAATGCAGTCATCTTCTACACAGCTGTGCCCTTGGTCAGAGCTCCGATGCTGCTAGTGGCACAGACAGCAGATACTGACCTGGGAGGAGGAGTTTGACCAAAAGCTGGAAAGTTAGATAGTTAAACATTAAATAATGAACTATGTGTTTCAAAGGGGCCACTGATTTTGGATGCTCTACATTTTAGGTGCAGAGACATGAAACATTTCCGTAAAACAGAAGGGTTAGAAGCTAGAAGCTCCCTCCCACTGAAGTGAAAATGAGTACCCGTTTCTGCATTGCTTTGCACAAAAGAAAAATAACGGGAAGAGTATATGGCTATTTGGGAGGTGAATATTTCAAACCTTTTTTTTTTTTTTTTTTGCAAATTTTGCATTTGAGGAGCATTTTTTTGCATAACAAAAAGACACATAATCAACGTAGGAATGCTAAGATTAAAAATGGAAAAAGGATGGTGAAGTATTTTTGGGGAAATAAATATTCATGAGCGCAACTACATTAATAGGTAATAAAATTAGTAATTAATAATGAATTATTAATTCTTAAATACTACTGCTACTTACCACTGGATAAGTCAATTTATGGCTCAGTATTTAGTGGGACTGTTATGCCCTACAGCAGCAGGTAACTACTAATATATAGATCCGTCATCTGAGCTTGCTGCAAGCAGTTGTTCTGCAGTTCTGAGAGTTACTGACTGTTTTCCCAAAATGCTCAGTATGGGGCTAAATTCTGTCTATGGCTTTCTGTGTGAATGCTAGTATCTGCAATGCAGTCTTTTTAGAGCATATATTACTCATTTAGTACGCATGTGCGTTACACGTGTCACTCCGTTGTTCCCATCCCTTATTTCTGTTTAATTTGGCTCATGCAGAGAATATCCCTGATGGTTGTCTGCCCTGTCAGTCAAACAGGGGTACAAGCCTGTTTTAAAGTTTAGATTTGCCCCGTTTTCCTCTAGCTTTTTCAGAGGTATTAGCTGGGTGCGGGCCTAGAGCTGTTGTTGGGGTCCAGTTCAACATATTTTGTGCTGTGTTGCAGGCTGCCTTCAGGCTGGGTGAGCTGGACATAGACAGGGCACAGGAACATGCTATGGCTCTTCCTACCAGAAGCTATTGCAAGCCACTGTCTTTCCAAGCACAACCTGGTCTTGAGGGATGCTCAGAAATGTGGAACAGAATATGTTTGTGCAGAATCTAGATCTGCTCTGTTGAGCTTGCTTCTCAACCTGACTTCATAGGTGGTGGCAGAAGGTTGCCAAAGGTAGTTGAAAAGAGGGACTTAAGATACCACTACAGCTGTCCTTTCTTAGGTCTCTGTCAAGCAGACATGGAAGAACTTAGCCCAATCTGCTTTCCACACTGTCACGTCTTTGCCTTGGACCTTCAGCAGGATGGCCAGTGTGTGTGATTTGCATTAGTGGGAGTTCACACACAACAAGCACTGTCATTTAGTTCAGCAAAGAGCTGTCCCTGGCTTTCTGAAAATCAGAGTCCTTGTTGTTTCTCCGTAATATCCATCAGGACTGTGTCGTGGGTTTATTGAGTGCTTTTATTTTACCACAAAGCTTTCTGCATTATATATCACATATTTTTGTTGGCTCAGTGCAAAAGTGATAAGCCAAAGTGGCAAAGGGAAAAGGTGAAAACTTACCAGCAAACCAAATCCTGGAAGGTCTTTGCTGTCACGAGCTGTTCCGAGGATGGATGCCACCATCTAACAATCACAGCAGGCTTTTTCATCCAGGTGAGATTCTTTTGTGCTTACTCCCAGTTACCACATAGTCTTTGCGAAGTGTAATGAACAAATAGAAGGTGAAAGCTGGATTTTTACAGTCTCACTGATATATGCAGTCAAACTTGAATAACATAAAGTGATGGAAATGCTGTTACTGTTGTTCTTCTGCATGTTCTTTAATTTTTCTGTTCTATCACTTCCTAATTGTGATTTTTCCATGATTCAGATCCAGGGAACTCTAATATCCTTTGTAAACTATTAATTTTAATGAAACATGCAAGTAAGAAGATTAGAGATGTGTACAGATAGTTGAACTGCACAAAGGTTGATGGTGTGGCTAAATATAGTGTGTTAATACACTGTATCACCACCATTGCATACAAAGCATGCATGTAATATACCTCTGTAATTACATTAGTTGATTATAAAAGTGATACCTTTGATACTCAAGCGCTGTGTGCTTGAGTAGAAACACAGTTTCAGTGGCCAGTTTGATGCTTTAATGTCAGCTAGGATTTATTTGACAAGTTCTACTCATGCAACTTATTCTTAATAAATAGCTGTGCGTTAAAGTATTTTCTTGCTTCTGCAAAGTGGACCAAAGGAACTTGTCATTCCTCTCCAATGGAACTTCAAAAAGGATTAGGTTACATAATACTATATTCCTCTACAAACGTGTTTATGCTCAGGGTAATGATCGCCTTTCAGGAGCACAGTAGCACATCTTGGGTAGTTAGTAGTGTCATTAAATCGTGGTGTGGCATCGGCGTCACCCCTTGTAGCCAGGTCTTAAATGGTGGCTCTTCAGCTGTCTGAAAGAATCACACAGATTTCTTTACCTGTTGAGCCTGCGTTGCTGTTGAGCACAGCATTAAATACTGAAAGCTTTTACGTTCTGTATGGGGTGACACTGAGTCCTTCCTTTCCTCCATAGTTTAGGAAAGGGTTACTTAGTCTGACACTTCTTTTTTTTAGACTGTACATAAGAAAATAAATATGTCCTCATAACCTGGAGCTTAGTATCAGGAGTTTAATGGGCATTGCTAGTAATGTGTCTGTCTCTCATTTAGTGTGCTGCCATTGAAACGTGCACATTAACAGCTTCTCTTTATTAAGATATCCCCTTGATCATAGTGAAAGATTACAAGTTATTTGTGACGAATCCTTTGCTAGGAATTGTGTATATAGCTATGCCTCAAGTATATCACATGAAGTAGATTTCAAGGGAAAATATTTGTGTGTCAACATTTAATTTCATTTCGTTGCCTTATTGAAAAAAGTGAAAGCCATTCTGTTTGTGCAACAGGATACGTATGGTATGCCTCACCATTTTGGAGAATGCTGCACAATCCTTACACTTTGGTATACATACTGCAATTGCTTTCAAAAGAAGAATGTGGCAGGTAGTTGAGTTAAGAAATGGTTCAATTAAGCTATTTTTCTTTTTTCTGCTGTTTACTATATGTATGGAGCACATTTGAAAAATGTTTATTTTTCTTAATTTAAACATTAAATACTTACATGTAAAAAAATAAGTCCTGAAATACTCATTTGAAAAAATAGAGCAAAACCATTTTAAGGTGATTTAAAGCCCTGGGATAATTTTTGCCTTGATCGTGTCTCTTATTGACAGTAAACACTATTCCTTCAGCACAGTCATTGCGCAAGAATGCTTTACTGAGCTGATTGTATTATCCAATTCCTAGAAAGATTCAGTTTTAAATTATTATATGTGCTTAAGTCTAGCTTATTCATGGGAGTGAGCAGTTTCTCATATTTTAGACACATTTATACTATACCCATATAATCTAATATAAAATAATGGGCATAATATAAAAGAATGATATAAATATAAAATAATTGAAATAATGCAAAAATGATAAATCTTACATATTTATTTTTGCTTTAAAATGTAAACTCTACTGTATTATGGAATATCACAATACAAAGCCCATGGATAGCAGAAGAGCAGTAGGGAGACTGATCAGGTGTTTAATTAGGCAGAAATAGTTCCTTTCTTCCCCACCCCACCCCCCCCTTTTTTTTTTTTTTTTTTTTTTACTTGTTTAGCTGTAACAAAATTGACTGGGGAAGAACCGAGAGAAGTAAGTCAGCAGTTGCAGTTCACCTACCAAGCCATGGGTCCACCACAGCTGACATTCATGACGTCTTTTCTTTTGCTGTTCACAGCCTGGTTGCTGTTGAAGGGAAATGAGCAATGAGGTGTTTTTTGAACTCTTAGAAATATAATTTTGAAGCTTCTTTTTAGCATCCATGGATGCTGAACTCCCAGCTTGATGGGAGAGAAATGCACGGACAGTAGGTGATTCCTTCTGAAATACTGTAAAGGTTCATGCATAGCCTGTATGGTACAGGATCCTATGCATGGATAAGGTAGTACAGGAGCATACAATGCTTTGGGTGTTGTTGAAAAAGCAAGCTAAACCCTCACTTGCTACATTTAGTTTCAAAGGCTCAAAACATGTTTTTTTGATTGAGGAATGCAAGAACCCACAGAAACAGAGGCCCCCACTGCAATGTGCACAGGCTCTGTGGGTTATGGCTGTGTTGTGCTGGTCATTAACAGGTGCTGGCTTTTCCAGAAACTGAAGATAAAACTCTTGAGTTTCGGTATTAAAATGCAATCAGAGATGAGTCATCAACCATGTTTTCCTCATTAGGAGCTGTTTAGGTTGTGCCTGGTACAGCTGCTCTGTCTACAGTTAATGCCAAACACTGTGTCAGAGCTGCCAGCTCTGCTGGGTCAGAAAAGGGCAAATTAAGAACCAAGGCAACTGTTTTTGTAAAGCAAAAAATTGGACTGGCCAAAGACTGTTCCTTTACCTGTTTTCAGCAGGGAAAGACATTTGGTAGAATTGTCTGTGTTAGGAGTTGGCTGTGCTTTGCAAGCCGCACAGTGTGACCCGGGTGTGTGGCTTCCCACCCACCTCAACAGTAATGGCCTCAAAGTAATGCGGCATCCACCCCCTGCCCGAAACCTGCGTGACACACTCACCATCAGCCTCCTCCTCCTCCTGGCTATGGCCACAGAAAGCAGCTTTGGGGACATCATCCATGTGTGATCCTCTGGGCTTCCAGAGGCTTCCTTCATGGGCAGCATTGTCTCGTAAGCAGTTGCCAGGACCTCAACAAACTGAGATGAAGCTGAAATGATCTACAAGAAACCTCTTATATCTCTTTCACTAAGATGCGTAGCTTCAATGCTAAATATCTTCTTCAGTTAAGTCAACATTTCCATTAAAATGTCAAGGAGAGGAGCAGCTTAGAAAAAACTAGGAGATGAAGATTCTCAATAAATATTTGCAAGTTTTTGCACTTCCATGTAAATTATATTGACTGTCATGCTTAAAAAGTGTAATCCTTCATCCACATCTGCCGTGCTCAAAAATTGTCTCGGTCTGGTTTTGAATAGCACCTGTGCTTGACCATCTGTGTGGCTTTTCATTTGCTTTCCTTTAGGGAGACATTTTTCTCCCAGCAATACATAACTGAAACCTCTAGAAGGCAAAATGGAAAGGTTATCAGAATTCTCTAAGTGGTGATGCTGATGTCATTTAGGAGTCTTTTTTTTTATTATTATTACTATCAAAGATTAGTTTTATGCTCTCCATCAAAGCCTTTACGCTACCTGCATAATGCTGTAGAGTCCAAAGCAGTTAATATTAGGTGGCTTGTAAGGTGGGCTAACTGGGCTGAATGCTCCATTTAACTTAATACTCCGTGCTGCTAAGCTGTTTATCCATGCTGTGACCTGCCTATTTACAGAAGATGTGGGTTTGTTTTTGAAAACCCTTCTTGCATTTTAAAAATGAACTTTTGGGTTCATACCTGTGATCTAACATTAAAAAAGAAAAAAAAAAAAAAAAAAAAAAAAAGAAAAGCTCTGCCAAATAAACCAGGGGCAGTTGTGCAGGTGTTAGGGTTGGTGGCAGAGTGCTGGCATAGGGCAGCCAGAGAGAGCCGAGAAGCCCCCAGTGCTGAGTCGCGGGGCTGCGTATTGCTGACCATAGGGGTAATGCAGTTGTGTGCCTGGGGAAGCAGCGTGGCCGATGGCATGAATTCACATCCTCATAAACGCTTCTAATCTCTGGCGGTGAATTCAAAGGCAGCATTTCTACAGTGGGAGGGTGTTACTGGAGATATTTTCAGATGTGCAGACATTTCTGCTAGTTTTCTGTGGGTGTTGACATCTGTGCTACTATCCAATGCGCATATAGTACATTACCTGCGTCCAGGAGAGCAGCAATATATGTACTGGAGGTTGTGGTTTTGCCCTCACAGACGGTGAGAGTCGAAGTATGGTTGCATGTTGGCTTCAACATGGTTGCTGGACAGTGGCTGCTATTTAGAAATGTCACCAGAGGTTTGCATCTCTAAAAATGCAGCTGGAGGAGTATGTGTGCACAGTTCTGTGTGAACAGAAGCTGGTAGGGCCAGTTAAAAATTTACAAGAAGTAAGTGTATGTCTGTTAGTCAGCACTTCTTTCCTTGCTGTACCGTTCTGGGGATGCTGCAAGCAAAGATTAACCATGTAGGAATTAAGCTTTGGTGCAGATATATTTCCTGTGGTGTTTACTTTTTTCTGAAACAAGCTTGATGTGGAGAACCATCGCCTGCCTTCTGTGTAGATGGAGACTTTGGGGCTATGTTTGCGTACTTGGCGTTTGGAATTACGCGCCTCTTCTCTGCCTTGAACAGCGGTTACTATAATGCTGGGTTCAGAAGTAGGTGGTGACATCTTTGTGGGAAAACCCGTGGAAGAAGGTGGCCAAATTAACAGTGAGTTACTATTAACTGAGCCATCGTCTGCGTGCCTGGCTGAGTGCGTGCTGGGTGAAGAGACCTCCACGATGCTGTTTGGAGCAACAGCCAGGCTGTGGCAGAGGTGCCCCCTGCACTCCCCTGACGTCCCTGTGGTCCGTGCTCACCGAGCTGGGTGATGGAATGCATGCTGGGTCCTCATGATATCGCCAATTCCCTTGAGCTCTGCCAAGCAAGCTGTGCAAGGCCAAATTATCATCTCATAAAAATCCTAAAGAAATGGCCTTTCCTAGGGCTTTGAGGGACGTTCCTGACACAGCCCAGCCCAGCCATGTGTGTTCTTCTAAGCTAGGAGAGAGGATTTTTTTCACTTTGATTAATGAGGGGCTCTGAAAATGATTTCCATCCTGCAAACTGGCAAGCTGTAGTACTTTTTTGTAAGATAAATGGTGATAGTAATTTATGCTTACAGGTTTTTAAAGCAAAATGTCACCATCATTTTTCCCCCCACCTTACAGATAGAGAAGGTTGGGGCAGTAGGAGGTGAACAGACTGGCTGCAGGGTCAGAGCCAAATCTCTCTCTTGAAGTCAAGCACTGCCCCAAAGTGTGGCAGCCACAGCAGTGACGTGCCATGTCTGCAGTCCTCTGTTTCAGGGGTGGGGGAAAAAAAAGAGAGTTTCGGACCCTTCATTTTATATCTTACTCTGTGTTTCTGATTTCTGCAGGATTCACACACCTTGGTTTTTTGGAGGTTTACTTTTTCCTGAGATGCTACATGCCCTGCTGGTTTTTCTGACAAAGGTGGTAGTGTGGTGTGTTGGAGCAGCATTCCCAGTATGAACTAGTGTTTGCCTGCAGCTTCAATTAAGTTTATCTAAACAAGTGCTCTACCAGATGGTCGCTTGTAATTATTTTACATTATCACCGCTGAACTGCCCTGTGCCCAGGCCAGGCAACAAAACCTCCACCTTTTCTGTTTTGTTTCTTTCTGGAAGGATACAAAGACAAAATGTTGAGTACAGTGCTAGTGGCACAGTGGAAAAGTATACAGTGGTATACAGTGGAAATTCTGGTGGGTGATTTTTGTTTCTTTATGGCATGGATTTCAAGTGACTTTCCCAGAGGTCAGCTGGTTTCCTCTCAGGAAAGGAGATGTCAGGATAGAAGAAGGTATAGACTAGAGCACTGCCCTTGTTCCAACTCTGTGTCACTCTGAGAGCAAGAAAAAAATGTCAAAAAGTGGCTCTAATCTATTTATACTGATCTAAATTAAGGGTAAATGTCGTATGGTGTTAGATTTATTGCTCGTGGATTCAGCTTTGATTATAAAGAACAGGGTGGTGGGAAGAAGGGATTGCATCACACTAAAAACAAGAGGTGAGCTCTCCAGATACCGAGAATTCAAGTACTTTATATGGAGTCAGATAGGTAATGTCAAATACCTCCACAGTGAAGCCTTTCTGATTAATAATGGAGTAACCCTAATTTACACCAGCTGCAGACTTCTACTAAAAAATTAACCAAAGTGCTCGTTCATTGCTGTTGGCTACATATCAAAGCTGAAGTTGAAAAGGAAACAGATCAGTGGCAGAAAATAGAGATAACAATAACACCCTGTAATAAAGGAAAAAAACAAAAGTGGGAAAAATAATAAAAAGTGCAGCTCACAGCTCAGAAAATAGGATTGAGGAACTACCATGTAATCAATAAAATTCACAAAGTGTCAAGTAAACAATCTGGTTTCGGGCAGATTGAAAATAGAGGGCCAAATTCTGTCTTCAGCTGCTCGTGTGTCGTTCTGTCTCCAAGGCAGAATTTACTTTATAATCTATGCGTGGGTAACAACATAAAACAAGAGAAAGGATGTTTTAGTGGTAGCCGCAAATGATAGACACGAGGCAAATCTACTAGATTTAACAGATCTTTAACTGAGAAGGTTGGTCTTGCATAACAGCAGCAGAGCGAGCTGCCAATCCTTGAACCTATCCTCTAATAAAATACCATTGTTAACTGTTAGCCCTTATGAATACAGTGTTGGTTTCCAGCCAGAGAGCCGTAAGCAGTTGATTGCCCAGACATAATGGTAACAATTTCCACTAATACTGTGTTGCAGCAGTTTAGAGGATGCAGCAGCATGCAAAAGAGGTGCAACTGCTTGTGAAGAAAATATTATATTCCTGGTTTAGCCCATAAGAAGCTGGAATGGCAAGGAAGTGGTTAAAAAGGATCGGATTTTTAGAGCTGGCTGAGAAGGTGGATGAAGGAAGGTTTGTCTAGGTTCATCTTGCCCTACAGAAGGCTAGAACATGGCTGGGTCATCCTCATAGAGCGAGGGTACCCCGAATCGTGGGGAGAGGCTGTAGGTGGGGTAGCGTGAGACAGCTCTGCTAAGGTCTTTGGTAAGATGAAAATTGCACATCTACCATCATAGTTTCAGTAGCAGGTGTGCTTAATGAAAAGGATGCAACTAAAACTAGGGACTACGTGGGCATATTTTTCTCCACAGAGCACATCAGCACAGCCATGTGTGTGGCACAGCTTCCAGTCTGCATCGTTTCGGTGTCTGAAACCGTGGAGGGCGCAGTGATTTAGCGTGGCTTAACCATTCAGCCTCGGTACTGGTGGTACGGTTGTCAAAGGGCACCAGCGAGGCAAAATTTGTAGGAAGAAGCACTGTCTTTCGTTGGACCAATGAGTATGTGGAAAACCAAAAGGAGCTTCTGGTGTGCAAGCCTTCCTTTGGCAAGGACTGCACGTGTGACGGTCTCAGGGTACCTTCTCGTCTCCAAAATACAGACGTCTTGTTTTCTGGGATTAGTGGCCAGAGAGATGTCTGCCAAAGGCGGTAAAGGATAGTAACAGTTCTTCTGGAACATAAATCCTACCCTCATTCTGAGTGATGCAAATGTGATGCTCGCTTATTTTCTTCCAAAATTGTATAAGCTTTTGGTTGTATTCTCGAGAATTGAGGATCATTTAGGCCCAAGATGATGAACACGCAGCCAGGGAGGGAGTCTGAAGTTTGTGTTGCACTGAGTTACACTTGTAACTGCAGAAAAATGAATATGCACAGGATTAGGAATGGGAATAGGATTTATCTTCCAGAAGATCTGTTACTGTCCTTTTCTCTACTGTCTTTGGTGGAGATCTCCCAGGCTCGTAGTACCAGAGAACAACATATCTGTATTTTGGAGATCAGAGGGTGACCTGAGGCTGCCATATGTGGTTTGTGCCCATGCCAAGGACAAGCTTCATGGGGATTCATGGTCCAGCCACACAGAAAAGTTAAGGATCTCAGTGGCACATCTAGTCCATCCTTTGTCTAAATGTTTATTGGCAAGTGTTTCTTTAATGCATTTTGAAGATATTTTTTTTTGTGGTAGATATTCTATAACCTCCCATGTATATATAACCTATAACCTGCTCTAACGCTTATTTTGCATTATAATTGCAAAGCCCTTCCTCATATCTAGCCTTTTTTTTTTTTCTTGCTACAATTCTGTACTTCACAGGTAAATGCAGGCAACAATAGACAACCATCAAGCTTATAATGACTTTTTATAGTGAAGGATATTAAGCAGATTCTTCCTTAGTTTTCTTTTTCAGTTCCTTTCACCTTCATAAGTCATGTTTTTAAATCTCATACTATTTTTTCCCTCCCTTGGGATCTTACCAGTTTGTTTATGTCTTTCCTAAAGTGTGGGGAACGGGACAAGGTACTTCAGTAAGGCTGTGTCTGTACTGAGGCAAGTCGAGTGGAATAACGACTGACCTTGGCTGTACTCATGATGCTCCTCTTAGTACATCTGAGAAAGACGCTTGCTGTTTCTGAGGCACATTGTTTACTCTCACTTAGCCCAGAGTCTGTTACAGCCTTTGCCGGTTATTGCACATTTTGTGTTTGTGCATTCTTTCTCCCGTCCTACATCCACTTTGCAGCCTGTATTAAATTTCATCCTATGGATTTCAAACCCTTTCTCCATTTGATCAGGATCATTACCAACTGTAAGCTTTTCATCCCAGGTGCTTGCAACGATTTTGCAGCTGGATTCTCTACCCCATCATGCAGGTATTTAGTGCCATGATTAAACAAAGCAAGCCTCACCTAGACCTTTATTGAAGTGCCCTCCCAGAGTGATAGCAAACCATTGATAATTTTGAGTACAGAGGATAATGCATCCACCCTGGACTAATCTAATTCTGTTTTCCTCTTTCACATAGGAAAATGCCATGATACACTGTCTCAAAAGCCTTGCAAAAGTCAAAATCCATCACATCTACAGCTTCTCCACACACTGCAAAGCCAGTTATCATGTCAGAGAAGTTAATGAGTTTGGTCTGATGTGATCTGCTCTTGACAAGTCTAAGTTGTCTGTTTCTTTTCAGATTATTATGCTTTAGAGAATTAAAAAGTGATTATTAATAATTTGTTCCAGTATCTTTCCAGGTGTCAGTGCAGCACTGCCTTGTCTACAAATCCCCAGGTTCCCTTTTTCCGCTTTTAAAAGTTGTTCACTTATTTGTCTTTCCTCAGGCCTCTGGGAACTTGCCATTCTCCATGAGTTCTTGAAGATAATCACTAATGGTTTGGAGATTGCTCTAGATGGTTCCTTAAGCAGTACAGAGTGTTTTCATCAGACCCTGCAGATTTAAATTCATCTGACTTATTTAAATACCCTGCCCTTGCCTGTGCTTCTCTCCTCTTGCTCAAACTAATTGCGCTAAGCATTTTGGACGCTTTCTGCAAAGATGAAAGCGTAGAAGGTATTGAACACTTCAGCCTTCTCTGCGTCTGTCATTATCCGTCTCCTCTGTTTCAGTCTTTATTGTTATCTTTCTCTGGAGCTTTTTCCTATTGCCTTTAAGCTTGAGCAATCTGTGATTCGTGTTGCGCTGTAGCTTCTCAGGGTTTATTCCAGGCCATCTCCTGGTTTGTTCTACGTGCCTGCCGATGCCTTTAGCCTACGTGCGGTCAGAGTGCAGGCTGGCTTAAATTGTGTCTGTGCTGCAAATGTACTCACTGAGTACGCAGTCTGGAGTTTCTCCCCTCCGCCTGTGTGTAATGTATATAGTTTGACATATTTGACTTCTTATGCCTGTTTGGAAACTGTACCCAAGGCCACTGGATCGTCTAAGATACGATTAGACTGTCTGACTTGGCCTGCTTATTCCCTCCCGGTGCACAAAGGCAGCAAGAGGGGAATATGGCGTGGGAATTTGCAATGGAATGCAGTAAGCCTGTAGACTTCAGAAATCTATATTCAGGCTACCATATCAGCGGGATGTTGGTGAATGGCATTATCTTCTCCATCAGCCTGAAATCCAGAGGAGAGGATTGCTTCCAGCTGCTGCTGGGACAACTCCTTAGGACTCTAGATAAGGGAAAGACTTTTATAAAGAAAAAAAACAAACCAACAACAACCAAGCATACTGCTTGTGGAATCTTAAATAGCAATGTCCTTCAGAGTTCCCTCTTTACAGGAAGATCTTCAGAAGTATTATTGGAATAGTCATTTTCTTTGCCTTGAAAAGGCTGAGAGATAGCTTATAGGATAGCTTACAACATACTCCAAAACCCGCTGTGGCTGCGCAGCAGAGCTCCGGGAAATTGCATCATAATAATTAGAGCCCTGCAAAAAGAAAGGTTTAGTTTGTAATTATTCCCTGGAAAGGTGAGAGGTGTTCGATGGCCAGTGGTGACTTCAGGAAGAACATCCCGCCAGGCTGCCGCGGCAGGGTCTGCTCGGAGGGCGTGCAGCTTTGGTCTCTGGGTCCTGCTGGGATTATGCTCAGCGCTAGAGGAGTGCTGCTGAACGTCAGGGTGCTCGCTCTGCACAGCCTGCCCCTCCCTGCACCCGTGGGAATGGGCACAGGCACTGCTACGGTGACACCAGTGTGATGCTGCTCCGGACTGGTCCTGACACGCCTGCCCTGGGGGATCAGGAATTCCTGGGAGACCTGCTTCTTTACTGGATGAGAGCAACTCTGCAGCAGATGAGCTGAAGCGCTAGCCAGACGAATGCACGTTCGGCATTCCCCCACTGCCGGAGGAGCTGCGCCCCAGCCCCTGCTAACGCCGGCTGCGGGAGGTAGTTTCTTCTCTCCCCGCGTGTCCTACGCTGCCACAGTTCCAGTGAGACCTGCGAGGACTTGGCACCTCTGGTGGTCGGGCCTTGTGCTGTGTAAGAAATAGGCAAATATTAATTCAAGAGTTGTTTCCAAAGATGATCTTTCGGGAAGGATGCTCTATGGAGGTGTTACTGCTTGGGATTTTTGGCCTGGCAGCACTGCCGGGGCCCGTACCGGCGCTGGGGAGCCCACGCACGTGGCTAATGGCCAGAGACGTCGCTGCAGCGCGGGAGAGAGAATAAGGCCCATTAAATACAAGCTATTACTAACAGCGGTGTTATTCTGTATCTGAAGTGTTGACAGTAAAACAAATTAGAATCTACTTTTATTTTTAAACCTGTGACAGATTAGGAAACAAATCTATGTGCAACTGTATCCATTTGTTACCTCCATTTTGCTTTGTGAAGGCAGGTTTGATTGCAGAGCTGTCCTGTGCCATGCTATAGACTCCACTGAGACTTCATATTGCACTGAACCAGCAGGCTGTCAAGTCCTGAGAATCACCCGTTCAGACAAGGCTTTCTCGAAGAGCTGACTATTTCCTAGCAAAGAAAATTCCATTTCTCAGGAGTCCATAACCGTCACGCATTGAAACTGAGAAAGGGAATAGCATCTTCATGTCTGTCTAACATCAGCATCGCTTGTGTTGTTGCAAAACACAAATGATTGGCTTAATAATCTTTCTAAAATGTCTCTGGTTTACGTCAAGTCATTGGGTCACAAAAGGCTCAGGCATTAACTGGAAAATCTTATAAACTGGAGCTCTGCAGAATGGTCTGCTCAGACTCCTTGGGTGTTTTGCAGGGCACAGGTGTAATTTTCAGATGTCTGGGTTGTGAAATTTCATCTCTGACACAGGGATGCAGTGGAAGTGTAAGTTCAGGGAACGACTCAAAACACAAAATTAAACAATGATGTTTGGAGTTGAAAGGCAGTCTGTGTAAAGGGAAATATGGAAGCTGTGTGAGAGACCAGAGACGTATGGGTGTAAATTGGCTTCTGCAAGGTCAGAGGCTGATGAGGTTATGCTGAAGACCAAGTTAGAAATATACCGGAACCTAGCTTTGAAGTCAGGATTAAGGAGAAGTGAAAAAGTTACTACAGAATGCTACATCCATTGTTTACTCTTGTCTAAAGGCTTTTGTCATGAATTCATACCACACGCGAACTCTGTGAAACTAAATATTATCAGCAGACCCCCTAAGATTTGCATTTGAAGCATTGTTTTCCATCGCCTTATGTCTTACAGAGCTTTAGAACAGATTTTGTATGCATCTGTGGTGGCTGAATCCTTCAGCAGTCGGAAACCTCGGCATACATCAGCAGTACGCCAGGCACACCGGCTGTGAGCCTTGCTGCACTGGGGGGATTGCTTGCAGCAGGAGTCAGTTTTAGTGAAGTGGCCTGGGTATTATTTAGTTTAAAATGATTTAAAATTAGGAGACCCGTTCTACTGAGCATGAATGCATGTTGAACAAGGAAAATGCCCTAATCTGCAAAAGGGACCTAAAATAGCATTTTCCCTCCCTGTCCTGGTTTCAGCTGGGACAGAGTTGATTTTCTTCTTAGAGGCTGGTGCAGCGCTGTGTTTTGGATTTGGTGGGGGAACAATGTCGATAGCACACTGGTGGTGCTGGTTGTTGCTGGGTGGTGTTTGTACTAAGCCAAGGACTTTTCAGCTTCTCAGGCCCTGCCAGAGAGAGGGCTGGGGGGGCGGGGGGGGCTGGGGGTCGGGGGGTGGGCATGGGAAATCAGGAGGAGACACAGCCAGGTTGGCTGTTGTAGAGGGAGATATTCCATACCTTAGAATGTCGTGCTGAGTATATAAAGTGGGGGAGTAAGAAGGAAGGGGATGATGTTTGGACTTTTTGCCTTCCCAAGTCCCTGTTAACACGTGCTGGAGCACGATTGCCCTCGGATGGCTGAGCACCTGCCATGGGATCTGGTGGGTGAATCTCTTGGTTTGCTTTGCTTCTTAAACAGTCTTTATCTCAACCCACAAGTTTTCTAATTTTTTCACTTCTAGCCTCTGCCCCATCCCCACTGTGGGGGTACTGAGCGAGTGGCTGTGTGGGGCTGAGCTGCTGGCTGGGGTTAAACCACAACACGCTCTTCCCTGGAAACCTCACCGCTCTCACACGTGGCGGTGAGGGCTCTGCTCCAGTCTGCAGAGGTCCTGCCAAGTCTGCAGGAGATGCAGGTTCTTAAAGAGCTGAGGCATTTTAAAATTCACTAAATATTTAAGCATCCTACCACTAAAGCATGAATATCTACTCCATAGTTGCACTCTCTGCATGGCATACGTTGACTGGAGAAACAGAATTCTGGATTCTGTTCTGAGTCAAATGAGGAACACACAATCAGGATGATGATTAGTCCTCCACGGAATTGCAGCTTTTCCTCCTCCTAAATACGCTGCAGTCCTTGACATTTGGACAGTTGTGGGTTTTGTTTTCTTTAAGGTCCTTGTCAGCAAAGAACAGGGGCATAGCACAATATGAAAGCACTCACATGAAAAATACTTGATTTAGACTGTCTAACCCTTTCGCCTTAGTTAAACTTCCATTTGGAAGCTTTGATAGCTTACATTATGAAAGCATTGATGCATGTCTATGGATGAGATTCTTAAAGTGGCTGGGGAGATGCAGAGGCTGAGGTGTATTTCAGACCTGTGGCAAGACTTCCAGCGCCAGTCGCGAAGGCTGTCAGTTAGGAAACCCTCAGAATTCAGGAGCATTGCTAAGGTAGGTAAGTGTTTCCCAGTGGTGCTGAAATATGTTCAAGTGTACAAATAAGATAGACTCAGCTAAATAATTTAAAGAAGGCTGCTTTACAGCGCTGGTGAAACTTCATGAAACACAAAGATATATTCCCTCTTGTTTGTTAGCATTTTATTTATTGCTCTAAAAGGACATGCTTTTGTGAACACATTAATAAATACTATGGTATTGAAACATCTACTCACGTACAGATACGTTAGCTGTGTTGGGTAGTCAGCATGACAAAGCTCCTACAGAAAGTCTCTGCTAACAGCTAGCAGTATTATCGCTTTGTCCAGGTATATAATACTTTCCAGCACTAAATTCACAGAGCTGATCATTCCAAGCCAGGAGAAATCAGCCAGATTAATAAGACAATGTGAAAATGTATGAAGTTTCCTGCTGACCCAATACTGCAGAAACATGTGTCTGACAGTTAAAGGAAAAAAAAACAAACCTAAACCCACCACTTAAATGAACATTGTTATCTTTTACGTAGCTTTTGGAGCCTTATAGAACCCTTTCTTATTATGGACCTTCAGCAAAAAAAGCAGGACTGAAATTGCAGTGATCAGTGAACTCTAGATAAGGAAAGAGATGAATGAAAGCTGCTTGTGTATGTGTGAGGATGTTTTTTGTATTTTTCTACAAAATTTGGTTATTTTAAATAGATTAAGAAGGATCGCTAGGAGTCAGGAGCCAGGTGCACTAGCTTCACTGTTCTGCCTAAAAGAGCGGTAGTAAATCTTAAGTATCACTTTGTTACTACAGCGTCAGGAGCTACGCATCTATGTCTGCTTGCACTTCACTGAGCTGACTCCCATCACCTGTGCTGTTTAATCTTTCCCTTGCATTTCATAGGTCTTATGTAAGTGTACACACATACACACACATATATACAGAAACTTTTCTGGTTTTTAAAAAAATAAATTCCTGTGAGACTGGGTTTCATTTACAGTGAGATGTGCAGTCACCAATGCATGCCATCAGGGCGTAGATGCTCAGCCCAGAGCTCCAGGAGCTGTTTGTACCTTTCCCACAAGTTTTTAATGTGGTGTCTTAGTCTTGTTGGCTTCTGTCAAGTTCACATCTCTTGAAGAGACAGAGTTTATGCTTACTGTGTACCAAAGAGGGTTTTGTCTACTGTTGCGGTTCCACACTGTTTCAAACCTTCTATCAGAAGGATCTGGGGAGGGGCTCCCACCACGAAGAAACCACTGAAGCAACAAACTTCTTTTGTGTGGTGGGGTTTCAGGATTCACATCTGGAAACCTGATAGCTGATGGGTTAAATGTTTGGCCACTCTTTGATGTATTAATCCAGTTCAAAGCTCTCTGAAGGTTTGTCTCACTTTCACACTTTAAGAGTTAGGAAATGTGTAATAGCTAGTTAGAACGGACAGTGTTTCAGTAGGTTGAGTAGTGCAGTCCGTATGCGTTGAAGGAATATGATTACCAATAAATTGCTGTTATTTGTTTGGCTGTCTTTCAGGGGGCTATTGATCTTTCCAAGCCTCAGAGAATACGTTGTTCCCAGGTGCATACACAGTCCCCCGTGACCACATGGCTCACCATGGCTCAGAGTGGAGCTAGTGCAGACATGGAACAGAACTGCAACCAATTTGGCAAGGCTGGAATGGATGCTCTGGACTGTTTGTACTTCCAACAGTTCAGCTTCAAAGGGAGCAATTCTCTTGTGCAGTCAAAGTTCAAATGAAGGCTATTAATTTCTGGAAAGATGATGAGAACAGGACAAGTCAAAAGAATTGCCCATTGAGGAGTTTATTTTTGTTTTAATAATGTTCCTTTGGAGCAATTTAAGCTGAAATCTGAGCAGGCTCAAGGTCTCAATTTCATAATGGTGAAGACTGATACCATGCCCCTGGGCTCTTCTGAGCTGGCATCCTTTGTTCTCAGTAGTTACCGACCTTGTGGAAGTGATAACATAGCCCATAAAGAGTAAAACTATCTACATTCTGCATATGCCTCAAGTAAATGAATACAATGGTTTGCTAATGGGATCATAGAATCACAGGATGGCTGAGGTGGGAAGGCACCTCTGGAGATCATCTAGTCTGGCCTTCCTGCTCAAAACAGTCAGCTAGAGCCCGTTGCTTAGGTCATTGTTCACCTCAGCTTTGAGTATCTCCAAGGATGGAGACTCCACAGCCTCTCTGGGCAACCCGTGCCAGTGTTTGACCATAATCCCAGAAAAATGCCATTTTTTCTGATGTTTAAATGTTCTGTCCTTTATTTCAGTTTGTGCCTACTTCCTCTTGTACTGTCACTAGATATCGCTGAGAAGAATCTGGCTTTGTCTCCTTTACTCCTCCATGAGGTATTTGTACACACTGGCAGGATCCCTCCTGAGCCTTCTCTTCTCCAGGCTGAACAACCCCAGCTCTCTCAGCCTTTCTTTGTGTGAGAGATGCTCCAGTCCCTTCATCATCCTTTTAGCCCTGTGCTGGACTCACTCCAGTAAGTCATGTCTCTCTTGTACTGGGAAGCCCAGCCCCTGCTTCCACTCATTGCATGCTCCCCTTTTATGTTTTTGTTGGAACCTCCTTGTGCATCCATGCAGACCTTCTGTGACCTCTTCTGCTTGACTTACTGCAAGGGCCATCCTTGGATTTGGAAAACATGATCTTTGAAAAGTCGCTCACCCTCAGCTGTGAAGCAGAATTTATCTCTGCAGCTTAACCTAATTTGCAAGACTACTATTTTCCTTTGTGCCTCAAGGAACTATCTGCATAATTTGCCTGCTATTTTTCAAGAAACCTTAAGGAAACAAGGCACCCAACTGGCATTGTATGATAGCTCTATGGTGTCTAGGGCATCCTAAAGGTTTAGAGTAAAGTAATATTGCTCATCTTCCTAAAGGCACAATGCATAGCATGTTTGATGTCATGATTTTTGACACAGTTTAAAAATATGGGATTAAAGGCTTGGTTTCTGCTTTTTTTTTTTTTTTTTTTTTTTTTTTTTTTCCTGTCAGATATTGGATCATTTTCTCCATTTTTCCCTCAGCCCCTATCTTTATGCTAGATAGTCATTTTGGCACAGCAAGCCCCCATTTAAAATTCATAATGTGTCCTTTCCCCTTAAGTCTTTGTGGCAAAATTTCCATGTGAGTAAGATTCTTTGCAGCAAGCCTGTATTTTATAGACTCAGAATAGTTTTGTTTGGAAGGGACGATTAAAGGTCATACCCAGTCCAACCCTCTGCAGTGAGCAGGGACATCTTCAACTAGACCAGGTTGCTCAGAGCCCCGTCCAGCCTGAAATTGTATGTTTCCAGGGATGGGGCATCTGCCACCCCTCTGGGCAACCTGTGCCAGTCTCACCACCATCATCGTAAAAAAAATTCTTCCTTATATTTAGTCTGAATCTACCTTCTTTTAGTTTAAAACCATTAGCCCTTGTCCTATTGCAGCAGCTCTGACTAAAAAGTTTGTCCCCAACATTCTTATAAGCCCCCTTTAAGTACTGAAATACCGTACATTTTAGCAACTATTGCTTACTTTTGAGTATTCAATTTATTTCCCTATGGATGAGATAGGGTGTTTCTAAGTTTGCACCGTGTGTGCAGCTCCCCTTTTGCCTGAGACTGGTTGCAGCTGTGTGATCTGGATGTTTGTTTCAGTGCTCCCTGTTCCCCATCGTTAACTACAAAAATTGCTGCTGCTCCCAGCTTATTTGGGACTGTGGCAAAGGACTTGTTTTTACTGCAGTGTTCATGCCCGTGCTGTGTTCTTTAGTGAAGGCTGGAGGAGGATGGCATCTCCTGGAGGGAAGGTGAGAGCCAGCCCAGACCTGGGGAACTCTTTAGCACTGAAGGGATGTGTTGGGTTGACCTTTGGCAGTAGCCAGCTGCCCACCCAGCAATCTCTCACTTTGCCTCTTCATCAGAAAAGGGGGAGAAAATAAGATGAGAACGTTTGCAGGTCGAGATAAAGATGCACATCACTTACCGATTACCGTTGTGGTCCAGACAGACTCATAGACTCTTCTTGGGGAAAATTAATTTAAGTTATTGCCAATTAAAATAGATTTGGATGGTGAGAAACACAGAAAAATTAAAACACCTCTTTGGGGTGTCTGGATCTTTGAGGAGTTCACTACAGAAGGACTAAACACGTCTGTTGCTCTCACTCAGGGTCCCAACTCAGAGCCAAAATGTTTGTGGAGATTGTACAGATAATGATTAGTTACATTCTGCCACTCATATTCAAGTTGCATTCTACTTATTGAACTTTGAGAGTTTGTTTATGTATGTTACCATTTAATTATAAAAACCAAGCTTTAATAGGTGCCATTTAGTGCAGTAAAAGCCATTGCACTTCATTTATAATGTTACCTGTCAAAGGTTTGTTCATAAAAGCTCTATAAATCAGGCTCCTCTATAATGACTTTTTCATTGGTAGGTCCACTTCTCCCCATCAGAAAGCAAGATACAAAGAAGAAAGCTTCCACAGTGCGAAGCTCAGGTGTAAGGATAGAGGGCATAGCTGAGTTTGGCCATTAAAAGAAAGAAATAATATTTGGGAAAAATTAACCTTAGTTTTATAAAATCTCAACAGAGGTGGAGGAAAAAGACTGTGAGATGAAAAACAGGAAGACAGAGATTAAATGTGTTGAATTTCCATTGGAGGCTGTAGAATTTATGGGCACAGTTAAGTACTTCCTTGAACATCAGATTCGACCTGGCTGAACCAGTATTGCAGAACTGGGTAGGTGTATAAAGATTGCCTGAAAAAGTGTTGCTTCCTTTCTTCTGTGGGGACTTGAACTTGGAATATACACAAAGAAATAGTTTTTGTAATATTGTCTTCAGTATTTGGAATACTGTAATCAAGAAATCAACTTGAAACAAGTGTCATGTTCTCTAAATTGCCAAATCACCTTGAAACAAGTGTCATGTTCTCTAAATTGCCAGGGCACAAACAGAAGACTTCCTAAACACAAGTTACCAAATGCTTCTGAGACAGAAAACATGTGCGAACAGACAGGAAGATAATGTTCACCGTAAGAATTTTAATATAAGCTAGAACTAAAGTAGAGTTTCATGGTCAGTCAGTTATATTGCCAAAAAACAGCCTTGATAATTTAGTGTAAGTGGGCAAAATGCCTTCAAGATTCAGTATGTGCATTAATAAGATAAGCAAATACAAAGTTATTGCTCTTTGATTCATAAAATTTTAATACAAAAATACTAATCAGGAAGACAAGTCAAAACTAGATAGGTATTCATCAAATTACCTTATAGAGAAGACAACAAAATTACCCTCCTATTGGTATGAGGATAAGCAAACACAAATGCATAATTTTCCAGTTCACAAATCTTTTATGTGAAATGCCATTAAAAATGAAATGCAGAACTTACTTTCAGGTGCATTAGTTTTCAAAGGTCTTGGAGAAAACTCTACAAGAAGGAAACCCACAACAAACCAACCAAAACCCAATCTGCCCTATTGTAACATCAACAAAATCTTAAAGGATTAGAGGAAAGGCTTAAGACATTGCTCTTCTCCAAAGGCTTCATGGAGTAACGATAGAATAAGAGAGGCTCCGGGTGAATTGGGAGTATCTTTGATGACCAACCTGTGGTCCTGGGGTGAAGAGCACCATGAGATCTTGCAGCAGGACAGTGTAGCCATAGCCACCCAATGGCTGTTGAGCTCCTCTGCAGTTTGGTCTGCGAGGGAGACCAGCCTTTGCGCCCTTATCACCTGGTGAGCACAGGCTGGGGACTTGGTCTGATGGGAGGATCTGATGCCAAGTGCCAGCTTTTAACCTTTTGAAATTTCAGTCTCCAATAGTCACCGAAGGCAACCGGGAGTGAAAATTATTTCATTACAGTTCTCATCAGACTGAATCACTACCTAAATCACTCAGCTCTTCGGCACCATCCCTCTGTTATTTTCCGTGTTAGCATGCGCCACTGTCACAACAGAGATTATTTAGTGCCCTTCTGAGCACAGCACTTAAGAAGAAAGTTAACTGCAGCAACACATCCTGGGAAAGGGGTTGTTTATGGTACCACGTATCTTGTCCTTTGCAACATGAGGAAATCTTGGTGTAAATGTGTTCACTATGTGAGTGTTTTAATCCTTTAGGTCTTTACATAAGCCAGATTTGTTTGCCTCATGTTAGAGAAGACACGCGTGCCGTTTGCAGCACAAGTGGGGCTGTCACAGGGTACCTGGTTTGTGTTTGCAGTGTGGTGTGGGTATTGCTGAATGGACTTTAATCAAGTCTCCTGGTTCCAGCCTGCCCCTTGGGGTGCAGGGATCCGTGCTCCGACCTTCCATGTATTTACTGTGCTGCTGAGTTGGGGTTTGCAGCTTGTGTTAACGCTACTACGGCGAGACTGTGGTCAGTCCTTGTTGCAGTTGTTTGGGGAAACTTAAATCCAAGGATGTCCAGATATGGGGGGCACCCACAGATATATAAACACTTAAAGAAATATTTCCTGGCTGCCTCCGTAGGGTATTTAGAGTATTATAAATCTAAGTATTGTAACTAAATGAATATATCAACATAACCCTTAGAGTCCATAAATCAGCTCCCTAAGACAAAATAAAAAAATGGTTTTTGCTACTATTTTCCTTGAAATATTTCATAGAATTGTTAAATTTTCACTTGACTATGATGTGTCAGTTCTTCTAATGGTGTTGACTCCCACTGGCAGCCAAGCTGTGTTACAGAGGTGCTGAGACTGCTACTGGTACTAAGGCTATGAACCTGGAGGGGGTCAGCTTTTAGGTTCAGCAAGCCTCCCCCTTCCCATGGGCTGCAGATTACTGCAAAGGCCATAAGGCTCACCTTTTCACTTGCTTCATATCATTTTTACTGACGTTAATTTAAATGTGGCAGCCAGGACACTGAACAAGGATGCTGGGTGCATTGGATATGCTCTTAGCCCTGTCACCAACTATACCTGATAAACTGGGCAAGTCATTATACATTTCCATGCCCCATTTTCCCCACCAGTAAAACCATTTTGCAAAGCTGGACTCTGTGACACTGCTAAGTATGTTTTGAAACAAATAAGGACAACACATTCTCCTGCTCTGTAAACCAGGAAGCATGTTAAGCAGCATCTGGACATTGTTATATTCGCTTCTGTGGCTTCTAAGACTTCTTACTGGATTCTGCTTTTCAACCATCTTTTTCTTCTTCCCTGGCTACCTCTCCTTTTGAAATGAGTTGTTGCACTTGTCACCTTGGGACTAACTTGCTGATAAAACAACAGATGAAGGCGGTGACCCCGTACAGTCAGATGTCTCAGACATGTGCAATAATCCGTGGTGATGCTGAGCATGTCTGGAAGAAACAAGCACTCCCTCATGCTAGCACTCTCCACTCTAAGGATCTCTGGAGTTGTTTCTGTAAATTAGAAAGACTAGAAAGCCCTTAAGGTCATGGTGCTGTGCTGTCTTTGCTAGATACACAGTAAAGTTAAAGAAAATAACAGTTACATTAAACTTGGTAAATTACCCAAGGTGAGCTCACAGAACTGTTCTGCAAAGCAATGAGGTCTGCAGTAGGGAATGTCGACTGTTTGCAGAGCTTTAAAGTTCTCAGTCCATCGTCTTTTCTGATGACTGACTGACAGAATTGGAGTTGGGCAGTGAAGGAATCAAAAGGGTAAGGCTTCATGCAGGAAACTGATCTAGTCAGTAGAATATGTTTATATTAATTTTATTCTTATCAACTTCCTCTTTTGGTTTAAAAAAAAATCTGAAAGTTATGTTTTCTTAAATTCAAAAGCCGATAGCAATAAAGAAAGAGATCATAAGACCTGGTGACAAGGCATTTGTTTGGGAAGCATAACTTTCCGTTCCCTGCTCCCGTAGATACAAGTACCTGTGGCCACATGTCATGATGGTTATGGCAGTCCTGTAGGAGCTGGTGCTGGGATTCAGATCCCGTCAGGTGAAAAGAGGATTTTAGTTTTTTTTATAGACACCTCCAAGCCCCTTCTCCTTCCCTCCTCCTTTCATTTGTCCTTCCTCCTGCTTACCCTGAAATCATTTCACAAATGCAAATCAAAATTCACAAATACCTCTTGGTGCCTTGAAAAAAAATGTTCACTGAAAAAAAAAATAATGGAATGAAATGTCAAATTTTGCAGGGCTGATAGGGCACAGATGATACAAATTTGGAGTCAGCAGTGACAGCTGCCAAAGGAAAGGTGAAGTTATAAATGCTCTTGACGTAAGTGCTGGGGACAGGTCAAAACAGTTCAGGCCACATTCTGCAGGGGGAGAGGGGACTTTTAACTTCCCCTGTGCCAGTGCTGCAGCGGGTGCGGGGCTGCCTAGCCCGCTCCTGCCCACCTCCCGAGCTCTTCCTACTGCTTGGACAAGGCGCAACGGGTGTCACGGCTGGGCTGCCTGGTGTGCTCATCGCTGCCGGGAGGGCACGGGCATTCGTCATCAGGTGGTTTCTTCCCAGTGCTGTTGCTTCTCATCTTGAGCCAATGTTGCACCCGTGCCTGTCGCTGCCGCTGTTAGAATTTACCCCAGCACCGGGACCAGCTGCAGCATCTTCTGCGTGAGAAAACCTCAGTTTGCCACCTTGTAAATGGATGGCAGCCAGTGCCATTGCTCGGTGTTCAGGCTGGCTCCGCTGAAAACACATGGCATCAACCGAAAGTGGGGGAGGGCTGGAAGGTCCAAGAGCCGCTGAATTCACAGCAGGCCACTGTCTCCATTTCTTACAACAGTATGCCAGGAATCCACTGAGGTGGTGCAGAAAGCTGCGTTTACTGAAAAAAAGAAGAAGACAAAGGGGCAGGGTGGAGAAAGCCTAGGCAATTCAAATTTACTGTTATAAGGGATAATTAATGTTATTTACCCGTTCTTTTGTTTAGAAATTAAAGAGTAGAAAGTGGGTTCTGGAAGCAGTCAAAAGCAGGAAGGTTCTAAACTACCCATCCGCACAGGCAACAGCTGTTTTGTTTTGTTTGTTTGTTTGTTTGTTTCCCTTTGGTTCAATCTGTATCTGCTTCATTCTAGCCAAATATGATTTCTGAGCCCTTCCATGCCCCCCAACTCCTCTTCCTTCTTCCCTCCTTCAGTCATTTGTCTTTTTAAAATTTTCCTATTGAAACAATTTGACGAATGAGAATCAGAATTTGCAAATATATCCTGATGCCTTTGATATGTAGGGCTTTAATGGGGAGGAATAACAGTATGTGCATTTAGGAGGCTGCTGTCTGCAGTTCAGTGAGGCAGAGTGTGGATGAGGAAGGATCTGTTGACAGCTTGACAAACCCCCATATGTCCGAAGAAGAAAACTTAGGAACGTGGTAAGGAACCTGGAGACATCAGCAATGGAAAAGCATGTACTTGAGCTGAGCTGGCACCTGAGGTACCTGTGGGTGCTCTTGCTCTGTAATCATTATTTTTTATGCCTTGTGGGATCCGTAACAGATCTGGTTAATGAAATCTTTCTGGCTTGCTCTTCTTCAGTGGGGTATTCAAGAGAAAGAGCATAACACATTGACTGCCACTGCAAACTGAATTAATCTTTATTAAGTAGATTTCAGACAGGGTTGTCCATATTTGCATTAAAGGGTATGTTGATTTAGAAAATGTGACTGATTTTCTCAGACACATGCGCCAGTCCATAAATATTCTTATATCATTTCTCAGTTAATGTATTAAAAATGTGTATGTCAAAGCAAAGAGTGGAATCTTGGCCTGAAAGCTGTACTGAAATCAGGTTGTAATATATAGA
Organism: Falco naumanni; assembly: GCF_017639655.2. Lineage (NCBI taxonomy): Eukaryota > Metazoa > Chordata > Aves > Falconiformes > Falconidae > Falco > Falco naumanni. The sequence goes on along the minus strand of NC_054065.1, from coordinate 32,128,735 downwards.
TAGCCCAGCAAAAAGGAATAATTTGCTATGAATATTTTGTCCTTTAAATATATGAATATATTTCTAAATCCAGCCTTCCTTCGATTAGTCTTTCACCAAAAGCTTGATATTCAGCAGCATTTCAGAGTTCATGGTTGGTTTTCTCCTTCCTTTTTCCAGACTATGTCAGAGCACACTATTTCTTTTGCTTTCATTTTTCTCTTTACCTAATGGAGAAGTCGTTTTACCTGCTTAATAGTATAGCGAAGTACTGCTTTGGTGTGTGGTTTGTGCTTTAGAAAGGGTTGATATAAAGGCATTCCTAAATGGTTTGAATGCTACAGTCTACTGTTAGCAGTTCCTTCTGTTCACATACTTGGAGTTGGGAAGAGTGTGCCTTTTTTGGTAGACCATATGTTTAATAAGTAAATGACCTTGATCTCTTGGTTGGAAGAACATCGTTCAAGCTTGTGAACAGCATGTGACTCACGAGCTGTTTAAGGCTTTCTCTTCTGAGTTTCACTACTGGCAAACACATTGCTGAAGGTCTCCTTGCAATGTCAGACCCTCTCCTACGAAATGCCACGCATGTTGTAACAGTCACTGAACACTGACGTGCTCCGACATGCACTTCTCCATCTGACGTGGTACCATGATGTTGGCCAAGGTTGCCATCAACAGTTTGCTCTGTGTGCTGTATTTCATTTGTTCGATGACATATAAAAATAGCTCATACTCACAACAAGCCACGCAATGCTGTGTTAGCATACGCCCCACAATGTGGTTGCTTAGCACGGGCAGGCTTGTATGTATAATTCTCCAGAAACACTCCTTTCTGAGTCTGGTAGGTCTTACGTTATGTTGTGCGTGGGTGCTAAGGAATAGAAGAGTCCCTATTGTTTTGTCATCTGTATGATGGCGCGTGTTTCTTACCAGTGCAAATATCGTCCTTGAAAGCAACATCCCACCCCTACTATCCAAAATACAGATTATTGAAGTCTATGGATTTCTTTATGCTGCTAGGAATTAATATTTGCAGTAGTTTGATTTAATTGCCCCAAAGTTGGTTGGTTTGTTGGTTTTTTTTCTCACGGATATTATGTCAATGGTTTCACTTTTTATTATCGTCTAGTGGAAAGACAATAATTTAATCATTTTTTTAACATGTGTGATCCACAGGAATTCATACAAGTCCAGGATGTGGAAAGGTTCTTGTCAGGATACTATTAGATTGTTCAGAACTTTTCTTACATTTCTGCCGCTTGTACAGATATTTTTTCAAGAACTCCTCAGGGCTTCACTAACAACATCCAATCCTTAGAACAAAAATACTTACAAAAAATTCAAACTTAATATGTTGATGAAATATGTCAAATGATGAACCTCAGAGGCTGAATGACTCAGTTGATTAAGTATTTATTGCAAAACTACCTTAATCTTGAGAGCTGATGCATGATGCACGAATGTAATTAGATAATGCACTTTATATGTGAAAATGTCTCATTTTTTCTAGAAGTACCAAGTTGAAAATTCAACGAGTAAGGAGCTGTGTAATATTGTTTTGAAAACAGGAGTTTGGAATGGGAGGCTGTTTAGTTGAATGTGGGCTATTAAAAGCTTTAGATCTCTAAAAAGCACGCTAAAAGGCTAAAGATTTCCCCCTATCTCTTAAAATGAGCTTCCTACTTTAGAACATGGTATTTCCACTCCCCCCCCCCCCCCCCCCCCCCCCCCCCCGCCCCCGCCCCAGCGTATTATTCACAGTTACAGACATTCTTGCTGGATATGCTTTGCTTTCCCTAGGTTTTCTAAAGTTCTCAGGAGTTCCCCTTGATTCGCCAAAAGCAGCACTGCAAAAGTTCGCTAATCCAAACTGGTTCTAGTCAGGTACCCAGACTGGAGCTGCTGAGTGCTGAAAATATAGCCTAAATAAATGGAAAATATAGCCTAAATAAATGGAAAATATAGCCTAAATAAACGGCTAAAACTCCGTCGCATTATCAATGATCCTGCAGACTTCTTTGGAACCCAATCTGGGACCATGAAACTGAAAGACCATCCTTTCCTATGTGATACCTTAATAGCCATTATAAAATAATGATCTGTAGTTTAAAAAGTGACAATAAGTATTTAGGGATATGTAGTTTCCTCTCAGGATTAAGAGGTATTCAATTGTAGGAACTGCACAGTATTTGCCATTCAAATTCACTGGGATGCACTTTTGCATTTGTTATGGAAAATACTATGAAACGGTTGTTTTGTTTGTTTGTTAAAAAAAAATAAATATCAAAGCAGTGTTCCTACAGTATTCCCGTGTTTCATCTTGAGTCTGAGCACTGCGTGGCCATGACAAACCCCCCGATGTTTATTGACACGGACCTTAGGTTTGCCAGAAAGGTTTTATGGGCTGAATTTTGAGAGGAACATAAAGAGGTGAGAATTTCTCCAGCTACAATTTGTAATTACAAATGTGTCACACTACTCTGGGATGGTGCTTCATTCAATGTAGGTGGCAAGTTTATATGGTGACATAATTTCTGCACCTCTTTTAATGATGTCTTTGTTCATTGTTATGAAACTGGGCTTTACAATTTCTACGAATACCAAAGCCTGTCAGGTCCGAGAAAAGTCGTCAAAATGAACATTTGGAAATGTTTTAGTGATTGGAAATTGGGATGGAGCTTCAGCTGTAGCTGCTTTTTAGGTTGTGAGGCTTCTTACAGCTGTCTGCTGTGTGTCACAGTATTTATTCATCTTGCAAACTATTGTTACATAAAAATATCGGAGTTAATTTTGAATGAGGTGACCTAGTTGCCTCAATGCTTCTGTCTTCCAAAGGCTTTAGGGAGTTTCCTTTTGCTTTGGTCAGGTGGAAATATTCTTAATGTATCCAGGGGTGTAACTTACTGGTTGCATGCAAACTGATGTGCTTTGCTTTTTAAAGGACAGAGTTTTTTCTTTTACTCGTTCCTTTTCTCAGCCCTTTTTCTTCTAAGCCATCCACACCAGCTTTTTAATAACAGGGAAGGTGGAAAAAGCCATAATCTTTCAAGTCTCCTGTGAATAACAGCACAGCTGAGGTACACTAGCAACTTAAAAGAAAAGACTACTACCAATTAATTCCAATTGTCTTAGCATTTATTACAGTGCCTGTGTGCACAGGGTGGTGCGCAGCTGTTTGTATTCCTGTCTTAGAGGCAGCAACACTGTGCCAAGTAGAAAATAGGATAAGGGCAGCTGAATGCATTATTTCTTATGCCTATTTAAGATTTTGCCACACACAGCACATTGCCTTTGCTGACCCTGAATGCCTTCAAAATGTGAATAATCCAGTAAAGTCCATTTGTCTGCCATTGATTGAAACATCAATTTTTGTGTCTTTGAGACAGTCATTTTAAGACTGTCAGGTCTGGCACCAGCTCAGCTGGCATTACTCTTGTCACTGGGTGCTGTTTCCTCCTCTGTTGTGCTCCAAACTCTCTGGACCCTCGTGGCTGGCTCGTCAACGTTTATGAGGGTGGGGAAACAAAGCTGGAAGCAACTTTGTGTGTGGATGTGGAAAAGTCTGCAGTAGAAAGCATTATAGGAAAAGGTAGCAATTGTATAAATTGTTTAGAGTGCTTAAGTAGCTCTACATGTTATTTAAAGAGTCTTTTACAAAATGACTCATTTTCTCAACACCAACACCCCCCTCCCCAACCCCCCCACCCCGCTCCCCCGCTTTGTTTTAAATGCATACACAGTTGTTTATGAATTTTGTTCCCTTGGCTGATAAACACTTCCTTCTGAGCTGAAGGAGCATGAGTGGTATTTAAGGATTCAATTCCTTATTTTCAACAGCTTCTGAGTAACATGTCCAGTCTTGTGTGCTTGGGACAGATTCTTATCCACCTTGTGTTGCTGTGTGCCATTATATATTAAAATTAATCCCCTCCCTGCCTCACTGTCCCGGTATGATCTGGGATAGAGTTAATTTTTCTTAGTAGCTGGTGCAGTGCTGTGTTTTGGATTTGGTGTGAGAATAATGTTGATGACATACTGCTGGTTTGTAGTTGTTGCAGCGAGAAGGCTGGAGGGGCACAAGAAACTGGGAGGGGACACAGCCAGGACAGCTGAGCCATGGATCGCTGCTCGGGGGCTGCCTGGGCATTGGTTAGCAGGTGGTGAGCAGTTCTAGTCTGCATCACTTGTTTTTCTTCCCTTCCCTCGTGATTTTATTCCTCTCCCTTTCACTATTATTATTATTTTGAGCAGTAGTAATAGTAATAGTAGTAGTAGCATTAGCATTAATATTGATGATGTTGTTATTGTTATTTTAAGTCATTTATTAAATTATTCTTATCTCAGCCCTCAAGTTTTACCTTTTTTTTCCCCTGATTCTCCTCCCCATCTCGCTGCTGGAGGAGTGAGCGAGCGGTTGTGTGGCACTCAGTTGCCAGCTGGGGTTAAACCATGAAACTCACCATGCAGTTCCCGTTGCATTAGTGACTGGTTTAGTGAAATGTATTTCATCTCAGAATAAGCTGACAGTTTGCAAATACCCTGGCAGGGCACCTGAGACAGCAGTGAGCCACGTCTGTGTTAAGGCAGCTTAACGATTGTGTAAGTGCAACCAAAGGTAGAGGTGCTGCTGATGTGTGCCAGGCTGGTTGGCACTTCTGGTGTGGCTTCATGTAAATGGGGTGAGAAGCAGGGAGAGGAAAGAGGGAAGACTGAATAATGGGCACAGCTAGGTCTGACTTCTAGATAAGTGTCTCCTTCACAGCAGATGCTTTCCCTTGGAAACACTGCACAAATACAGGACTGCACCTTTGATCTGGCACTGAAAGGTATCTAGATCCATATGAGATGATGTAAACCTGGCTCCATTTGCACACTGTCTTCAAACAGTTTCTGGTGGTTGGTTTTGGGTTGCTGTTTTTTGGGTTGGTGGTTTTTTTGTTTGTTTGTTTTTTTTGCATACCAGTATCTCTATAAACCTATATGACTGCTTTACATTTTCTAAATGGCTGCTTTAACTCATGGACAAACACAAAAGCAAGCATCCTTTTGGGCAACAGCGATCCTTGGAGCTGAGACGCCTGAGCATTTGTTCTGTTTGAGTGTTTGCTGTCATATATTCAGAATAACTGATAAAATTGGTCTAATTGTCCAGGCTTGCTTAGGAGATGGTTGCATGGGTGGCTGTAGGCTGAGGACAGTAACTAGCACTGCTTGGCACTGGTGGTAATGCCTCTGGAGCAGTGTCTTCAGGGTAAGAGAGATGCTGATGAACCAAAGGACCGTGAAAGGGGAAGAAGAAGGTGGTCATGGGATGAAATTACAAGAAAGAAAAGTTAAGGAGAGGGTTGAGTAAAGACAGCCAGGCATCTCTCAGAGGTGCAGTACAAAAAACGATGCATCAAAAGTTGAAACAAGGGAAATTCCAGTTATAGAAAAAGGAGGAATAAATGTCACCATGAAAGTGGTTCAGCACTAGAACAGATTACCCAGAGAGGATGGGAGATCTCCATCCTCAGAGAATTTCCAAACTCAACCTAAGCAGTCTGCTCTAACGTGGAAGTTAATCCTGTTTTGAACATGGCGTTGCTGTAGGTGACCCAGGCCAGCCTGCACGACTGCCATTCCTTAAGCCACCAGCCCTATCCAGCAAATCTCCTCTGCAATCTGGTCCGGGGCAAGCCTAGTCCAGACATGCAGATAATTTGGGATTTATTTACAAACAGCTCTGAGGGTCTAGGGCATCTCTCTGATTTATGTTACTTTTTCTCAATTTCTGAAATGGCATCAGAAAAGGAAGGTGTGTAACCAGCTGTGCCTTCCTCATCCCCACAGGCAGACAATATCCTATCTTGACCTCTTTCTCTGTCTAACTTGCCAGGCTCAGATTTTCTTTAGGTTAAGTTGATAATATTTCTCCAAGGCAAACCGCTCAGTGAATGGTGTGGTTATGAGGCAGCCCCAGCTTCTCAGTGCCTTCCTTGCCTGTACACCATTGTGCAGCTGAAAGCCAGCTCAATTTTCTTCTTTCAGTACTTATCATCTATCTGCTGAACAAGCCACATGCAGGTTGATTCAAGAGGATTAAGGGACAAAAACTGAGAGAAGAGGAAAATCTCTAATATAATAAGGAAACATATTTTTCGGTTCCTGCTGTTCTTTCTTATTAGTCTTTTTTTTTTTTTTTTTTTTTTTTTTTTTTTTTTTCCAGTGTAGTCACTTAACCTGCTGCCCTAATTTTGGCATTTTTAATTTATCCATTATCTGTGATTAAGATCATACTACATTCATGAGGGTGACTTTGCTTGCCAAGAAGCTTTCTGGAGGTATTACAGCTCTAGCAAGGGGCCATACCTCACTGTAGTCATGTTTAATCATTCCTAAAATTTTCATTTAGAAAAACCTGCAAGTTTAATTTCAACTCTTCCCTTACTAATTAAATGGTATTTATTATGTGGATAGCCATGCAATGTAATTATTTCACTGCTAGAAACATGAGGCACTAAAAGTCTTGCAGTAGAATGACCCAGTAGGCAGATTTGATTAACAGTTTCCCACGTAGCTCTTGTTTTCATCATAAAGAAAACTTTATACATTATCTGAAAAACGTGTGATGCAAAGGTTTTATGAGACAGCTGAGTTTTCCACACTGTAAAAAGAAGAGTGGTGGTGGGTTTGCATATGGTCCTCTCTCTGGTGACCACTGATAATAACACGTGGAAATGGAATGAAGCTGCATCAGGGGAAGTTCAGGTTGGACATTAGGAAAAGGTTCTTCACCAAGAAGGAGGCTGGTCACTGCACCAGGCTGCCCAGGGAAGTGGTCACGGCACCAAGCCTGCCAGAGTTCAAAAAGCATCTGGATGATGGTTTTAGTCCTATGGTTTTAGGTAGTCCTGCAAGCAGGGAGTTAGGCTTGATGATCCACATGGATCCCTTCAGTTTGAGATATTCTATGATCTTTGTAAAATACAAAAATATAACAGGAAAAAAACTTAAAAAGGGAATACATCATATACGTGGAGCAAAGGGTTTATCCATACTGCAATTAATACTCTAATGTACTCCAAATTATCAAACAAATAGAGGAAAGCCTCATTAATAACAGTTATAATTGTTACACAAAGACCTCATTTATCTACCCCTTTTCTCTAGCGATATGCTCTACCCTGCAGCTCTGGGTGCTCCGGCCAGCAGCCTCAGCCTGCCTCCAGAAGAGCAGAAAGGGGGCTTGAGGTCTTCACCAGGAGCTGTATGATGTTCGTTGGAGAATTTCTGCCTCCTTGGTCTCACATCTATTTGTTTGTTAGTTTGTTTTATGTTTCTCATCATAGTTTGCTTCCTTTTTATTGGTTTCCTGCTCGAGTTTGGAAGTTGCGCTCCCAGCATCACCTAACCTAAGGGGCTATCATTTTTATTCAGGGGCTCCCTAGGTTTGTCAGACCTTTATCATCTATTATTATTATATTTGCAGAACTGAAGTAAAACAGATGAGGGAATTATCACTCAACCCACCAGACAACTGCTGAAACATGCTAAAGCCACCTGAGGCCAGGGCAACCCCAGACAACTGCAGACAACATGAACTGTCAAATCAATGTAAAACCTATGGCTTTTTATTATTTATGGAAAAACTCACATTTAGTGGGTTATAAGGGAGGGGACAGCGCTTTTACAGTTGGCCATATGCTGTTAAGCAGCGAAGGCTGATATATTGCTCCATGTGGAGAAAGTAGGACATGAATAGAGCTCCTCCAGAAGCAGAATATTACAGATAAGTGTGACAGTACAAGCTGCACTGCTTTAGCACGATAGACGCTTGAGATGTCATACTCAGTGCCAGAAAATGCCTCCTGCCAACTTCAGTGGGGCTGATGAACGAAAGTATAAAAGAAGGTGGGATCTTTATTATTTATGTAGGCTTGAAATTCTTAATTAGGTTACTTTCTGAACTTGAAATCGTTGCAGCATTTCTGAGAATCAAAATTCATTCACACCATGTCACACAATGCAACCAAATTCAATTTCCTAGTATTGCTGCTGCTTCTGTTTGTGGGTTTGTTTTGTTGTTTTGTTGTTTTTCTCCCCCACATTTTAAAAACAGGATCACGCCTGAATGTGTTTGTGCTATGAGTGGGAAGGGAGGATACAGAGACTGTCTTATCACTTGTACCACTATGCAATAACCAAATGGAACATGGCATTTGCTTGCCTTTGGACAATTTGCTGATAATTTACCTGGGCCTCTGACTGAGGCTGAAGCTGCCCTGGTTGGCTAAAAGTATTTCTTAAGCTGGTGGGGACAGACAGTATTGTGGCACCAGAGTGCTCTTTGCCCTGAATGTCTGTCTGCTTTGCACTGACTAAGTGCTGTTATTTCACCATCTGACGCTAAGACAGGTCTCCTGCGTGCTTTTTCCTGGCATTGAGAGTCATTTTTTGATGTTGTTTATAAGATCTTCCGTCATCACAGTCACAGAAACACGGTTCTTGAGATTGTGCATCTGTTTGCTATGTACTTAGGTTGATTATATCCTATACTGTCAGCCACATTTTTATCTGATCCGGGGAGTTTGAATTCACATCTGCTATCAAACAGTTATTGAATGATAGCTGACCAAGCTGAAATGGGCAGATCTTCTAGCAGGCACTTTCAAGATACACTAATGGGTTTTCTTCTCTCAGCAAGGGTATGCTCAGGAGCTTATTTTCTAGGCATGTACCTGAACTTCAGCTGCCTGTTCAGTTTAGAATGCAAATGCCCTCATCTGCTGTTTCTGTTTGTCTTTTTTTAGGGCAGGAAATAAATGAACATTATGTAACCAGAGTTCTTTCATCAAGTGCAGAAAATTTTAGCAAGACTTTTTGGCTAGACGCTTGTTATATTGAGTAAAGGAAATGATTAAGAGCTACTATCTATAGTATTACATATTTATACACATTAAGTAAATGCTGAATGAAAGTATATAAATATACACAGGGCAAATCAGGTGAGTCTGAAAGTTAGAATTACATTCAGCCCTGCTATTGCTCTGTAACTGTACAGTTTTGCCTTCCTCTCCCACATAAGTTCTGTATTTTTTGCAAAAAGGTGGAATTTTTGCAATGATCCCATTCATGGTGTTTAGAAAAGTGGGAGTAAATATTTGTCTTTTGAAGGAATTTCTTAATAACTATCTAGGTAAATTACTTGGTTCATGTTGGCTCCCAGACTAACAAAGCCAGTACACAACAACAACAACAGTGCAAGTCATCCTGGTACGATGTGCTAGTGTGCCTTAAGGAAAAGTGGCATGGGGATTTAAGATTAAGCTAAATTCATTCTTTGTCATCCTCTGTCACCAAGAGGAACAAAAATGATGTGCAAAATGTGGCAGCTAAATTAGGAAAGAATAGTAGATAATGCTTTTATATACCTGAAGGATGCAGTGCTGGATGGAGAGGAAGGTTTGAAAATGGGTCTGAAGGAGGAAATAATGATAGGAAATTACTAAGTGAAATTTAGATTGAATATCGGGGAACTCATCGAGACAGTGAAATCTGTTACAACCTGGAATTGTCTCCCAAAGGAAGACACTGAAACTTAATTGCTTTGGGCATTTTTAACAAGCCTTGTCAAGCTGTGTGGAAGAAGTGTAGAGAACGATCACGGACGTGCAGGGGGAAAGATACAGTAGGTGACGTGCTCGGCTTTGCTACTTCTTATTGCTCTGACTTTTTAACTGCCAGCAGGAGTGACAGTAATTATTGTGGTAATTTTTACTGGGAGGTAGGCCTGTTGTTTAAGAGCTCAGCTGTATTTCTGTGTCATTCTGAACTAGCATTCAGGCATGGAAGTTCAGGACGAATAAACTAATGCTGCATTTGGGATGACACGCTGCAACCTGCTGCTAATTCACTTGTATGAAAAACTTCTTTATGTGACCACGGAAGTGGTTGGGGAGAAACATTCACTGGACTGGGAAAAGTGGAAAATAGTTGGACTGCAAGGCACAGGAGGTGTGTGCTGCTTGCCTGTCAGACAAGAGGTTGCTGCTGGGGGCTTGGGAGAGGAGGAAGGGGAGGAGGAGGAGGGGAGGGTGTCCTCATTTGCCCTAAAGTCCACGTGGAAGCCCCATCCTGAGTATTATTTTGTAGCTTTTCTCCTTGTAGCAGGCAACGTCAGAGCAGGAAGGTAATAAATTACAGCCATTCTAGATAAGATCGTGTCTCCTTTCTATGGGACTGTTAAGTTAAATTAATAAAGAAAAGTTGTTAAAGTTTAATTATGTCCTCCTCCTGCACCAAACCACAAAGACACTCAGGATACAAGACTGTAAACACAAAGAAAGTAAGCTCTGAGAACTGTGTAATTAAACAAATTCATATTAGTTGCAGTGCAGATTTTTGTGTGGTCACAATTAAATCCTGTTAACCGAAATACAGTGTAAACTCATTTATATTAATGTATGCCAGTGTGCAGGCACACAAGCGTGCCAGAGAACAGGTACGAAGGACATGATGACTTCTTGTGGAATTATATGGCACAAACGTTGAATAAAGAAGTCAGAGAGCACTGACCCAAGACAGGGAGGAAAAGAGTTGTTTTCCCAGGAAATGAATGAATCCACTGGGATTTCTGTAACCAACAGTCCTGGTCTTCAGTGGGTATGCGACTAGAGCTCATTTCTTCTCTAGGCTGTATATTTCTTTGACTGAAAGGCCAGTGTTTCTTTTATTTGTTTGCTGGTGCAGACTGTGAATTTTTGATGAAAACAAGTGTGGAAAGTGGGGGGAAGGAGAAGGAACTGAGTCTGAATGTGAAATATCATGCCCTACCAAAGGCGAGGTGCTCCTGTGTGCGATTCTCCGCAGGTGTGATGGACAGGCAGAATAGAGTTTATTTGTACTTGGTGTCTGCTCTCCTCGTCTGTGCAGCATTTTGCTTCTGCAGACCTGCCTGGGCCCTTGTTTTGCGTTTGCCCGCCCCTGTTTCGGGCACCGCGGTGGCCGGCGGGGTGCACGGCAGAAGCATCGCCTCCTTCTGTCGGGTGCAGCAGGGAGATGATGTGATTTGTCCGCACAGCATGTGTTGCAGGCAAGGAGCCTGTTTGCACGCTTCCACTTAAAGACTACCCACCGTATGTCATAGCGGTATAGATTTACCTGTCATCCGATGCTCTCATCACTGCCATCTGTTTAGTAGATTCATTTGTAGTCTCTGTTTCTACAGTTACCATGAAAGGTCTTTGGAACAGGGACCATAATTTTATTATGTGTTTGTAAAGCACGTAGCATGATGGGTGTCCAGTTCCATTTTCGGACCAAGAGCGAGAATTACATTTCCAGTTGTACCTGTTATCTACTGTAAACCAAACCCTTTCCCCACCCTGCAAGGTGGGCGAGTTGTTTCTCGCTGTTTTACATGACAGCAGGATTTACTCCAGCCAGAATATAGGAACTCTGTCTTTTCATCAGCTATACTAATGCGTTTTTACTCTTTTCATGTGATGAAGTTACAATGCTCATCCATTTGGTAAGTTTAATACCTGTTATAAATACCTAAACGTTGACCTGTGGAAAAATTTAGATGTGCCATAGGCCAGATAGATTTCAAAGAGCTCTTAGAAAAGGTGACAGAAGGGCAGCGGTGTATGTGACAACAATACATCACATAAATTACAACAATAAATTTTAATTAAAAGAGATGGAGATGCACCTTCCGAGGGACAAAATGCTACTCACAGAAAACGTGGCAATAAATGTAAATGGCTTACTGTGCTTCTGCTACCACTTTTAGAGAGGGAGGTGGCACACTTCAAAGATTCTGCAACAGTTCAGCCACTCTATAAGACATGTGCTGAGCAAAGAAATATTGATCCCAACAGCACAGTGAATTTAGCATAAGATCTGACAGTATTAACAAGAATAAGGCTTGATGGTGTCCTCTGTCCTAGTAAATAGCATCTCAGGATTTTTAAAAAAATCAGATAATTTAGATTTCAACATGTGAAAAATCCAGACATAGCTGTGATGTCCAAGCTTTTTTAGATTCCTACCTATAAATGACTTATTTCAAAGTAATTCTTTTCAATTTGCAGGGTGGTTTTTTTATTCCATATCGCTACAAAATATTTTTCTTTAGTTAACAAGGAGATACCGTTGCAGATTACGTAAGTTTTCATTAAACTTCAACCACTATTGTGCAGCCATGGACAAGGTATTTAAAAAATACATATGTTTAAATTTATCTATTACTTATGTAACTGTTTAAAATCAAACAGAGGTCTTAGATGCAGTGCGTGAGGAGCTTACCTTCCGAAACTGCCAGGGAGAGTGGTGGGGAGGGCAGAAAGTCTCTGTTACAGAGCGAGGCTTTGAGGGGCTGCTTCTGTGCCCAGAGAGGTGGCACGCGGATGCTGACTGACTGATTCCTGCCCAACCTTTTTCTAATAATCCCAGTGAAGAAGGCTTCATTGCTTTGGCTGGCAACCTGCTCCGCTTCTTTTGTAGCCGTGTAGACTCCCGTGTCTAAATTGCACTCCCTGGCTCCCACCCCCCGCCCGTGGGGAGCAATGGGTCACCTCCTTGATGCCTTCTGCAAACTGGGATGTTGGTGTCGTGTCCCTCCACAGCTGTCTCTTTTGCAGACCATCAGACCCAGTCCTTCAACATTCATTCATGGCTAGATGATGAAAAAGTACTTCGTTCAAAGCCGCTTGTTGGGCTTTGTTCCTTCCTCTGGCTTTTTTTCTATTTCTTCCCTTAAATGACGGACTCCAGGGGATGCCTCGCCGACACAGAGAAAAGAATAACAACCAGCTCCCGTGTTTTGCAGAGCGCATTACTGTCACTATAGAGCAACGATTAAACAATATTTTATTTATTTATTTATTGCTTTTTCAGCATGGGATGTGTTGACTTGAAGCTTTGGAAGTGGGGATTTATGTACGGCCCAGGAACAGCAGCTCACTGCTGTGACTGTGCCTGGTCCCTCGCTGGGTCGCTGCTGAAAGCACGGCACCTCTGGCCTGCGGCTGCCGTGGCAGTCTCTGCTAACACCTTTTTAGACCTCAGGGGTGCATCAGAGATGTTTCTTAACCAACCTGAGAAACATGATCTTCAGTAGTTTTGGGAGTTGTCCTAATGAAGTTGCCAGAAAGAGCTGCTCAGGCATCTGGCCTCTGTCAGGGTTCTGTTGTCTGGACCAGCCATCATCTGGTTTGAGTCAGGGGTCTGGTCTTAAATCATTAGTGGCCGTTTTGGTACATCTGTAAGTACCTTTGCCAAGGAAGAGTTTTCTTAACATAGATTTAGGAGTGAAACACTTGCATTCTGGAAACTTTCATAGCAAGAAAAAGTACAAGCAAGATCTCATAAACAAACAAACAAATGATAATATTTTATATGGTTTAATGGTTGGACTCAATGATCTCAAAGGCCTTTTCCAACCTAAATGATTCTATGATTTTATAGACTCATTTGAAGAAAAGAGAAAATCCATATTGCATCCTGAGTCTTGCTGAAGTGAGGATCCTCTGGAACTTTTGAAACAAGAGCCTCAAGCAAGGGCTGTTGCTCAGAGCCTAAGGTCAGCTGAGACAAAAACGGAGGTTGGAATAGCAGCATGGGGCTTAATCATGAATGTTTTCAATTCCACAGAAAGCCTCTTAAGACAAGAAATGAGTTGCCAGAGGACCAGGGCATTGGAGGAAATTTAAACTTTAATTCTAAAAGGCCAACTTCTTAAAAAAAAAAAAGTTTTTAGGAACTGCTATGGGAGAAATTAAGTTGCATAATTTTGTGTTTGCCAGTCTGCTGGCTTACAAAACACCTGAATTAGCCTATATTTACCTGAGAAAGTCAAACATATTTTTGCCTGGTTGAGAAAAATCACAATAGCTGTTCTCTCAGCCAAAGTGAGCAAGAATTCTGTTTAAATATAGGAAAAGTAATGCATATAACTGCTAATAGTGATGGAGATTTCAAGGCTGCTGTAATTGAGTGAGTATTTTTGGGGTCATTGCTCTTGTGTCTAATCTGTGCTTATGATGATATTGAAGCCAAGGTCTAACTACTGCAAAATTATAACTTACTATGCAAGATCTACAAAAGACGTATCTTTTTAAAGCATTTGTTTTTAACTTTACTCTTCTTGGCTTTACAGCTATTTTGTATGGTATATAATTATACTGTTGAACCTACAAAAGCTAGACACGTTGTCTGTGGCTTTAGAAATGATACATACACTCTCAAATTACACTTTATGACCCAGTGCCCAAATCTAATTTTAGCCTGTCTTGAAGAAGTAGTGAGCAGTTTAAGTAGCCGCTGGTTGACGTGACAGGGTCCCTTAGTAAACTTAGGGCAGCAGGGTCTGCACTTCAATTCCCTGTTTTCAAAACCATGTCTGATATGCCTGTATGTCACGGTTATTGTCCGCAGGGAGCTGGGAAGAAACAGGGAGTAGGTGGCTGAGATGTGATGCTATGAAGCAGACTGCTATCTTGTGAGTTTGTAACTTTCTGGACAAGCGGTACCTCTGTGCTTTCATGGTTGCCCTTTATCCTGTTACATTTGCACTGTGGCTCTACAATCTGAGACAAACCGAGGCCACCAAAATGTAGAGCAATGGCACAAAATTCACATCCATCAAGTTTTTGTTATGCGCGCTCGTCTCTGTCACAATGATAGGTTGTGCATTTTGTGATTTAGATAGCATGTGCTGATGTGCTGTACAATTAAACGTTATTATTGTGTATTCCACAACTTGAGTTAAAAATGACTTGACTGCAGCTTAATGGGACTTCAGCAGACTGTATAAATGCAAATCATTACTGCCTAAACGTTGTGGAGCGTTATGGTGAGCGAAGATGAGTGTCAAACCAACCCTTTTATCTAAAGACAGAAAAATTCCCTGCTTTAATCCTAAAACAAATGCAATTTGTGAGAAGTCAGACATGAGAGAGACTTGTATTTTGATAGACTTTGTAAGCAGATATCGGGGTAAATGTGATATTCAGAGAGACATGTCATGCCTGTGGGTTAGAACAAATTCTGTTAATAATTAGTGGGGTAAAGCTGTGACAAATAAATGGTAGGTGCTTAGTCGGAGCTCAGCCTTCACTTCTGTGGGCTGTGATTAGAGTATCAGTGCTATATCAATGTTTTTTTAATTTATTTTGATTTAATTCTACATCACTGCTATCCTCAGTCTGGTGATCTGGTAAACATAGCTTGAGTCTGGGAAAAGAAACAGCATTCTGCATTTTAGTTTATCCTTCCTGACATTAAACACATTCCAGGCACAGTTTTCTTTTATATCGCAGCATCTGACTTTGACTAGATGTATTTGTACTAGGTGTTTTAACAGATACATACTTATTTTGACATCTAATGTTAAATGTCGTCAGTATGTGCTATGGCATTAAATTCCAGCTTGCATATGCTACCGGGTTTGACTTTGAGATTGCAAGCAATATTGTAGTGGAGATTGAAAGCTTACACATTAACAGCTTGTTTCAGCTATCTCAAAGGTATTGCATAGCCTTTCTTTTCATAGGAAATATAGTGGCAGATGCTGTCACTAATAGTGCTAAAAAAGCCTCACTTTGTGTCTCTCTGTGGACTAAATTCAAGTCCCATTAAAATCAATGGGAAGGTTCTGCCTGCCTGCAAGGGAAGCAGCGCCGGCTTTACGTCTTTGAACTACACGGGCTGCAAATGTCTTTGGTGCGCAAAACGTCTTAGTCAATGGTTTGGAAGAAACCAATGCTGACAGCAACTGGGATTGTTTTCATTTTCCCATAAATACTGCCTTAAAAATAACTCATGAATGTGCACTTGGTTGCAAGCGCATTTTAGGGCTTTGCTAATTCAGAAATGTTGAGGTGTTTTAGAAGTTTGATTTTTTTTTAAATAAGTTACAAGAGACACAGTATTAGTAATAGTGAATATGTCATGTAGAAATAAATAGCTGCTACACCAAAAATCTTTTATAACATTAGGACTAATATTATAAGTGAGACCAATTAAAATAAAGTCTGTGTGGTTTTGGATTCTGGTGGGGTTTTTTGTTTTGTTTCCCGTCTGAGCAAGGTTCTGCCATCTTGTGTTACTCATCATATGTGATGATGACGTCTAATTAACATCTTTTTTGCTTCCCTGGAAATTACTACAGGAAATCCTTCCAAACATCAGCTGTCAATATCTGTTTGACAGTCCAAATCAAGGATCGGCTTCGATAAAAAGCTAACTGCAGTTAGTTCCTGGAGTTTTGGTGAGGCTAACCTTAGTAAAGATGCTACCTATATATATATTTTATATATATATATATATGCACACATGCATACATATATATATGTGCCTGCAGCAATGCAAGCCCAGAACAT
The DNA here is from genome assembly GCF_017639655.2 of Falco naumanni. Taxonomy (NCBI): domain Eukaryota; kingdom Metazoa; phylum Chordata; class Aves; order Falconiformes; family Falconidae; genus Falco; species Falco naumanni. Next base: position 32,112,386 of record NC_054065.1, on the reverse strand, counting down.
AGGATGCTGGGAACAGACTCAGAGGTGGGATTGTGACCGAATGTGCAATCATCAGGAATGGAAAAATTCCTGTGAAATTCATTCTCCATAGATTTATGGGCACCTGACTTTTATTAACTCACTGCTTGGCTCCTGTATGATGATTTATTTACCTTGCTGTGTTACAGGGCCTGATGTAATTCTCTCGTATTTAGCTAGAGTAACTGCGATGCTCAAAACCCAGGGAAAGTGGCGCCTGCTGTGGCATTTAAATGCTCTCTGTCCTGTCCCTTGTGACTCCTAGGCTTGCTGAGCGGATTGTTTCTGCCAAACAGCAGATTTTCTTTCTCCCTTCAATTTGCTGATAGAGTCCATCGCTCTGCTGTAGCAGTGAAATACCTGGACAACAGTTTTATCTTGCACGTGCCGTTCAATTAGCGTTAAAACAAGTACCGCTGCGACTTCATAGAGGCCATCAGCATGAAGTGGTGCGTCTTGGGTGGTTGTCAGCAGTCTACAGAGGTTATAAAGATGCCCTCCCCACCACCACTGCTCTCCCAGTTTAGGAGTTTTGTTAAAATCTCAAGCTCTTAATTTTCTTGCATCTGTTTTCCACTCTCCCCAGTGACTGGCGGTGGTGGAGCCCATCCCGGAGAGTGGGGATGTGCTGGGGGGGCCAGGGCTGCCCTCCCGCACGAGGTGGCAGCAGGACTGCCTGCCCCCTGCCAGCTTGCACGCTGCTTTTGGGGTGGCTTTTCTCTTCAGCTGCTCCTTTCACCTATGGGAAAACAAAGAGCAACCAATAACCGGAGTTTTTGCCAGCTGGTTTCCTAGATTTGTCAAGTAAATAGATTTAGGACCTGGTTAAGCCACAGTTTCAAGCACCCTGTTGCTCCTTCTGCCATGCTGGGGCAGATGGATGACAGCTCTGCCGGAGAAAAATCCCGTGTCGAGACCTATGCAGGGTTTTCAAATGTGGGAAATAGTTGCATCATCTTTTCTTCTTGCAGCACTTTTCCTTTTAAATTGTATAGAAATGCAGTGGGCAGCCTTGTAATCTGTTTATAAAAATAGATTTCCTTCATACAGATAGTTTTATTGTTATCATTAGGAAAGAGAAAAATATGCGCATATCCAGATAGATACATGCTCCGATGCAAGCCGTCCATGAACACCACAGGCAGTTTTTAAACAGCTCTAGAATTTGCAAGCTCTGTTAATGCTTTCTAATATGTGTGCATATAGTTGTTCACTTTTCTGCTGACATATTTTCCCAGGGGAAATAAACACATTTTACCAGTTTGCCCATAGCATTCTCTCCCTGGCTTTAATTTCATAACGATGGAGCAAAAAGCCACATAAGGGTTTGCCTGATAAACAGAGATGTTTCTTTCCTTATCCAGCTATTATGAGGCAGTCATCAAAATTAAGTTAGGAATGAAAGGAAATAAAAATCAATGATAATGAAGCCAATGTTCTAATACATGGTTAGCATTTTACTAAATGGCAGTGGTGGTAGCTTTTAGCGAAATGCTGTTTTGTTCTGGACTTATAATACCAAAAAATGCTGGTTTATTACCGTGCTGTTCCACCTTTGCTTCTTCGTAGAAGGGGGTACTAGTAAACTCTTATGCGGTGTTACGGGTAGCCAGCTGAATGTAAACTGTATGAGCTGTCCCCTGAACCGTGGTGGGACTTCTCTGGCAAGTGTAGATTTTGCTCCAAAGTTGTGTGACCATAAAGCTGCAGGTGTAAAGTTCAAGGTGTGATGTACCGATTCAAATGCTGTCCCAGACCTCAGGACCCTGGGTGCTGTTCCTGTCTCTGTTGCTGACTTTGGGGTGATCAGAAAGCTGCTTCCTGTGGGTTTTGACATGCAAATTATATATAATGATGCTGGCTTTCTTTTTGCAAACGCTTGGAGGGAGATGGGAGGTATTGTTTATTAAAGCCTAGGGAGCTAACAGTGAATCACAAGAGGTTTCATTAATAAGCTTGATATTGGCAAAAAGTTTTATGGAAATCTGTAAGTTTAATGGTACCATCTTTGAATGCTCTAAAAGCCTACAAAGGTACTTTTTGAGGTAATGCAATGAGAAAAAACAACAGGCAGAAAGACTCCTCTCCAGTCAACTGAGAGGTGTTGCAATTTTAATGGTTATTATCAAGACGATTTGCTTAAAAATCATACATTTATGCCAAGTATTAATGGCAACACCAAGACAAAAATGCTTTGGAGTTATTAATGCTCACTTTGCTTTCATATTACACAAGTCTGTCTGAATTTTGAGACATACTTGTAGGTATTTTTTGTTTTTAAAATGGAGAGAGCTAACTCTTACTCTCCTGTTGTTGAAAATCCACGTTGGCTGCATGTTATACATTGGTAGTCTATAGCAATAGCCCCTAAGCGTCTAGGGCTAGAACACGTTAGCTGCTATGGAGGAAAGTGAACTTTGCTGTCAGATATTAGCTGTCCAGTCCCTTGAAAGCCTTGGGGTTTATGAGCCACGATTTCAGTATTTGTGGTCACGGCAAAAGCAGCAAGATAATCAAATGGCAAATAAAATGCTTAGGGTGGAATACAATCTAAAGGACAATAGTTGCAAAACGAAAAGCTCTACAGAACGCAGAGGAAGAAGGGAGCGAATTAAAGATGTTGGGACTTATTACAGAGCCAGGCTTATTACAGATTCAGCCTTAAATGATCTGTGAATCCTGTTTATGAATCTGGAACTGTATTTATTCTGAGATATAAGGAAAACAAACAAAACACAATAGTAAGTTATCCATAGCAGTTGGGGAGGAAATGAGATGAAACTGCAAATGGGGAGCTTCCTACATTTTAATTTCTGATGCGGTTTCTCATTCTAAGGATCTTTTCTGCACAGAAACTTACTTTAATAATGGTGCTCGTTTTTTGCCCCTGAAATGAAATGTAAGGCAAATGCTGTAGGTAGCTGCCTGCAAATTTATTTTTGTCTTGCAGTGTAGTTACTTCTTAATGAGAACTATAGAAGCTGATTAATTGTGGCTTCTGCATCTATGATTTAGGCAGGACACATTTGCAAACAGACTGCCCATCAGCTGGAACTCATCAGGAAATCCTTCTGTTTACAGTAATAGAGAAGAACATTTAAGCATTCCTCCTAGTACCAAGATTATAACAGAGAGCTGAGGCTTTCTTGGAAGTGCTGAGGATTTGCAACTTCTATTAAAACCAACGGTTTGCTGCTGTGTGCCCTGTGTTCACCACTGAGTGAGCGTTTCTTCTGGCCAACATTAGCGTGATGGAATAATGCTGTTTTGCCCAATACATTATACTACAGGCTGATTTGTTACTTTGTTATTTATCTCAGTATATTTTTTTCTATTTGTATTACTCAATATAATTCATAATTTTATATGTTTTTCAAGTGATGAATTATAATTCGTATCTGTCTACAGCAAAAACTCTACATATGACATCTCTGAATTAAGGTCTCTTTAATGTTTTCTCTGTGGCAATTGTGTTAGTAGCATGCTTGACAAGAAGGAACTGTCATAATCTTGTGAGCAAATACTGTATTTAGACTCAGTTTCCATCCGAATTGGAGGGTAAATATAATTTTGTAAGTGAAAGGTTTGGCACTAAACACATAACCCCAGTTCTGCAGGTTTTCCACTGCCAAAATACATGGGAATGTGCAAGAAAATAATTAATTCACCTTAAATGGCTTCTGTTCAATCATTTATTTTATGGGATTTTTCTGTGCTGCAGAAATTGTAACCCATGTTCGGTTTTCCTTTTGGCTTTGATTAATGACTGTGTGGGGTCACATTAATGCTGCAAGGAAATGCGGTTCGGTAATGCCTTTCCCCTGGAAGGCAGGTATGGTGCCAAATCCTCAACCAGAGCAAGGAGGGTCGCGTCCCGCTGTACAAGGAGGTGGCTCTTCCCTGTTCCTCCTAGCTTGCAGAAAAAGTTGAGCACAGTGCAGCATCAGGGTGCAAGGTGTTTTTTGATCTGCTTTATGTCTCTTTATATCTAATTTAATGTTGAGCTCCCCAAAAAGAAAAGCTGCTTGCCCTAAGATGGCCTATTTGGATTTGACAAAAGATAGTGAAAATACAAGAACACTTAATCTATAATGATGATAATTTGACTCATAGCATATGCTTTTTGGTTCAGTGGGTTTCCTGTATTGATTTTTGAGCTTGAGCATTAATGAATTCCGTTTTCAAGCAACGTGCACCCTTTGGGATATACAGGCTTTCTGAATATTATTGAATTAAGGCTGTGGGATGCTCACACGATATATTTTTTTCCTTGGCTGCTGATGGGGGTTCCAGCTGAGTTTTTGTTCTGCTACACTGTTTCTGCTTCATGGTTGTTGTCTCTTTTGATTTTTTTTGGAACATAATCTAACAGCTTGATAATTTTAATTAAAACATTTGATAAATATTCATACTAATTTGTATATGATTTGCAACGATTTCACTGGAGAGCCACTGCACTGGGTATTCTCACATGTAGGTTGAAGCAGCAGTTCAGTTTTTCCATGTGTTTGCAACCCATAGCTTTTTGGGTTTTATTTTCATTATCTATGCAATATTCTTTATAACTTTCAGTTCTTTTGAATTATTCACAATCAGTTCTCCTGTGTTGGCTCCCATCAGCTGCACCAGAAAACCGGCAGGAACCGCTTTCTCTAAAGAATAATACTCGGTGGTATTTCACTCTGAACTTGCATCATGTTTCGAGCATTACTCTGGTATCCCCTCAGCCATCTTCCTAGCTGAAGAACACTGAATGGATATCTTGTGCTTCCCTAAAACAATGACACAGCATGAGATTATATTTAGGGTGAACGTATTTTTCCTTTATGTGAGTATTGGGTCCCATGTTTAGTGGTTTTTTAACTGGAGATGAGCTACTTTGGTATGGCAGGTACTTTTAGTTATTTCTTGTGCTGGCATCCCTCAGTCTGATAGCTTCATCCACCAATTTGTGTTTGAAATGTTGTACAAAACTAGGCGGTGTTCGCTGGTACCTGCTCCTGTGTTTCATGACAGCAGTGCTTGTGGAAACGTGATTCTGACATACCATCTACAGTAACAAAATTAAAAAGTGAGAGCTCCAAGGTTTGTCTTATCTATAGCAGACAAATTTACAGAAACAAAAGTCTTTGAAGAATAATATGATAAGGAATATGATGTGTATGTAGTTATATATGCACTCTGACCATATCAACGTAAACATACTTGAAGAGCTCCACAGGATGCATACAGCAGTGCTCCATGGTGGCAGGATCTATTTTTATGTTGCTTGCAGGAACTGATGTGCCAGTCAGCCGTTTGCTGAGCTGTGAGAGACAAGAGCACTGAATATTTTTCAAAGACAACTTGCAGGTACAAAATAATAGTTTATTCTATGAAGAATCATGATAGAATGCTTGCTGATTTTGTGAGAGTCATGTCGCAGTGGATGGCGAAGCAGCAGGTTAAATTTATTTGGCGCTAAAAGAAATCTCTGTGCAGAAAGAAAAGATTCTGCTGCTGAATTCTGGAGTAGCAGGGTTGGAAAAAGGGCCGTGGAGACCGTGCTGTGTTTGTGTGTCCTTATGATTGGTAATAATAGCAAAGATGTTACTAAGCTAGAAGTTAAGCCTTGCCAGGGCCAGTGTACTCTTGATCTCTGCTTGTTTTATTTGTCATAAAATTAGCTGGTCCTGCGCCTGCTCAGCTGCATTGCCCCGTGGCTTGGACTTGGAGGCAAGGCTTAAGATTCCCCAACCTTCAGGTCTGCCTGCTTGCCCACAGCCTGCAGCAGTGCTGCAGGGCCCAGGGGGCTTCCCAGTATCCCCTATAATCAAGGAACTGAAATTTCAGCCCCTCTAAAAACCCTCTTTTAATTCTGCTACTGTTGTGTCAGCAATGGGGAATAACTTCATCCAGGTGTGCAGAGTGTGTGCATCCAAGGACGTATCCCTGCATCCAGTTCTGCTCTTATTCTAAAGCCATGAATTGGGAAAGAACAGGCTTGTTGCCAGGCCATACTTGCCATGAAATGCCTCTTTTTTCTGTTTCCTGCTTGAAGTACCAAGATGGGCTGCTTTTAAAAGTGATCAAGATTTTGTCCGCGCTTTCTGCTGTTATCACCCACCACTAAGTGAATTCTTAAAACTAAAAGAACTTGCTAAAGCAGAGAGTAGAATACAGAAAACAGTCTCAGATTATCAGCTTTTTGTACTTATTTTTAGACTTTTATTTTTTCTGGTGTTTACGATGATTTATGGCAAACAAATCGTCCTCATTATCAACCTCCTTGTCTCTGACGACACTCGGAAATATATTCCAGGACATGTTCTCTAAGTAACAAATGCTTGTTTATTTTTACGAATGTCACTCTATCAGCTTTTCAGCTAGAAAACCAAGCTCATCCATCATTTCCGAACTGCAAGGTATTGAATTCTATCCAGGACCTAATTTGCAGACGCAAACACCTACACTAGGCAGCCAGCTGGGCTCGGGGATGCCAGCACCATTATGTAAACTGGGTCTGGACAAGCCCACACGTTGGTCCGAGAGCTTGTTTAACTATTCTCTTTTGAACGCCTTAATTTCCAAGTCAGTTTGGCACTTTTGGAAAAGACACCCCAGGCCTTTGTCACAACTGAAAAGTAGGTGGGTGCACTGGGAATTAAGATAGACAGCATATATGGCTCCAATGGAATACACGCAGCCATCTGTTGTTGAGTCAAACCAAAGCACCACAGCGTTGTGTCAATAATGCTGTTTAATACAATTAATCGGAGTCATCTTTTGTTGCAACAAATCTATCTTGTTGCAACAAGACTATCGTACCACACATGTCTGTTCTTTAATGCAAGCCCTGCTGATGTTAATAGGCAGCCACCAAGATGTAAGTAGTTTATTCAATGCAAAATAAATTACTGGATAGAAATATTCCCATGGAGAGAGAACACCTGAGTTTGACCAACTTATTCAGTAGGAGTTTTGCAAGGAACGGCCTCTTCTTCTGGCTGTACCATCTTTTCTGGGAAGAACGTCATCTGCTGTGCAAGTGTATGCCTCTTCGAGGCAATTTATAATTAATATAATTGCTGAATGGGACATTTCCCTTGACCATAGCATGCCACGCTAACCAAATGTCCTCTTACACTCCAGTGCCCTGCTGAAAGGCCAGTGGCTTTTTTCAAACAGGAGAGACTAAAACTATTTTCAACAAATACTTCATCCAGTATCTCTACAGCAGGTCAGAGCATCATGACACCCCAAACCTCATATCCTGTGTATGTCTGAATTGCTAACATATGGTCTACTCCCACTGTCCAAGATGTGTCTTTGTGCAGGATCTGTATCTTTAGTGATATGAACTCCAAGGACTGCTTTCAATTTACAGTGAACTGCAAACCATCTACTGGCAGTCCTTAGGCTACCAAGGGATCAGTAAATGATATACGCAGCCTACTGTTCCTATGCAAATTGTGTATGCTAGATAAAGGTCGTTTTTCTGGAAAGAAACATTTTCTGAGTTTGAAGTGACATCTCATTCCAAGACAAAAGGACCCAAACGAATTGGAAAATGAGTGACATCTCTTCGCTAGAACTCGAGCACAGTAGTTGTGGTTGTTTTGTTTATAAAATAATCATGTTTCAATTTTCTCACCTCTCCTCTGTTTTACCCAGTTGTAATTAAAAGGCTGTTGAAAAAGCTTCATAAAGCTTTTTTTCCTGGTAAATTATTTATACTTTTTAGATTATATGAAACTATCTGCAAATTCTGCTGAGTTTAGTGGCCATTTCTGTCACATGTACACACGCGCACACCAGCTGTCAAAAAGGAGAGAGGGAGAACAAACACAACGATTAAAAAAACAAACAAACAAACAAAAAAGTCCAGGAAAAATGAAAAAAAAAATGTTAAAAAATGAAGTATTTTTGTCACTACTGGAGTCTGAGAAAAAATTTACTTTGACCTCATATAAATTTCAAAGACAAGCAATGTAAATTGTTTCATTTAGCTACAGATACTTGGCGGGAGGAAGAGATGTAGAAGTACCAGGAGGGAAAAGCATTCCTATTTGCAGCTGACTAGAAGGTGTGACTTGATTTGCTAAGCTAGCAAACTGAAAAATCAATTATTGAGATATCTGTAATTTAATTTACTAAATAAAGGGTTGTCTTTCAGTAATTCCAAGCTGAAAAGAGAAGTACTAGATATATTACTAGAAAAAAAAATTGTTGGTATTAATCTGTTGGCTTCGATTAGACTAAGCATTGGTAGAGAGTTTTATGTTAAGAATAAAGGCACAAAACTAGACAAACCTTTTGAAGTTGTGCTGCCATCTCTGAGATGGGAAGCAAGGAAATTTGCATTGTGATGGCATTGTTTCTTATATGTGTATCAGAGAATTATTATATCAGAGATTATTGAGATGATAGCCATTCTTACTTTTCTGAAGTTATTATGCATTATTTATAATTTTTTCCTGCTAAGTCCTCTTCCTTTTGACAATACAGAATGCTTTAGATCAAAAACTAAACAAGAAAGTTTAATTCACTGCCTTCTTTGCATGCAATTAGCAAATTTGGTTCCTAACTTTGTAGGTAAACAAAGCTTGAAAGCTACTGAAGCTGCAGTTCTTTTGATCTTGAAGAAATGACACATACAAAACAAAACCACGCTTGGTTTTGAAATCTCGTTTTTCAAAATTTTGCTAGTGGAGAGTGTCAATGCAACTGAGGTCACTACTGCATTTCACTGCTCCTTGAAGTTTGCAAACACATAAATGCCTTTGCACACTAGTTGCTTTCAGCTGCTTTTCTCATAAACAAGCATAACGGCACCAAAATTGCCAAGTCCATCAATATTGCGTACTGGGTTCTAGTAGTACATCTAGATATACAGTGGGCTAGGTGAGTAGGACCACTGCTGTTTTCATGCACACCAGTGGAATTCTGCTAATGGATTTTCAAGTGAGCAAATATTAGTAGCAATATATAATAAAATGAAATGTTTAGTGCAATCCATTTAAATCTACAGTACCATAAATAACAACTGTTGTTGCCTATTACAGTATCTGCTAACTGCCCCTTTGACAAATTAGAATAAGAAATTGTAGTAATCATTATTTGAACAGCTTTCAGTGATGGGGTTATTCAATGCATTACATTGGGTTAAACGGGAAAATATATATATATTGACTTCTGGAAGTTTTCACTGGAAGAATAAGCTGGATGAATGCTGTTTGGTGAATATATGATTAAACCCTAGTAGATTCACATCGATATTTTTAATGTTATTTTTTGTAGCATTAGCTCTAGTGGAAAGAAGATTAGCCGAGGTAAAACAAAATTGATAGCAAATGGAGAAGTTATGATGTAACTGCATCTTGACATGCAGAAAAGACAAAAGCCCTTGCAGTTGATGACTGCATGCTTGCAGCAGTTAGGATGGCTAACAGAAGCTTGTCATGAAGAGTGTTTTCAGTATTTGCTCTGTGGTTTGACTGGTCCTCGAGGAGGAAAATGGGTCATTCTGTGTGTGCCTGACCCTTGGGGGAAGTGAACGGGCGGTGTGCTTAATCACAACCATCCACAGAATAGTTATGATGAGGAATACCTGAAAGTCCAAACCTAAATTTGATCGAAGAGATTTCTGTTGTCCAGCAAACACTTTTGTACATAAATGACACCTGAAAGCATAATAGCCGCTGAGTACGCCTAAATAAATAAAATTATAACAGTAGTCCAGTAGCTATTTTTTCCTTCTAAACCATTTGCAATCCCCCCAAGCATAAAAGAGACAATACTGCAAAACAAATGTTGTTCTACTTAACCTCTCTGTTTTGAGTCGTTACAGAATTAATGTATGTGACTAAATGAAATATGGGAAAAGAGCATATAGTGATGACTCAGTTGTCCTTAGAATTAATTTACTTTCTATTGTCCTGTATGTTTGGGAAGCAAATACAGCAGAACTGTAATTACGGTACTTCTTACTTGTTCAAAAGCAAAAGACTTAAAGGAAATTCATGCTTAAAGGTCTAGGTTATCGAAAACATCCATTAATTCCTTTTGAACCATAACAAAGATAGATAGTTGCCAACAGAAATGAAGGACCTTCGGTATAAACTGTCTGTTGCTTTGATCAATGCTGTTACTGTTCCTGCTTCAAAAAAGTACTGTTACTGGGGGAAAAAAACCCAACCACCTAAAAAAAGGTGTTGGTTTCAGCATTAACACAGTGTCTTTTATCTGAATCCACACCTCCGATCAAGCTGGGTATATTTCCTTCCTCATATGTCGTGTTTACCAAAAGAAAGACACTGTCCAATGTGACATGATGGAGAGGCTTCTGCTCTGGCTGCCGTATTCGTATACTTTCGCCTTTCCTTTATCCTTGTATTTAATTCAGGATTTGCTGTGGTGAGAGAGGGCAGAAAGATGTCAATGTTCGTTGAAAATGAACCAAAAATGTGACTGCCTTAAAATCGTGAGTAATATTTTTGAGTACCTAGAACCCTCGGTTGGCTTCTGTGGTGTTTAATTAGTTAAAGACAGCTCTGTAGGATTATTTCTTGGCAAACTGGGTCCTGCAGCCACCTATACTCTGTTGCCCTTCCAGTAACCTTCCTGCAATGCTTGGGATTGAAAAGTTGCCAGTGAGCTGCCATTTCTGTACATGCAGACAATGCAGGCAGCGAATGTAGCTGTCCCAGGTAAGGCTTTAATGTCTTTAATGAACAGTATTTAAACAGCTGTCGGTGAATGGTGAGGGGTACCCTAGAGCTGTAGTGTTGACAAAGGATAAAATACGTAATCGTGGGTAGCAGACCATAGGCATGTGGGTGAAGTGGTGATATTTAAGATGTGAACCTGGAGTAAACCGTACTGTGGCATCTGTGGAAACATAAACAGGCTGCCCATCAAAAAAGTGAGATTTGGAAAGTACAAATTGAGCTATGATTTGTTTGGGAGTTAGTTTTCCACTCTTGGGATGGGGCTAAATCACCTTTAGCTTTGTTTTACATGCTCGCGGGATGGAACCAAGTGATTTTCAGCTGCTGTTGTGATGTATGCACAAGGATGTAGTTAAATCTGTTTCAGGGATGTTGTTATGGTTTTATAGCTCTTTAAAATAGACCACGTTATCCTGCTAAGGCTTCATTTTTCATGTATGGTTGGGTTAATTGGCTTAAAATCAAAAGGCAATTCAGCGCTAACCTCCACAGCAGTGCAGAATGGCCAAAGTACTTCTGGGATTTCAATATATATTCTTAAGGTGTTTAAGTGTTTCAGCTTTTTCATTTTTACATTAGAGACAGGGGGAAACAAGATTGTGCATCAGCCAAAAAATGGTAGTTTTCTCTTATTTCTCAGTTCATTGAAATAAATATGTAGTAAAAATCCATCACGATCAGCACTTTCCATCTATGTTTCCAAGCTAAGGGACTAAGTAAATTGCAGACATGCTTTTGTATATTCTATAAACTGAAATAATGGACTCAGTATAGTTTTACTTATCAATAATGTAAGAGCAAGTGAAAGTGCTTACTGTATTTTATTACCCTAAAGCTGTTGTCACTAATTCTTTTCAAATTATCTACTGTTCTAACCCTGACTACAGTCTGCATAAGGCTTGTTTTCTTCTGCTAGTTGCTAAGCTTGCCTGCAATATTGTGAAATCAGTTTGCCATCTGACCTTTTAGTCAGCAGACCAGAGAACAGCCTCGCTGAGCACATGCAGAAAGGCTTGATTGCGTTGTTGGATTAGTACAGTATTTTGGATATGCAGATGTTAGTGACTGAAGGCATATTATCTATCTTGAACACCACTGGAATTTATCCTGTAGCTTTCAAATTCTGTTCTTTGAATAGGCCCCACAGTAATTGAATTTTTGTATTGTGCACAAAAAGAAGCCATGCCTTATGTGCAGAACTGAGAACTCCCCTGATTATTAAAAATTGGCATCAGAGGGCTTTTGGAAAAAGGGACATCTGACACCTGCAGCAATATTCTAGCTCTTCAGGTTCCGAGGGTTTCATACAAAATTTCACTTCTATTACTGACCTAGGAATGACAGGCAAGATGACAATGTGCTGAGTATTCAGTGTTCTCGCACCTCTTGGAGATTTGCTGAAATTTTCAGTCCTTCATTCCTCTTACCTGCCAGAGCTGTCTTCCAGTGCTCAAGTCTTTTCATGGAGCTGGTTAAGTTCCTGTGGGCACGCTGCTAAATGAAAGGAGGCTCATGGAGGAAACACGTGGCACCAAATTGTCAGGCAAGGTTGCCTACTGTGAGAACAAGGCGAAGAAATATTTCTTCAGATGTTAGTTCAGACCATCCCCAAGGAAGACCTTCAACCTTCAGATACTGAGTCTGGAGATTCCAGTGGACTTTCAGCATACGCTTTGCTGTCACTTCTGTAGGGAAGGCAGGAATACCCAATTTACTATGAGTTTATTGGGGGAAATTGCCTCTGTGTCCTGGTAAAATGCAGACAACTATTGATTTTTCCCACAACAGGAATGATAAGCCTCAGAGACAAACTGAGATTGAAGAATATGGGCGTACAAAAGCGGAGGTGAACTAACAAGCATTCCCTTAAGGAAAGCATGGTCTGGCAGAATAGTGACAATAACAGCTGAGCTCTGGCTAACAGCTCAAAGAAAACAGTGACGCGAACCAAGGTCTCACTTTGCTGAATCCCATTCAGAGGAGGAGGGCCGGTGAAAGAATCTCGCTATTTCTTATTTTAGTTGAACAGCCATGGGAGCTTTCTGTCCCCTTCCACAGCGCGCTAATTGGCTCAAGTGCTGCTGCCGCCAGTTAAGCAGCTGCTGTTGACTTAATGGGAACCTATATTGTGCTCACAAGATTAAAGAGTGGGTCAAGGTCAAAGCAGTCACCATTATGACAGTATTGGGAACTGATTAAAAATATTAAGAGGGTGGAAAGAAAAAAGCACTGCTTGACCATGAACCTCATTTTCCATGGCCTGTGTTTAATAGAAAACCTGAAATAAAATCTTTCGGGGTCTTGCTGTCAGAAGCCACAACCCCACATGAAGGCAGGTAAGACCTGTAGGTGCTCGGGACTTCTGTAGAGCAGTCTTTGTGCCTCACAGAAAGGGGTGTTATAGAATGAATACACTGTTTTTGAAGATGGGGTCTAGATTCTCTTATTCTAATAATGGTTGAAAAGTACTTCAACAACAAACCCCTTCTCCATCTAACACATTGAAAAGAATGGGGCCAATCCTCAGTTTTTGATAGGAAGTCCTGAAATCTTCTTTATACCTAACCGTGATGTTTTCAAAAGGGCATACATTTCCAGCTGCTACTGACGCTCATTTTACGTCCTCTGTATATGCCCCCCACCCACAGTTAGAAAACCATTTTATTCCCATGTATTTCTGTTACTGAGCTTTCAATCTTTATTAGGGTTTTTAACGTCAGGAAATATTCCTCAAGAAGTTTTGCAGTTGTGCAGAATTTACCCTACAGAAATGGTCCTGTCACCAGGCAGCCCTCACACCTCCTAAGGTCTGACTGGCAGAAACATGTTTTCCAATTGAGTTCTGCCAGTGGTATTTGTGTATGACAAATAGGACCTCGAAAGAGAAGAGACTCGGGCGAGACAGTGTGATAAATCCTTCTGCAGAAACGTAAATGATTTATTATACTATTATGAATTATTAATAATGTTTCATCAGATGGACTTGAAAAGCTTCAGCACATTATTGTAAACACTGCACCATTTTGAGTGACTCCAGGTATGATTAAAGGAAAAAGCCAGGTAGAAAACAGAGCTGACTGCAGGGACCAAAAGTCTCTGAGGGTCACAGAGGGAAAAAGCTTTGATCAGTGTTACCAGATGAGCAAAACAAACCCATCAGTAATTTTTTGCAAGCCTAAAGTGTTGTAAAAGTACAAATGCTAGAAAATAAATGTTTTCATCAGAAGAAAAGCTACCAGTTGTAATAGGAGATATAAGAAATGCTTCACAGTGAAATCGGTCGCGGTAAACTAAGACCCGGCTCGCAACCCTCTGCTCGAGTGGTTTGTCTGCATGGCTGCAGCGACTCGGATTCGAGACGCGTGCCCTCCTCCTGTTCAAAACCTCGGTGTGGATCTCCCACTTGGAGGCTACGGGAGTCCACGTCACATGCTGCATGAAGCCCTAACTATTGCTTAAAGCTTTTACCTCTGCCTTTGAGGCCAAAACGCTCTGAGAGGAGTTACCCCAGCTTGGCCAAGCAGAGCAGGGGCTGCTGGCTGCCTGGGAAGGGTAGCCTTGGCCCTGCTGTAGGGTACCTGCTGCTTCCAGCTCTCTGTCCAGAACTTACAACAAGCCTTCGTTGCCTGTGTAAGGTCTTAAGACTGTCTTCAGTTTATAACTTTGTCTAAAATGTGGTAAAAGTTTAGTAATTTTTAGTATATAGGTTGGTCATCAGCTTGTGGATGATTTCCCCAAGTTTCCCCAGTGACTTGCAGTTTCTAGAGTGTCATTGGCATCATCAGGTGACACAGAGCATCTTCTACATGTGTGTTGGAGTACGTGTGTGTGCACACACAGAGCTCAGCTACTCCTTGAAAATTTCCCCCAAACTTTTGAACTGAAAAAGATTGTTCATTTTGTGACTCCCAACCTCACTACAGATTGATAACATCTTCCCTCCCTGCTTGCCTGACCCTTTGTGTCATCTTCTTCTAACCTTTCTTGATCCGTCCTCTGATATAATTCATCTTTTCCTTTCTTTCATGCCTTGAATAAACAGGTAATGTTTTCAAAGGTGTGTGGGGCAGTCTGTTGTGAAGATAAACATTTCAAGGTCTTTGGGGACCCGAAAGCACTTCTGCATCACAGATAACAGTTTGGTTTCCTTAGAGAAGGTTTTCCCAAGTCTAAACTGGTTTTTCTTCTCTGATGAAAGCTGAGATTCTTAAGGAAAGCTTAAAAGTTTTTCCCTCCCCTCAGACACTAATTCTCTGTATATTCTCGCTAAGGCAAGTGCCTTCTGTTTTCTAAAAGGGATAGATATAATTAATATTTTAGATATGTATCTTGGCTGGAGCATGGATCTAATATTCTGCTTGGTTCTTTGATGACCTCCTGATGGTTGGGTGTAGTGTAAAATGATGTTTTTTCAATTAAAAGTTGCAGCACTTGTTTTATCTTTCTGTGTCTCTATGGTCAATAGAGGTGCTCTGCCTGGATTCCCAGTGGTAGAAGAATAATATAGGGTATAAAAACTCTCATGGAGTTTTCTGTCTTGAACTTCAAAATATATTTTTATGTTTTGAACTATTTTTTCTATGATTTTCAGCTTTCAGAGCAGAGCACTGTGCAAGACCCAGCTCCTTTTCTGAGCTAAAGAATAGGGAAAGGCACTGCAGGAATTGATATTTGTTGGGAAGCGTGGTGGTGTGAGTCATTCGCTGATGTACCCTGGGGAATTTCTGCCTCTTGACAAAGATGTGTTGCCTTAGATTCTCTGTGTGTAAAATCTCCAAAGCCTTGGGTGAAACAGGTATTTTTTAATGCAGATTCTGAATAAATAAATAAATAAAGTGAAATATAACGAAGGAATGTTACAGATGTTTACGAACAAAGAGCATGTAGTTCTACAAGTAATTTTGCAGAAAATGTGGAAGAAAGGAATGTGCGTCCTTGTTTAATTATTTGCTTTTGGGCAAGGGTTGGGTGTGTGTGTGTCACACTTTGTGTTTTGACCTCTTAAGGTCCAAAAGCTCTGTAGCTAAAGAATCATCTGTTTCCTTCTCTTTTGATAAAATGAACAGTTCTTTTTCTATAGCTTGGAACAAATATTTGGAAGGCATATGTCACAGCCTATCGAATATGTGCCTGAGCTAGCTGACAGTCAGTCAACCTGAGGTTTAAAAAGAAAGAAGGGCTTGAGGGGAGGGACCCAGGGCTGATGCTCCAAAGCTACTACCTAGTGAAATTGCTTTTTATGTGAAAGGTCAGTAATCTTATCCACATTTTAAAACCAGAAAAATAGATGGTAGTTTTATAGGTGCACAAATATATTGTTCTTCAGCTGAAAATTTAAACTCTTTACTTTTACTTAATAAAACATAAACTTTTTGGTATTCCCAGTGAACTTAGAATTGCCTCAGTAAGTTTTTACACAATGTGAACTCTGTTTGTAGGAGGAAAACAGGATAAAAGAGACAATGAAAGGTTTCCCACTGCAGAAGGCTTTGTGGGTGGATATGTTAGTCCAGGCTATGCTATTAATGGATCAAGATAAAAACAAAGGCAATTAATTCTATCTGAAGTAGTATACCTTGAAAGAAATAATTTTTAAATAACATTTATGGTCAATTGTTTTCTTTTAAAAAAAAAATGTAATTAATATTTAAGAAGGTACTAATCATCAGGTATTTTCAATGTCACTTTTGTCCATACTTTTGCATTTATATAATGCGTTCTTTAACAGGAAAGAAAGCTGTTCCATCACTTAGGAAGCTTTTTTTTAAGCTAAGGAGTAAATCCAAAAGTAAAAAAAAAAAAAGTTCTTAAAAATATTATCCAAAAATATCTGAAAGCCCAAAGAACATGGACTTTGTAGCTCAACCGTTAACCAAAACAATTTCAAATAATCTGGGTGGACTAGAAAAAATTTTTTTTGTTGTGGACCGATATTTACATACCTTCATATAAAGTGAATCTTTCTCCCTCTTTACTTAAGTTCAGTTTTATGTATCTTAAAACCGTAGATAGTTTTCAAACTGAGACTGTTTTGGAATGATATGTTGACATGCTCCTGTCTAATACACCTATAAGATATTGTGATTTCTTAAAGACAAAAATCCATTATAAATTTTCTATAATCCCTTTCCCTTTTTTCTAATAAGTTCACTAATTGCAAGCAAATATGTGATCAATTTCATTTCTCTCATGTCATACTTTCATGTTCTCCAGATGTCTGAGGTTTGATGAACTTTCTGCCTGTGAAATAGTTTTGCCCAGCTCTACTTCCTAGCCAAGATGGTGATAATTTTATCATTAATCAAAATGAGAGTTGACTCAGGTTCCAACACTGTAACCATTGCAGAAGAGTTTTCTAAATTGTCTCCCACTAAACCCAGTTATTTTAGATGCACAGACCAAGAGCCATAAGTGATATTTCAAGCATCAAATCAGAACTGATACCTTAGGTATTTAGTGATTTTTGGTGTATTTTAGATAACTAACTTAGCAGAAGTCAAAGAAGAAAATAATACGTTAATTTATCAGTTTTCTGCAGTGTTAGGCTTTTCATTGATGAATCATACCAATGCATTTGATTATCAAACTAGACCTCAGCTATTATATTTTTATTACTATTTTTTATATTTAATTAGTAGTGTTAGGTTTTTCTACTACCCGTTAAGGCTATAATGGCTTCTCAACTGATTTTTAGCGTAAATTAAACCCAGGATGCAATCTGCCAATGTTCTTTCCAGTACTCTTAAAAAATGCATTGTGGGCTGTACCATGGTGATTGTTCAACCCGGCACTGTCTTTACACAGACAGTTTCTTCTTCTGGCTTTGATGATCATAATGATAATAAATGTAATTTGCTGTTAAGATACATTCATGCACTGGGCCTGATTCTACACTTCTACAAGTTCATAGCTTTTAAAAAACTAAATTTTTTACTGTTATTTTAGAATTTTATAAATTACTTAACTGTCTTTTACACTTTCTGCTTGTTTTGAGGAACAGGAATCATATATAAAAATTCAGATAATTCTAAGATAGTAGACTTTTCTGCGCTTTTCAGTACCGCTGTTTCTTAAAAGCTTTTTTTTTTTTTTTCTTTTAAACATTATGAGACACTGCACCCACTGGGATCAGAGGTCAAAGAAAGCTGATGTTGTGCACAGAATGATACATAATTTAATATAGACTCATTTCAGTGGTTATGTGTTTATGTCAAATTAGCCAAATTGTTCTTTTGGTATGTGTTGAGTTGAGAGCCAGGACTGTACTCAAATCCTGATCAGAAATGACTTCTTGAAACAGGGTAAGATCAAAATGTCTTGCAGGTGGCAATTTCTTCCACTGATGTCATGACAAAAATCTTGAATGTAAACTTATTTGAAAAATTATGATTCTTGTCTCTGGGTGTACTCTTCCACTATTTTTTATGTAAATATTAATAATAATGTCCTAAAAGTAGAAAGCTCACAGCATTCATGCCAGAAGAACACAGAGAGCTGAATTATGCCAATGAAGTCACCTGTTTGACTCTTAGTGAGGATCCACCAGTGTTTTCTGTAAACCCTTGCATGTGCTTTTTACAAACTTTTCGTTGTGATCTCCTTTTTCTATTTGTCTTGAAAACCTGTAGATTTCTAATAGAGTATTTTGATAAACAGGAAGGAACTCAGCTGTGCACCATCCACTTCAGCTGTGCCTTCCTGCCAAAAGTAGCAAGTGCTTGGTCTGACTCTCCCACCCACTCTGTCTTAAAAAGCCCTGGACATCTGTGCGAAGCGTGTCCTCCCCCGTGTCACACCAGCCAACACCATCTGGACGGAAGGCACAAAGGCTTTTCTGGGTAATGGGGTCATGCCTCGGGAGTGAAATGCAGCAAAAGCATGCCACTTCATCATTTACTTATTTACTGTTCTCTAGACTCGTTGAAAGTGGCAAAGAAAAGTGTAGGATGTACAGCAAGTATCTGGTGAAATCCAAAGAACTTTTCTGTGTAACTTAACTGTTCATGGCAAATAACGCTCCCTGCATCGGCTCCGCGTGCCTGCCGTTATCCCAGTAAAACAGTGCGGGCTGCGCTGAGGTCCTGGTGATCGGGGGCATCGGAGGCTGCGCTTGTGAGTTGGGTGCTGAAGCTGTGTGCTGAGTCTGTAGGGTTGCAAGGTCTGTATATCCCATTTTTCTCTAAATGCCACGTGGTTTGATGGCATTTTTTAACAACAAAAGGACATAACTGTATTTGCTGAGTTTGCCCTAAATTATGAGAAAAATAATACAGAAATAATATTGCGACTAGGGTGAAGAAAGAAAGTGCTGCTACTAGGGATAAGGCAACACGAAAGTAATGTTATTACAATATCCAGATGAATACTAGAAGGGGATGATCTGAGTAATAAATTTGTTGAAGATCTGTGCTATTTCCTCAACAAAGTTCGTGTCTTGGGAGACATCAGCAGACGCCAGGCTGGCCCGCGATCCTCTGGTTCCTCCAGAGGCAGGAGACCAAGCAGACAAGAGAAGCCTCAGTCTGTTCCAGAGCCCATCTGCTATTTCAGAGCTCACTGCTTACCTACCCACCCTTGCAAAGCAGCAGAGAAACAGAAAACACCAAGCAGCATGGAGCGGGCTGCAAATCTTCCCATGCTTTTTATATACTGTGTGCTGGAGAAGTAAAGATTTCTAACTGCCCTTCCCCCAGCTGTAAACCAGAGAAGACCAACTTGTTTTTCATCCTTATGTGGTCATAAAATATTTCACAGGATCGCACCTCACAGGGAGATTAAAAGCAATTCAGTCAGTCTAAATCAAGGGTAAGTGAAGTGGAAATGTGCTGGAGCAGAGGTGTGGAAGCCACCATACAAAGCCCTGCAGTGGAGGGCCAGCGGAGGTCTCCATGCCTGGAAGAAGACGTTTTAATTTTGAATTATGTTTTGCTAATGGAAATGAGAAAGTGCTAGACCCAGTGACTGGATGGATACATAATTAAAAGATAATATCATTCATAATGGAATGATAAAATTAAACAGTAGATTTTTAATTACTTTAGGACCAAGTTGGTACTTGATACCCCACAAAGATGCATCTGAAATATTGATAACTGAGCTTGCCACACAGAACAGATGCAACCTAAATCTATGCTAAGTACACCCAGAACCACCTCAGATGATTTCCTTTCTACCAGGGGGGAAAGGGGCTCTTCTGCTGCCAGCATTTGACCCAAATGCCTGTTCTGACCTGGTGGGTAGGTTCCTGCACTGGGTTACAGCTTTGCCAGCTCCTCAGCAATTACCAGAAACAATTCAGAAGAATTTAAGGAAAAGATGAATAATTTCATGTGGTGTTCTGCATGTTTTCCTGCCCTCTCAACCTACCCACAAGGCAGTTTTGCAAGGAAAGTAACACACGTTGAAGAGTTAAATACGCTGCCTAGTATCTGGGCTGGGTGAGTCTCCTCTCCAAGAAAAGGCTGTTGGTGTCCCTGTGTCTGGTGGTGGCACTGTGCCGAGAAGAATGTGTGGTCCCAGAAGAAAGGGCTGGGCATGGTCTCTGTTGGCATCCCCCTGACAGGTCTCAGCACTTTCCTGCAGAGCTCCGTGCCGCTCCAAAGGGGTGGCTGCTGACCATGCGTGCCTCCCCTGGCCGCATTTCTTTGGCCTCTAGCCCACCAGTTCCTGTCTTTTGCAGACATTTTGACTTGGATTTACTATGTTGTCCCTGTACAACACACAGTTGTGGAGCAACAAGCCCTCCTTGGAGCACAGGAGAATTAATAGGGGTTGACTTCAGAGGTGTTCTTCCTGCTGGATCCATGTGCTTGGCAGACAAAGGCCATTTCCTCCAGCCTCCCCCTCTGCATATCTTGCTTTCAGCTGTGGCAGGGCATTGTGGCTCACCTGCTCTTTTCCCCCTTCTTCACTTTCCCTGATACAACCCCCCCGATCTTCAGGTCTATTTTGGATCTTTTATGGCCATTGACACCACGTCATTTCATTTCGTAAACAAGGTGATTTTATAGTCTTGCGTATTGTAATCTTTCAAGGACCAATACTACTTCTTTTTTGAAAAAAAAAAATATAAAAAAAATCTTCCTTTTGCACCTATGGGGAAAGGCTAATGTCCTCACTGATTAAGTCTTAGAAAATGATATAATCTGAGCACGGTACCGTGATGTCTCAGTAAGTTCTTCCTGTTGTGCTGTCTAATCCAAGCAGCATGCAGTATATATGTGAATGCACCTTAGGGTATAATCCTTTCTGTCTATAGTTCTGGTTGTAGCTGGTAACTGGCATAATTTTTTAAAAAAAATCCCATTAGCTTGCTGTAGATAGAAGACTTAATAGATCACAGATGACAAATATATTTTTAAAATATGCTGTGTGAAATCTCTAACTGTGAATTGTGTGTGAGAGAAAGAGATATACTAGTTACTGCAGCATGTAATGCTGCTTTGCTTGTGTGCGTATGGAACATTTTAAGACAGAAACACATTTTAGTGGTTCTGTGGACCAAACTATTCACAGAATGTGTGGGAAACGAACCTTGCAAGCATGAAGGTCCGTCCCTCCCTCCACCTTCATTATGGGTTGCCCCAGTCCTTCGCTAAAGGTAATAGCTCCCAAACTGATGTCCTAATTTTCTTTCTCAGGTCTAATAGACTTTCCCACTCCCAGAATTGTTTTTCTCAAGACAGTTTCTTCCAGCAGAGAGCCGCTTCATTCCACCTCCCTCTGAGAAGCTCCTTCACTTCTCTTAGAAATGTCTCCAGGCAGTTCCCCATCTGTTTGTTCCTCCCCACAGAGGGTTGCTGGAGGTGTTTGGGTGCTGGAGAGCAGTTGCAAGCCCAGGTGGGGCAGCAGAGCTACGTGCAGCATTTCCCAATGAGAGCAGACTGGCCGTAACTGGGCATTATTCAGTTCCATCTCGCAGGAGAAACAGGTGGCTTTTCACAGCTCAGTTACACTGTAACGCAACAATTACTGAGAATAACTATCCTCCCGTTGTATCACAAATAAGAAATCACACACAGATCTGCTTATCACCAACCAACTGGTGACATAAAGCCAGGGGAAACAGGCAGAGAATTGTTTTATGATGATTTGAAAGTATGGAGGTATGATTTGAAGCGGGGTGTTTGTCTCTGTCTTTAACGCAGGATGCAAACTGTCTGGCACCAACAACCATGTTTAGTTTATATCTTGACCAGGGTGCCTGATGATTACTGGCCAAACAGCTAATTAATGAGATGGGAAGTGGTGGATCTTGTTGTAACCAGGGCAGAAAGGCACCATGCTAGGGAAACGTGAAGGGGCAAAGCTTTTAGGGCATTGCAAGAAATCCCATGGCCGCCCTACCTCTGCGAGGGCTCTGGTTGTGCTCCCCAGCGCTGGCGGAGAGGGCAGTGCCACTTGTCATCTTTCTTCTTCTGGTGCATCTGAATGGGTTATATTGGGACTGTTGCATGTGAAGGACTTGCTGCAGAGAAGATGATGCTCATGTCTCTGCCATGGACCTTAAATAAATTACATCTTTCACTATGTGGAACTTGGGAGTTGTGATACCTGCTTCTTTTTTTACAATACAGTGTAAGGTCTCATTAGAATACCTGTAGAATTGCCGTTCTTCCTTACCCCAAAACAACCAAGTTATAAAGGTATAAATATTTGGAAGAAGACCATGGATAGACTGGTTTTGACCCTAGAATTCACTTTTTACATTCTGGTTTTGTAAAACAGTGCGTGCAGCTTTTAGTGTGCTTTGACCCTACTGGAAAGCAATCAGTTTGGTCATGGATTCTGTTCCAGATCTGGGACCAGTAGATATACTGGCAGCTTTTAGGGCTCTACGGACACTCAGATGCTGTTTGTATTTTTTCATGTTTTCATTTTCCAGTAAAAAACCCTTTGTGATTGTCTCCGTGCAGCTCTTCTATTCTCTTACAATTTGAAACAGAAGATGTTTTTTTTCATCTTGTACTTTGAGAGCTAGTCAAGGACTGCTTGAGGGGAAAAAACCCAGATATTTAACAATGCAATGTTAAATCTGATTTTCTATTAAACAGGATATATACAGGGCATATTGAATGTTAACAACGTTTAGCATTGGTTCTTCATTGGTTTGGGGTTTATCTGCTAAGATGGTGTGTATCATGGAACAGCCTTGCCAGTAATTAGAGTAAATAAAATTTAAGTAGTGGAAGACACACTTGCAGATTTAGTTTGGTTTTAGATTATTTGTCTAAGCAGGTAAGTGCTCTCCACATTTTCAGTCCCAGGAAGAATGATATATTATAAGCTTTAAAGGACTTTTCAACTCAAGGTTAGGTAAGAGACTGTTCATCATGTTTTATCAGAAACAGAAAGAGTACCCAGGGGATGGGGAAACCGAACATGTTACATGGTTTCAGCATAAAAGGTGAGGGAAACACTAGTCAGTCATGATTTAGGAATGAATGAACTGGTATGGAATACATTGTCCAGCTGTTTTAAGTACCATAGCTTCTAAATCCTGGGATCAAGCATATTTAACTCTAAAGTTCCTGGCTAATACCCAGCAATAAATTAGCTGTTGCTAACGTGTGAAGGTGTCTTTTGAGAGCACCGTGGCAGAAAGGTCAGGTCACAACTCCCTTTCCTCCTGCAGAGAAGTCCTCCTGCTGCTCAGCCCAGCTCTGAGCCTCTCCCTGCAGCACACCCAGCCGGGCACTGGGCAGAAGCACGGGCTCTTGCCTTGTTGCGGGAGGTAGCCCTGCTTGACACATGGGCTTTAATGTCATCTCGCTTGAATGTGTCCTCCATGAGGGAAAAGCTAATGTGTTTTGTCAGTCTGAATGCGGTACTGGAAGGCATGTTGAAGAGAAGTTACTATCTCAGCAAAAAATAAACCAGAAAGTTTAAAGTCTGTTAGGTTGATATTTAATTTTTTGTTGTTAAGCAATGGAAGAAGGAGCTAACTAAAGGAAGGGTGGAAAAAAGAGTTATTCAAACCTTTTTCTGCTTGGCCTTTGAAAAAATTTCTTTATCTTTTCATTAAGTATATCCGTCAGCAATGCTTTGGCATTGCCATACCAAAAGCGAATAGGTACCTTGCTCATTCATTGACACTTGGAAACATTCTTTATGTGAATCATAACTCAGACCATTGTGGGAAATAAATTGGAAATAAATTTTTATGCCTTCTAGGTTTTAATTTTATGATTATGTGCTCTTAGCAATTTGGGTAAGAATATGGGGTCACCTCTCACATTTTCTAGATGGATCTTTTTGTAGGGAGAATGTTACTCGGTTCTTCTATGTGTTTTTTGAAACCTCAGGCTCCCAGTGCCTGTATGGTGAAGGACCACAGCGAAGCACACAGAGACTCTGTAGTGGTAATTGTAGCGCCTATGGAACTGAAGGCTGGTTCACTGCTTACTGATGTCAAGGGTTCTTATCAGTTCTGATAGACCAGGGTCAGCATTTCTCTCACCAAGGGTGATTTTCAGGGTTTTTTTTCCTTTTTCTCTTATTATTCCATTAAGCATAGGGCGTGGCATTTGGGGGGTTAAAAAAAGGCATCCTGTGAGTTTTGTTCTTTCAGAGAGCAATGGGTTGTTTGTCGTGATGAATTCAGTAAGTTCTTGGGAACTTGCCCACGCCTCTAGCTTCAATACACCATTTCCTTAAAATGTCCATATCCCTGGGACACCCTGTGATAGGCCAACAACACTCAGCAG
The DNA here is from genome assembly GCF_017639655.2 of Falco naumanni. Classification (NCBI taxonomy): domain Eukaryota; kingdom Metazoa; phylum Chordata; class Aves; order Falconiformes; family Falconidae; genus Falco; species Falco naumanni. The sequence continues at coordinate 32,087,953 of NC_054065.1, read as the reverse complement.
TGAGAGTCTCACCTGCTCCTCAGTCTCAAGTGGACTTAATAGTCCTCTTCTCAGGGGAACCTCAGTGAACCCCGTGGCCGCTCGATGCGTAACAGCAGTGCCATCAGCCTTGGCTCACATGGCTGATACGGAGTTAAGCTGAAAAGGTGCAGCTGGTAGCAACAAAAACAGGCTCTTTCCATTATTAACTCAGGAAATTACTCTTTTTCTAGTGGGCAACTAGTATTTAGTGAAAAAGGAAGAAACACCATGTTGTTTTGTTTTTTTTTTAATCTTGATCCCTTTGGAATGTGCAAAAGCTGTTGAGGGGATTTGGCGCTCTGGATCCGCTCCATGTTTTTCAGAATGATTAAAGCAGCAGGCAAAGTATGGGTTAAACATAAATATGCTCCGACTATAATGGTGAGACAGAAACTTCCTCAGATGCAAGCAGGCTTTGTCTTATCGTATGTCTTAGCCATCATCTGCTTCAAGACAGCAAACAAACAAATGCCTCATAAAACCTTTAATAAGATCACAAACCTGCACTGAAAGGATCTGCTGAGCCACTGGAGAAGCAATAATAATAAAATAAAAACCTTCCACCTCCCTTACATTAATGAGGTGACTTCAGCAAGGCTCGTAATCCTTATCTGTGCACTCAGCTTTGGGTGTGTAAATAGTTTCACCGAGGTGTAAGTGCCTGGGGTGCCGGCGTGCGCCGGTCAGGGGCTCCCCGGTTCAGGGCCTGGGTGACTGAGGTGCTCACCATAGAGGCTTGTGAGACAAAAATTAGGGGATGAGCCATGCAGGCGGCGTGCCGGCTTTTTCAAGACCTATCTTTCCCCAGCAGCTTCCAGGAGGGGCAGAATCCGGCAGGAACAAGCCTCTCCCCCTCCGTGGAGACTCCTGTGTGTGATGAAAGGAACTGGCAAGCAACACATGAAAGTCCAAGACTGGGCTGAATATTTTTATTTTCCCAAACTTTTATAAAAAACACCTGCTGAAGTCCATTGTAAGACTCTCACAGACATCAGTGGGTCTCGGAGCGGGCCCTTCTTTCTTTTTGTTTTTTAATCCTGTAATAATTATTCTGAAGATGTTCAACCAAAACCAAAGTTTTATAGCGACATTTTGTTTCCTATGGGCATTTCTACCTGGAGCTCAGTAAAACTGATTATTACTTGCAGCAGGTAACAAAAAGGAAGGGACTTGCTGACTTTCCCATGTATCGGTGCTTTAAAAAAATGAATATTTTCTGCTTCACAAGCAGGCTGAATGAAACACATATCTCATTTATCACTTAAATAGTAATAACAGTGTCCGCTGCAGGCTGCAGGCTGGATTCTGACATAGGTGGATTGACAGTGTTCGCTCAGCGGAAGCAATAAACAGATCAATAACAAAATGCAGCCTGGGGGGCTGGAGGTGTGACAAGTCAACCATGATTTCAGAGTCTTGCTGGGACCCTTATTAAACTCATTTGTACATCTGAAAACAACTGTTGCCTCATTGGGTTAAAGGTAGCTGCAAGTATTGGACTGAAGAAGGCTTGAATCCGATCTGCGCCCCAGAGGAACACAGCTGCTCGAGAGCAGCCTGATGCTCCCTTGGAAGCGCGAGCAGCAGCAAAATCTAAAATGTAATTAACTGAAAAGCCAACATTTTGTTTGATTTTATTTCCTTCCCCATAACTGTTTACTTGTTGGTGATGGTCTGGACTGAGTGCTCTGCTTCTAAGAGGGAGGAAGGAAAATCAGATGTTTATGTGTCCTCTTACTCCCTGCTAAGTGATGGCAGCAGACCTCCCGGGTGAAGGAAATAGCTTCCTTCTTCCAGTTACTTTCCTGGAGGACGTGACAATGAAAGTGCCTTGTCTTCTCTCCCACCAAACCTAGGAGCCAGCTGGCTGTGAGGCTGTCGGGAGAAAAAGTTCGCTCTCTTGGGGCGGCAGTGACTCAGCTGCCCCTGTGGTATGCTGCCGTGGGAGGGGACACGCTCCAGAGAGGTGTCCCTAAAGTCACCAGCAGGTCTTCTGAATGTTTGGCTCATCTTTGGGGCTAGAAAAGGAGGAGTATCGCTCATCTGAAGGTTAGCCAAGGTGACAAACTTCTAGGCTTGAGCACCAGGTGTGTGCTCTTCTTTTTATCAGGCTTGTGTGGGCAGGGATGAGGTCAGCGGCAGGAGAGCACAGGGTTTCAGAGAGCTCAGGGAGCTGCCAAGGTGCTGGGCGCAGGCGCTGTGCGGGCAGAGTGCGGCAGCCTCGTGCTTTACGGATGAACGTGCCTTGTCCTTCTGGAAGCACTGCTGTAGCGTCTGACGCTCAGCATGCTGAAATGAAACACGGGCTGCTCTGAGATGTCCTCCTCAAGCAGGTTGATCAGAAAGGGCGATGACCTCACTTTCACGTACTTCTTTTTGCAACAACTGGTTTTTGGGGTTTTTTGGTTGTCTGTCTTTTTTTTTTTCTTTTTTTTTAAATATATATAAAAGTAACCAGTAACTCTCTAAGGAAATAACTTGCTAATATTCTCCTTATTAGCTCCTTGCCCAAGCTCTACTTCACTAGCATTTCAGTAAGCATCTTTATGGGGAGGTAGAGGCTCACAGGGAGCAGGGTATTTACTGTATCTCTTTCAATTAACGAGCTGGTTTTGCCTGTTTCTACCCCCAAAAGCGCAACTCAGAAATTGAAAAGCTCTGGGCAAAGTGGCTCCAACTGCTTATTATTTTTAGGACTATGGGGTGATAGACATTGATCAGTCAAAAGGAAAGTCAACACAGTTTGAATAGCAGGGTATGTATCTCTGAAAGCAGCTGGCAAGAACATCTCTGTGCACATTAGCCGAAAGAAGCCTCTGCACTGTGGGAAGCTGTCTCATCTTGTGGGATGCGGTTGGACTGCAACGAGTCTGACGGTTGGACTTGATGATCTGAAAGGTCTCTTCCACCTTAAACAATTCTATGATTCTATGAGTCTGTGCCTCCTGCACTCAAGCAATGGGGAACCCGTGAGTCCTTGCAAAACAGCATGGTTGTTTCCCTCTAGCTAGAACAGCAGCGCTCCAATTACTGCCTTGCCATCTATAACGTCTGAGTCAAGATGAGCTAGACGGTGCGTAGAAACCCGTGGTGCCAACCAGCTAAGGAGTTAGTGACTAAAGGGAAGTGAGAAGGATCTGGCTGCAAATTTTGCAAAGATTGTTTTATTTTTACTGAATCCACTTCAGAGCACACGCAGATACTCTGTCACGAAAGGTTACATTTGCAAAAGCACTTAATTCCGTAGGGTTTAGTTATTGATTCAGATTGGAGCCACACAGCATGAACTTTGAAAATATAGGGGAAAAATTAGACTAGGAGTCAGACCTCAAAGAAAAATAAATCAAATACAGGGTAGCTTGAAGATGACCTAGAAAAGAGAACAGCTTTTTTTGGTTTAAATGAGCAGATCTTTTTTAAAAAGAAAAAATAAATAGCCATAAAAAACTTCTGCACATAAAGTTTATTTTCAGTGATACGCCACTTTCTCTAAATATATGAATAGCTTATCCACTGCATTTAACTTGCTGAGATGGAAATTAAAAGGGAAGAAATGGTAAGAAGAAACAGAGGCTTCAACCTAGTGGTTGAGTCATGAAATTCATCCTGAATACGATGGAGAAATAGCTCCAGATGGCTTACCCCTAGGTTGTACTGACGGTCTTAGGTCGCTTGGGTTTGAATTAGCACATATGAGAGATCCCTTTGGTTGTTTTGGAACTCACATGCAACCACAGATAAATAGGAGTATATGCAGATCTGTATCTTCATTTCTGTATACACAGAAACAGGATAATTATGTACCCAAAGTCATTCTTATATTTTACTGATAATCAGATCCTTAGTTCATTTAAAAGTATAGATTAGTGTAGTGTATAGAAAGTCACAAATGTTCATAAGAAAAATAAAGTGAATAAAGCTTTGTGGTTTAGGTGATAAATGCATTGTCACTCTTCATTTTATAATGGTAAAAATTAATAGCTAGAATATCTTCACCGAACAAATGTATGCAAAAATGTTAAACTTTCATTTGTGAGCAGAAAGTTTCATTTTCCTAATCATGATCAACATGGATGGCACAAAACAATGCAGTATATACACAGCTGAGAGGGCGCTCTTTTTATACAGAAGTCTTCAGAGGTTTACTGTTATTAATGCAATCAATGCTGCAGCTTTATTACATACAATTCTGTATGTTTGTATCCTTATTGATTTTTGGTAAGCGAATGTTTCCAACTTGACTTAAAATGGAAAAATCTCACCAAACTTTGCAAAGTTGTTCTCCATTATCTTAACACTTATTTTGCTAAATTTAAGCAATGAAATATTTTTTTCCTATAGGATTGCCAAGTATTTTGCAGGAAAGCATACACACATTAACATTTGCATTATCTTGTGCTTCAGTTATTTAACTTTTCGTCTTACAGTGCTATCCTAGATGCTGCTTTCTGTTCTCTTTTAGCATACTGAAGGACAGTTACGATAAGAAATAATCTTATTTAAATAGATTTTAAAAGAAAAAAATCTTATTTCTCTACAAAAATAATTTAAGAATTCTAGCAACCCAAGGAGTCCAAGAAAATGCAATATCCTCGGAACTCTGGACTGTTTCACAGACTAGGTGGGTGATGTATAGATAGATGAAAGGAGTGAAAGCATTGGGCTTTTCCAAGTGTCGTCTGGAAAGTCATTACAAGGAGTAATCATGAAATCACTAAGCAATCACAAAGAAATTACCATTTTACTTCCAGAGTAATGCCTTGGTACTGTTTGGAAGTGAGCTTGTACAGGGAACAATGAATGGTAATAAAGAACGATGCTCAACTGCATTTACTTATTATTTTCCTCTCCAAAGAATTAAAACTGGCTCATCTTGTAGGACATTGCCTGACTGGTACTTTATCACCAGCCTTAATTTCCTAAATCATGTTTTCTAGGTTGCTTCAGCTAGTATGGTATTTTCACCTTGATTATTTAAAATGGTCACAAACTAGTGCAAACATATTACAGAAAAAGATTTTAGTGGAAGAGGAAAAATAATTTGCTGTTTAAATTGAATTCCTATGTATTGAATAATAATTTGCTCTAGTAATTAGCTTTCAAAATAGAGCTAGTAAGATGGATAAACTAACAAAAAGAAATAATTTGTTCTGCCAACCTTCGTGTGATTTTAATTTACAGTATGTTATTGGAAAGAGTATTTGGTGAGATGGAATTTTGGAAGGATAATTCAGCAGGACACATATAAGAGAGAAAAGAAATGAAATGTTGTCCCTTAAAATTAGCAAATAGCATGTGGAAGGTTGCCTTATTTATTTATTTTTTTCACCTATTCAGTATACACAATCCAGAGGTTTTCTTTCTGTCTTAGTGGAGTGAGAGAAGCTTCTATCATTAAGATTACTGGGCAGAGATTATAAATCTCTTTCTCATTTTACCTTTGCCAAACTTCAGAGTCACGGAGGTGAAATTTTCTGTGCCTAAAGTCTCATGAAGTCTGTTCCCAACATTATTACTTGATTATAGGTCAAAAGGATGTCACCAAGTGCATTTGCTTGTGCCCTCACATCATGGTACTAAAGATACATCCTTGCTTTTGTGTCTTCTTAATATGTAAATTCTAGCATGAGAAACCATCAGGTTTAGTTCCAATACTAAACTGTTCACCTTTGCAAAGAAACTTTTTTCATGAAAAGACCAAGTTGAGAACTAACACATGTAAATCAGCATGATTCTAGTGATTTCGATAATTAAAACAGAGCAAAGCTACTTCCCTGCCTTAATTATTTATACAGTGTTATCCATTATAGCTATGAATATTGTGGAATTAATGATGCTTTTCTAATTTATACCAGCAAAGGCATGATATACTGCCCAATATATGTAACTTAATTGGTATGGAGTGAATATTGCTCCTGTTAAACAAAGGTTGGCTTCTTGTGCAGTTCATGAATACCTGGCGTGGCTCTGATTTTGTGTAGGGTCTCACCGACTAAGCATTATTAACAAGAAGCCCACACTTGTGGTTTAGCACAAAAAGGGGAACTTGTTCTCTGGTCAAAATAATTCCAACTTTACACATCCAATCTGGCCAGGATAGGCACTTATCTTTATATTATAAAATATAAAAATATAGGCACTTATCACTTTATATTATAAAAATGCACAGCGAGCTTCAGAGAGTGCACACACGTGTGCATGTGTGGTTACATATGTGCAGGTGAGGAGGAGTGAAAGAAGAGATGAAAGGGAGAGGATTGCAATCAATTTGAACACAGATGTTATGGGAAATTAAATTACTCTTTTTCCCTCAACAAACAAGAAGTTATAGGCAAATTATTCCCCCCCAAACCCCCAGTAATAATTATTAAGTCTGCTAAACCGAATGCAAGCCCCTGACCTTCTCAGTGCCTCTGTATTGCAATAAATATTTTGTGGCTGTGAATAGCATTAATAAGATTTAAACCTCACATGCATGAGCACGCGGACGCAAACACGCAATCCCAGAGGGAATGAGCATTGAGCGAACCAGACGCTACGGCAATACCCCCGTGGAGGAAGCTGCTGGGCTAATAGCAGCCCCTGTGCTTATCAGTCTGTGCTAAGCAGTTCTTAAACTGAAGGAAGGGCTGTTCATAACCTCCTGCATTAGAAGATGAGCATCTCGTTGGAGAGCCTGGGCTAATTCAGAGCTGTGCCAAGATATTAGCGATGCTGGATTTTTAGTGTCCCGTATGTGATAAATAAGTGCATTCCTCAAGCACTGCTTATTTACTTTCCTTAAGAAATCAGGGGCTCTGAGAGCAGATTTTAGTCATGAATTAGTCTGCCATTTTTTATTCCCATAGACCTCGGCCTGATATGAAAATTGAGGTCAGCTGAAAGACATCCACCGATTTCCACAGGCTTAGAATGGGGCTCTGCAGAGACTGAAGTGAATTACCCTTACAGTGATGAGGAGTCTTCAATCCCTTTCACGTGTCCCTGACCTGTGTGCAAGATATTTCACCTCTCTCCCTCAGAACAGAATCCAGCTCCATGTATTATATTAATTAGCCATCCTAAACTCCTGCTGTAAATCTCATGGACGGAGAGGAAAGAAAACATCAGTTTGGGAAATATGTGTGGGGCCAGATGAGAAAAGTTCTGTTAGGCAGAGTGAATCCACCCGCTTTTGTAGGACAATTATAATTGTTTGCCTTGTAGAACAATTTCTTTACAGATTCATTTAAACAGTTAATTAATTAGACTGTAAATTAATACACTTATCTTCTACTATTTATTAGTACCATTAATATTATGGAGGGGACAGCGCAGGAAAAAAAAAAAAAAAAGAGCAAAATAATGGAATTAAGAACAATTTTATGAAGAAGGATGGTTTTGTGATTAACTCAGACAGGCATCTCGGTTCCTCTTTTGCTGTGTTACAGGTGCTCCAGATAAACTACTGAATCACCCCAGCCTTCCTGCTGTAAGATGCGTGCAGTAGTCTTTGCTTTTCGGGTATTGTTGACTTGGATTATAAATGTTTTAGGGTACGTTTGGCTTTCGATGAATGCTTGTAAAACCCAAGACAATTTCAGTCTTTCTAGGGACCCCATCAAGGAACCTGCGATTGTCTTTTCATTTCCCTCTTCTTTAAGTATTTAGGGGATCTTGCAGAGCCATGGTGTCAGCATTTCCATGGCTTGTCTAAGAGGGAGGAATCAGGAAGATTTATACAGTCTCTTGTTTAAAAGAAGAAAGGAAAACTATTCATCAGTTGCCTTTTGCTCCTCCTTTGATGTGGTGTCAGTACAGACCAGGGCAGCCAGGCTGGATGTGCCCTGGCTTTCCGTCTGCTCTCTGGGCCAGGTTGGAGTTGATTATTTTCATTTTCACTTCTTTTTGCCAATTTAACGGCTATTTGCCATAGCCAGCTCCAGTCCTTTGGAGTTTTCTCACCTTCTAGATTTTTTTTGCCACCTATTATGCTGCTTGTCTGTTTTTGATTCAGGACTGATATGATGTTAGAAATGAAACAGAAGTGTCAAGCTACCAGGAGATAGACACCTGAAAACCTTAGGAGTTTTGCTACTTCTTACGGGAAATATCTCTTCCCTTACTTTTCTGTTAAGATGCAATGAGTAAAACTTACCTTATTCATGTAAGAGTTTTCTGGGGCTTGGGGATTTTGGTTTCTCTCTCTTTTTTTTTTTTTTTAATACATTGCAAATAATTGTGTCATTTGTACAGTGTCACACATAACATTGGAACAGTTGTCTAACTCATTGTGTAGCACTGATAGCTGCATTATCTCGGCTCTGGCATTTTTAACAAGCTTTAACTTTTCAGGTTTCCATTCCATGAGGTCCATACTTTAATTAAGGCAAGTCAGCCACGTAGAAGGAAGCTGAATGGCTTTTTGCTAGCACTGAAGGGCAGGAGGAGGGTAGTTTGTAGGATTTTGACATTTCTCTGTTATCCATAAGGCTTCCAAGACAACTTGATAGTTTTCTGGAATTTCCTTTAAAAGCTTTTGAGGGAGAAATTAAGAGTACCAGCAAATGCTTTCCTACGTTTGGGTTTTTTTTAGATGCTGGGGACTCTACAAAGATATTTTTATAGGACTTGTGAGGTTGAATGAGGAACCAAAGTGCTTGTTCAAAAGCTTGATTGAAAGCTTTTTGGGTTTACCTGGTTACAGAGATTAAATGAAAGTAGAAGCATTTGGGCACACTCTTCAGGATGCTAAGATCTCTTTTGGCACTCCCTCTGCCAGAGCCTCAGGGGGCTGGGTGAGGAATCACTCATGGTTTGTCATCCTGCTTCGGCGCCTGCTGTGCTGGGCCAGCAGCTCCACCAGCAGAGCAAGACATAGCCCCGTGTCCTGGTTTCAGCTGGGATAGAGTTAATTTTCTTGATTAACATTAATTAATTGACAATAATTAATATATGCAATTAACTCTATTCCAGCTGAAACCAGGACACTCCGGCACCTCTTTCTCCAGTCACCTTCAGGCTTTTCAAATGCATCCAGTGGCTTTGTGCTCAATGGGCTTTGTGGTGGGGCCCAGACGCGATATTTTTGTGTCTTTTTTTGAAAGCTGCTGAGTACTTGGTTCCTGTAGCTCAAGATCTAGCAAATATCTTGTGAGCATACTTGTCTAAATTGTTTAATATCCATAAACACTGGAAACAGAGCCAGAGTGATGGGGCAGTGGAGAGGAATTAAGTCACGGAGCTGGACCTTGTCTCAGGGCACCTTGGACCCTGCAATGAACTAAACACCACCCCATGCCATGGGGGCAGCTGTTGCATCTTGGCAAACTTCCACTCCCCTGCCTTCTCTTCCCCGACCTGGACAAGTCCTCTGCTCTGAAAAACCGTGAGGCTGTGGGTCCCCTTTCCCCTGGCACAGAGCAGCAAGGGCAGCACCACCAAGAGCTGAGCCCTGATCTCCGAGAAGCACAGGTTCTGTAGATAAAGCGGGCAAGGGAAAACTTTCTGGTGTTATTCACAAGGCTGTGCTTTGAGGTCTGGCTAGGAGCTGGAGGCCGTATGTGGGAGAAGCCCAATTATTGACCATAAATGCTGAATTAAGACATTCATGGTTCCAGTTTCTTTCCATATGCTTGAGATAGTTAAATGTGTTACCAGAGCATTCCTTTGCCTAAATGGGAGAGCTAAAAGTTTTTATCCCATCCTCTTTATAGACTAATGTTGTTGCCCTGATTCTCCTGTACATTTGTTAATTTGTTTGGGTTTGGAAGGACTACAGACACCTGTGATTGTACTTGCTGGGTCTGAAGGTTCATACATAGGGCCCAGTAGTTGTTCTTATTCATTAGATGAAATGCTGCCTATTCCAGCAGCTGGGAAGCAGGTAGGGTAAAGAAGGATAGAGGAGGAAATTTAAACTACACCTAGCTTACAATTATTAGAGCCCTGACTACACAAATTAACCCAAAGATAACTCACTGGATTTACACCCATCTCCTTTAAAGTCAGAGTGGCTCCAGGCTGGAGGCTGCTTGCAAAGGTATTTGTAGGAATGAGGATATATACTGTGACTTGTGGCTGTAGCTGATTTATTTCCTTTTTTGATGTTTTTGTTTGGTTTAGGGGTTTTTTTTGTTTTCAAGAATAGAATTTTAGAATTGATCTGCTAGGCTATTTGCTTTCCTGGCTCTGTAAACAGTGTCCACAACAAATGTGCCAACAGCCTGTGCAACTGAAGTAGAAACTGGGGAGTGAGGAGCTGTAACTGTGTCTTCAAATTCAATGCCCGACCAGAAGTGCAGGTCGTCCACACAAAGGGCATGTGACAGGGTGGGAAAAGTAGTGAGAATGCAAGTTAAGGGAGTTTTGAGGCTGTGAAAACGGACATCAGCATAATTGAAGATGAGCGAAAGGTTCAGAGCAGCTTTGGCTGCTGAGTGTTTGCCCATGTCTGCCAGATTTGTATTACACATGATTACAATGTAATAACTAGACCAAATGCTTGAGCAACCAAAACCAATCCTGTGTGGCTCAAAGTAAGTGATAATACCTTGATTGATTTCGGGAGAAGCAGTAGTAAGTCCCAGACACTTGTCTCTTTTATTGACTTGAGCATTTATTAATTTATGAGTGGGTTTCACATTTCTACATGGTGTTGCAAAATTAGAGTCAAATTAATTATTTGGTAATCGGTGAATCCCATTAGGTGAAACAATATGGACTTGTTCAGTAGCTTAAACATTATTCAGCATTAGCGTAGCAGTTGTATACTCATTACAATGATGATGCTTTTATTAAATATACCTTCAATTAGTTCTGGTTCATTTTAATCTCTACCTCCTGAAAAAACATTCAATCAAGTACTGTGACAAGAGCAGAATGATGAATATGCCAGGGCCAGTGCTGCTTAGTCCTTCAAGGGTACTGCACAGGCTACATTAAGGTGAACTTTAGAAATGTTTGCCTTAGGTACTTCTCTTCCTTGAAACATCATCCAAAGACCATTAGCTTGTTATCCTTCCTTTATGCTTTAAAATAAACAACATTCACGATTCAACCATTTACAATGTTATGTTTGGACCCACAGCAGATAATTAGGGGTGAACACGGCATGCAAAGTCTTTCCTACATGCCTTCTCATTGCCTGGCATATCCAAAGGAGTTTGCCCTTGTTCTAGACCTCCTTCCTTGCAGCTAGTGTCCACCTCTCCAGGTTTTGCTCCTTTTAGCAGCCCCGATGGGTGCATGTGGGGTGCTGCAGGGGCAGGGAGCCCCCAGCCATGGGGCAGCCCCAGGAGGTCCAGCAGCCGAGGGGCACAGTGGTGACGAAGGGATTTCCTGGGTCATGGAGGCTGCACCTGGGAGAGAAAAAAAAAACCCCATCCTGACAGCTCTCATGGACGGAGCAGGGGGACATGCCCCCACTGAGGAGCTCTCTGCAGAGGCAGTGCCACAACAGCTAGCCTAATAGAATCTGCAAAGTGGCCCCTGTGGTGGGATGTGTGGGTCCCTGGAGGGTTTTGGGTCCCCCCAGAGCAGCGTTGCACTCCCAGTTGCCTTGTAATCAATTTGACTGTACTGATATTAATATCTTGCCCATATTTAAATCAAACCCATCATTATTAATCAGAGAATCAGAACAACTAACAAAGGAGACAATTCTTATTCCCTGGAGGATGTGATTTTCAGGGAGCCAGTGATGGATATGGAGCCTTTCCCCTTTCAGATCCTAGCAAGGGCAGCTGTGACCGAAAATCATTACCATATGCTATTTTGTCTGTCGTCTTTGTGAAATGAGTAAGTAGACTGGACAGGTTCCATATTACATAAAATAATATTACAAGCGACATCTTCAGAGCCTCTGTGTGCTAGCTGAAGATAGCGGAGAGGAGCATGGGGGAAGTGAAAATGCTGGAGAAAAAGTCGGTCCTACGCTACATGGGGTTTTGCGCAGTGATGCTTTTGAATGCCCAGCCGAGGAAGCTGCACTTCGTATTCACAGTCTGTGAATCCCAGCTCCTTTAATGTAGCTTCTTCTGGGCTCTCAGAACTGATGTAAATGATGTGTTCCTGATTAATGGCACTCTGAAAAACTGGGATCTGAATTTCTTGTACCCGCTCGACTTGCACAGCGACAGCGTGAACTTCTTTGCAGTGACCTGCCCCAGCACCTTTCAGAAATGCCGCCCACTAATCTGCTGACTGTTGTCCCATCTGTGCATAATATTAATGAATTTATTCCATGTTCATTTCAGTTCTGCTGCTGAAACGCACAGATGAAGAGTTTCTTCTTACACTTCATGTGCACTTGTCCTGGGAGACTGTGCGAGTACTGTGTACTTCAAATTCATTTGCTGTTTTGGTTTCTCTGGCAACTAGAAGGTGCCTTTGATCCCTCTGCCATCTCTTTGTTTTTGCATTTTGATGATTTTATCATGAATTCATGTTTAATTCATGCTGAAGTGATGCAGTAAGTGGCAACACTCAAAGAAAAGATACTTTTTGCAAAATCAAACCATATTCATTTGAACTCTGTATGAACTACCCCATTCCTTTGAAGTAGAATATATTAATGAGGACAGATATTAAGAAAAAAGATACTTATACCAAGTCACATTTATTATATCATCTGAGGCTACAGTGCAGGTAGATCTATCAGATAAGAACCAAGCATGCTTGGAGTAAACTTTCAGTTGAAACACACTGAGAAGCAACTAATTGTTTTGTGTTAGCTTTTTGATTTTTTGTCATTTTTATCTCTGTTTCTGTCTTACATACTGATATACGTGAATTTTATGGAGAAAACCACGTGTGTGTTTAACATGACATGCACAAATGCAAAATGCGTTCAATAGGCTGGTAGGTCAAAGAAGCTTCATGTAGCATGTTCTTTTTAAAGGTAGCTTTGGGTTTTTTTGATAACAGGCTTGTGGAAATGTTGGGGCGTTGCCGTGTTTGGGTTTGCCTTTCAGTGGCTCAGATGGTGATGGAAACTGCAGGTATTTCTGTCAAAGGAAACCACAATGATGTGACGTTGAAGGTGCCATTAGCTCTGGGGCACGAGGTGGACGTAGCCCCCTGTGGGGTGGGCTGCGCACAGCCCGGGACTGGAGGCTGGGTACGGATGGATGTCACCGTACGGCACTGCGCGTGCCTGGAGCCCTGTGTGATACCGCCCTGCGTGGGTTTTAGAGGCTCACAGCCACCGTGCAGTGCAATTACACATTTCTACAACTGGTGGGCCTTCTGCAGCATTAATATTTGAATTTTTTATAGTGCCGAAGCACCTTGAGCATTTGAGTTTTGACATGGCAGAAGACAGGTGTAGGCTAAGCATGTAGTATTAAAAAAAACCAAACAGATCTGATTCACCTTTGTTATCTTTTAGTGGCTTTGACATTCACTTCAAAGCACAATATCTAGAATTCCTTTAGTTATAAGGTAGCAGCTTAATTTAGGTGTGGGTGCGCTCCGCTGGGGTGGCGGCACGCTCCCCCTGCTCCCCAGGCCAGAGCAGAGGAGGTGCAACAGGACAAGTGACAAACGGGATGATTCAAATAGCAGACCATCACAGAGCAGTTATGGCTTGAGAGGAGAAAATAATTGTGAGTACATAAATCTAAATTGGATTATATTTGAATATATGTAAATTTGATTGAACTTGTAATTTAATCTCTAGGACAGCATTTTAATTCACAGTTGCAATACTTTACGCTTTTGAGCAGAAATGAGCTCATTTGAGGATTTCAGGTCATTGCTCTTTTCCCCAGGGTTTTGGTGGTTGGTGAAATTCTCGTTGACTGTAGGCTGGACTGTTTCATGGTTCCTTTATCGATGTGAGCTCGTGTCTAAATAGAGACCTTACTCGCATTATACAAAATTATTGGTAACTCTGTAATTGTTGATCATAACAGTGGTAGCCATTTGGATCTGTATGGTGTTTGCTTCTGAAATGAGGTGCTGCAATGAAACAAGGGGAGACTTCAGAAAAAGGAAAAGCTTTGTGGGGCTTAGAGTGAACTCAAGTGTGTTTGGGCTTTCGCAAAGAGGGCCTTGATAGAAATAAGGAGTGATGACAGAGGGGAAGTGTTTTGGTTGTGAATATAAGACAATGAATTAAATGTAAGCAAATCCCTTTTCAAATTCTACTGGGTATTATAAAAATGATAAACTGATATTTGGCAATTTTTCTAAATTTACAATTTACTTTCTGATCAAATTTACCTCCTTCCAAGGCATATCAAATGGCTTGCTACCTCCTGCCTCTCAGTTATGGATTAGATATAATGTGAAAGCATGTCTCCTGTTACTCAGAATCACCTCTGACGGACAAGTGTGGCGCCTGTCTGAAAGAGATGGGATGAAAGCAGAGGAGGGAGGAAATAAAAACAGGTGGCAAGGGTCCCAGAAACAATAAAAGTCTGAATGAGAACACCTTTATCACTTCTGCAACAGCAGCTTAAAGGCCCAAGGAGAGAAATAGATTTTGTAAATCAGGCTAAATATTTTTTACAGGGTGCAGTGTGCAGCTTAAGAACCCAGTTGGGAAAAATAGCTTTTGCAAATCAGAGAAGAAAATATATTTTACTGGCTACTGTTTAGGAGCAGGGAGAGATAGGATAGGGGAAGACATCTTACAGAGCAGAGAACAAATATCTCTGTATGTGTGCATATGTGGGTGGTTTTGGTTTGAGTTTTCGGGGGGAGGTTTTTTGGTGACAAGAAAAAGCTACATAAAGGAATTGCATAGCCATTTACCAGTTCCCCTAAAACCTGTAAGCCTTCCTTATGTTTTTAAACATTATTTTTTGATATATGTTTTTGTATTAACTAGTCATTTGTGCATATAAAAACATCTCTTTCATAGAGCAACCCTGTTACTGATTCTACCATGCAGTCACTTTGGAGAAGCCTTTTGAAATAACAAGAAATAAGTAAATACAACGGATAGTAACTCTTGGTTTGAAATGAGAAACAGAAGGATTGAGCAAGAAATCATTACTGATGATCCGCCCAAAGATGAATATGTAGCTTATCAAGGTAATTATGTTAAAAAAGAGATCATAATTGTGTGGGGGCTTCAAACAGCGGAGGTTGGAGCCCTACATGAAAGAGCCAGCAGTTTTGTTGCTGAGCTATATGACCCTTTCGAGAGGCACGATGACTGCCATCGCCGGTCCAGGGAAGGTCCTGCCAGGAGAACAGAAGGATTACAGTGGTAGTGGAAGTGCATCTTTAGCAGAGGAAAGGTTTGGTTTTTTTAAATTACTAGTAAAGGAAGTTGGTTAATAGGTCCTAAGAAGTACTGAAATTGGGAGGAGACATTTGCAAATCCATAGCATTTTTTTGTTTTGTTTTTGTTTTTCTTGTTTGATCCATCTTTCTTCAAGATGGACAGGAACCGTGTACAGATTGGGAACAGAATAGACTTGCAAAGAACATACTGAATCCACCCACTCATTTTTATATGTCAATAAGAAGCTGAATGGAAAAGATCAGAACACTGAAACATTTTTCATATTTTCAAAAAAAATTGACAAAATACTTTTTTTTAGATTTTTTAGCAAAACTGCATGTTGCAGTTTTCCAGCTTCTCTAAATTTGTCTGCCTTGGAACAGACTCTCTTACTTGAAAACTGGGGCAATTTTTGAAAGAGGGGAATTATCTTATTTTGCTCCCTGCAACGTATGTGCTGCAGGAACAGTCACCATAACAAATAAAATGATGTATTATCACTGTCAACGGAAAATGTTATATTGGCCAAGATGTTTCCTCCTACTTTGAGACATGTTATTGTTATTGATGGGAGCTCCAGGTGTCTGCTGCCAGGCAGTGTGCTGGGAAGCCGTGTATATTCCTCCTCCTTGCAAAAGGACACCGTTTTTGCTTTGATATCTGTTGTCCTGAGTTCTGTACGTTTTTCTTTTGATCAGACAGCTTCTAAGTGTCATCCTAGTGTTTCCAGGCTGATTGGTATGGCTGCTTTTAAAGAAGAGTTTTCCCTAACTGGTGATTTTTTTGATAACTAGTGGCTGCAGCTGTTAGCTTCTTAATGAGACGCTCCCACTCAAGTATAAGGGCAGCAACAGTTAAGAGTGTGTGCACTCAGATGGCCTCTAGTTACTTAAATCTTGGAATGGACTCAGTGAAATATTGTACTTTGCCCCTTAAAGAAAGAATATATGTGGTCTGATTTCTCCTTTTCCAGCAAAACAGCCCATTTATGGTAGGTTTCAAAGCCATCTTTTAGTAAAAAATTAAGATAGCCACGTTGTGATAAGGAAACTGTTATCAAACTTGTTTATAGGAGACAATATACATGTTCTGTGCACCTGCAACAGCTTTGCCTATGTGTTCATTTGAGCTGCAACCGCGTGTCAAGTGGATAATGGAAGCATTAGAGCTGTGCAAGTTGTCCTTTCCTTGGACATTTGACGGTTCTGTCCCAGTGTGTCCCCCCAGCCTAAGGACTGCTGCTCTGGAGTGTCAGGGATATGTGTAAAATCAACATGGTCAACCAGCAAAGCAGAAAGCTGCTCAGGTGACTGTCCAGTAATCTACGGGGATTCAGCAAAAAATAGGGATACACACAGAGTTAATTTTGCCGGCAAGAGAATGCAGCAGATACGTATTGCCTCAGATAGTCTAGGATCATCAGGATGGTAGGTTAATGGAAAGAAGACTTATCTGTTAGAATTAAAACATTTTTGTAATTTTGGAAGTAGATTCTTAGCCTATTTCCATTATGCCTTTTTGAAATACATTGGTAAGTGAAACCCAAGTTTATTTTACGTGTGAATCTGTGCTGCTTTAGTGCTTCCCAGATGGAGGTTCCAGACCTCTGTTTCATGTTGTCCAGAGCTATCCTTCAAAGAAATAACCACTGGCTGGGTTGGAAGGCTTAACTCAGGGAGTCACTGCCAGCTAGGACCTGATTTCTGACCATGATTTCTAGAGGAAGTTAGATCTGATACTTAGAAGCACCGAGGCAAGGCAGCATTAAGATAAGTGGCAAGAAGCAGGAGTTCAGGAGCACAGGAAAGCCACAGCTGCTGCCTTGTTCCGTTTGCAACATAGTGGTTGTTGAGTATCTTGTTTATTAAACTACCTTTGGAAGGACCAGCCTGTGGGGTTTTTTGGTTTTGTTTTGGGTTTTTGTTTGTTTGTTTTTGTTTGTTTGTTTGCTTTTGTTTGTTTGTTTTGTTTGTTTGTTTTGTTTGTTTGTTTGTTTTTAAAATAAAATCTATGTTAGGGACAATCTGAGCTGAGGCAGAATCCTGAAATAAACCCCTGGATGAACAGGTGACTTGTCGTCCTCTTGAATCTCCGGATAAACTTTCCTTTCGGTCGTTCTGCCTCCGGCTCTGTTATTTCTTTGTAGGGTCTGACATTTCCAATAAAGGTAACCTTGAAGTTACAGTTAAGAGTTGCAGTGACTCATTAGTGGTAAATATTAGAGTGATAGGTATATTGTGGAAAAACAGTAGTAATGAGGGACTGATGTAACGAGCATAGTGATGATGAGGTTGTGGTCTTTCTGCAGGTGAAGAATGCAAAATGTTAAATTGTATGTAATCATGAAGCGATGTGACAGCTTCAGTTATTTGACTTAATTCTGCAGTTATCTCTGGCTGCTATGTGCAAGTGAGCTGCCACTTTGTGCCTCCTTTCTACTGCTGGCGGGACCCCTCCGTGGTCCCTGGGCTGGGGCAGGGCACAGCAGGAGCAGTTCAAAGGAGGTGGCCTGAGAACTGGGACAAAGAATTGCTTGAGAAGCAGCGCTGAGCAGGGAGCCCAGCTGGCCAGGAGTGGAGGACTGAGAAGGGGAGTTGCGAGCCCGTGGCCACCGTGTTTGACTGCTCTGGAGAGGGATCACAAGGAGAATTACATGCAGAGCAGAGGAATGGCAAGAGACTCGTGGAGCCTTTCAGACAGTACTTTGGAAAACAGGAATTATTTTCATGGGAAGAAACAGAATGATGAGTTTTATCTTCTGCTTAATGTAGGATATGGAAGGGTGTGTGCCAGCGTGAGCTCCTCTTTTCTTCCTTTTCTTTTTTGTTTTGTTTAACTGTTATGCTTAAGTAGTTCTATTGCACTGCCCCAGGAACCCTGTTGCAAATTATCTTATTAGCATAGAAGTTAGCTAATCAAAAGACACCATCCCTGTGTTTTCCAGACTGTGGGAAACTGTTACTTCATTTGAACTGCCTTGCTGAACACTTCAGCAGTGCTACGTCCTCTAGGAAAGGTTTTGGGGTTTGTTGGTTTTGATGTTAAGGTGCAAAAGGTGTCAAGAAAAAGAAGGAAAAAAACCCCCAACAAACACAAACAACTTTACTGCTACTAATCCCAGGCTTAGTGATTGACTGCACCCTGATACACCAGCAGAAAAAAAGCAAGTCCACTGGTGATTCTTCCCTGCTGGGCCACCAAGGCAGTAGCAGTGCGACTCAAAGATAATATTTCTGCTTTACTCTCAGAGAGGAGGGAGAGGTATGGGGAGGGGAAGTTATTCTTTAGAAGAGACAGTAATTGGTTTGCCTCTGCTTTTATCCATTATTGATCAAGGAAGCTCCACTTCTGCAGTTTTATAATAGTAAAGTGAGTATTATGGGAACATTTCATAATTATTTATTGGGTTGACTTTTTAGTACTATTGAAAAAATGTTACGAAATGGCAGAGAATATCCATTAACGTAACTTCTAAAACTGTGTAAACAAACATAAGCTTTTACTCATAATAAAATGATTATTGAAATAAAGGGATTCTTGCTTGAGAACAAATGTAGTAAGGCCTGCAGAACTCCAGTGCAGCATTATATGTGTGTATGAATAAACGCAGAGCCCTTCCTGCAAGGGCTGACCAGCCTGGGAGCAGAGCCAGGCTCGTGGGGCTCCTCTTGTACTTCCAGCATGAAGACAGGCAGAGTTTGGCTTAAAACCATGTGAATCTCTGATTAATTTCTATGTTTCTTAGGCATCTTTTACAGAAATACATACTTTAAGTAGTGCTTTCATTGCTTTTTTTCTGTTGAAGCTTAAAATGCTGTTCAAGGTTACGCTGAACCAATGAATGTATAAACCTTATGTTACCAGAATCAGTTGATTAAAAAAAAAAATTGTAAGAAGGAAACTCGTAGCAGGCATGGGTTGACTTACTGCTTACTGCAGTACAAGTGCCTTTTTCAGAATTGGACAGAAACAGGAAGGTACATTTCATTTATTTTCTTGGCATGCTTGTGGCTAGTTGCCAGCTTGTCAGTGAGGTGCTCCAGAAAGGACTGAATCATGACAAAAGCTGTCAGTACAGCTGTGTTTTTCCGTAGGAATTGCATGAATCAATAAGCTTCATGTGATTTTGAGGCAAAACTGTATCCAAAGTCTCGCTTGCTGGAATTGGTGCCCAGGTCTTTTTGCAAAGTTTTGGAAACTCTTTGACTAACGTCCAGGTTAATAGTTTGCTGGAATCATGGAGCCTGGTTGCCTTTGTATGGGTCAGATACTGGTTACTGGTTACTGAGGTTTGAACCAAACCGCTCTCACACGGTCTTCTGTGTATGGAGCCCTTATGTCACGTTGGACCATAGCATCGGGAGCTAAGAGGAAGGCTTTAGGCTACTTCATCTACAGCTGTTTAAGCCTCCCCCCTCGCCTTCAACATAGAAATGGACTTTCAGGCTTGTCTTCTCTGCAGAACTAGATAAATATCCCTGCTTTCAGCATGGGGTAGCTCTCGCTGAAGGTAGATTTACATGAGTGGAGGCAACTTGATTTATCTTCATAAATTACAACTTTGAGGAAAGTTCTCTTCTGTTGTGTGGTGCTCATGCCTAATTTATTTGGAGTTTGCAATGCTTTGACACATGAACAGAAAGTGATACCAGCCTGAAAGTCACGTCATTCAATCACCTGTAGGCTGTGGCGAGGCAAGATCCTTCACATTTGTCTGCAAACGGCTGCCCATCACGGGCACTGCTATAATATAAATAGAAATAGCAGTTACAGCCGAGGAATTCTGTAGAAAAACTAGACAATTATTTCATTTCTCTTTTTGTCAGGGTCCTGCAGGGTGCAAAGAGATGTGGGAAACCTTTATCCTTCACGTGCTAAAATTTTCCCTGTTTCTTCAGCACGTTGTCAGCAAAGCAGGGGATGTGAAAGTTGCAATGTGTTCAGGTGTGGCCATGTTCTGAGGATAGGGCAGCTTCAGAGAGAATATTAAACAGCTCTTCTGGTACTGTCAGTCATGCAACCACACCGCTTTGTAAGCCAGTCACATATCGCTGGTGATGCGTATTAATCCACTTTCTGCCTGTAGCATCACCTGTTTTATTTTCTGTCCCAGTTTCATACCTTTTTTTGGCAAAACCACAGGGGAAATATATTTCAGTGACAGTGTATGGTAATTTTGCTCTATGCACTCTAGCTCATTACACAATCCTTGTCTTTCTAAAATAGAGAAAGGATTTACGTCTCCTACTATCATTTCTGCCACACACTGATTCAGTGAAAGAGCTTTGGGGTGGTTGGGAGTAAATTTAATTTTCCCTGCTGTTTCATGAAGTGTGAATCACTTTCTAGCAGATGATGTCACTGCCAATTTACAAGTTTTTCTTCCTGTACTCCTCTGTAGGAGGAATCCTAAGGACTTTTTTTGTCATGGTAATGCGGTTAGGTGCAGAGGGCTATGGGGTGCTAGAGACAGCTTTCAAGCTCCTTTATTTTTGTCAGCACAGACAAGAAGCTAAGTTTGAAAGGTGGGACAGTGGAGGATTTTGTCCAAGTTTGATTCTTAGATACTGTGAAGATTTGTTTTCTGTGGGGTCTATGACTATAGCTTGAACAGTGAAGAAATTTGTTTTGCTTTTTCATTTTTGAAACAGAAGTTGAATTATACACTGCGAAGTTCTTCTCCAAAGAAGAGAACTTTCTCTTCAGTATAAAAAAAGAAGTGCTTTTTACTGTTAGAACATTTTATACACATAAATTTTGAACTGTGGGTTCCTGTGAACTGTTCTTGACTCCTTGCTCTTGATGTTTTACTGGGAAGATGCATGTAATTGTTTCTGCTTTCACTAGCTTCCCCAGCTTTTGAGTAGGAGGGAAATAGTTGGTGAATAATTCTTATTCTTCCGAGACAACTGATCTTGTGAAAAAACAGTTGCTTTACACATCAGTTTTGTATGACAAAGGTAATATATGTAGATATATATAAATGTGAAACCAAAGTATGCAGTCCTAAAAATATTAATGCATAGCACTTGTGCACTTTCTTATTAAAGTGCCTTATTAACCTAAGTGCCTTATTAACCCCAACAAATAGAACTGCAGAGCACTGTGAGCTGAACTCTGTCTCTCTTTTACACGTGAGGATAGGAAACCACAATTTTCTGGAGAGAAAAATGTCATCATATCCATGTTCTCCTTCGTAACCAAGGACCCCTCACTGCAGGGGTCTTCAAACTGTGAGCTGTAGCAAGAGGGACAGGCCATCACAACCAATTAGCAGGATGGAAAATCAGCACGTAGGGGAAAGTTGGCAATCCAAAAGGAGCATGTCAGGGGAGACGTAAGAACACGGTGTAATTAGCGCTGAGAGAGTAGAGGTCATGCACAGACAATCAGCGTTTATTAGCTTCAGAGGCAGGTATTAGTCCTTTCTGTAATTCAGACATTGTTATGGAATTCTTCTTTACATATAACCCCTACACATATACTTCCTTAGATCCCTGTGGTGCTTCATGTTGTTTCACATCTAGTTCCAGTCTGCTCTTTGTATACTGTTCCTCTGGGGATTTAGCATGGAATTAGGGAAAAATTAGAGATTGGGAGAGATGAGTGAAAATTATTACTTAAATACATGAAATAGGAACAGGTCCTGACTGGTCTTTTCCATAGGCCTGTCTTCAGAACTGTATTTATGTACCATCCCAGTTTGGACGGTTGGCTTTTAAAGACAAATGTAAGCTCTTGTTGAGGTCTTGAAGATGTATTTAAAACTGCATGGTCTCCATCCAGCTAGCAAAATATCTAGAAGGATTAAACAGAACTCTTGCAAAATGTTCCTGTTAGGCAAAAAAAAGAAAGATGCAAGTAAAATTCCTATTTGCATTGAATTATATTTGCTTGGCTTTTTGAGCATATGCAGTTCAGCTAAGTTTGTTTATTCTTGGCTAGCTTCTTTTCATGTTTGAGGGCATGCATGCCTTGTAAATGCATCTGCTTATTCCCATGATGATGCCAAACATTAAAAGGGTCAAGCTAACTTTGTGTCAGTGAATGCATCTTCTGATGCTTGGTACTTCTGTGAGTGCCTTTTAGGCAAGGATCTAGCACCTTACAGAAGCTGCACTCACAGAACTACATATCGGTGAGCTAAAGAAATATTAATTTGCAGCTAGGGTACCGATAAATGGAGAGAGGCAAGTGTTGATTCAGTAACCCAGTTAAGAAAAAACATCATTTTTACTTGGGTGGAATCCCCTTACAGTGAGTAAAATAAGTGAGTCCCATCAACTCCAAGCCCTCCTCCTCACCCACATCCAGCGCAGTCATTCTTGACAGAAGTAGTTGAGCAGCCCTGCCATTTGGTACTTTGCCTCTCAAGTAATTAAGATCATCGCTAAGGAAGATGCCTCTTGTGTTAACAAACAATAACTTTAATACTGTTGTCAGCAAAATGAATATACTCTGCGGGGGGGGGGGGGGGGGGGGGGGGGGGGGCGGGGATTGCTGCAAAATTGCCGTTACACACCGTACACAGGCACAGCGTGCAAGCCAGTGTGCTGATTGGGCCTGGGCCTGGGCGTCCTCATTGCTGAAGGTGGCTGGTGCATGCAGTGCTATTTCCATGCATCTTTGATTCCTTTTATTAGGCACTTCCTAATTACAGATATTAATCTCTCTCTCTTTTTTTTTTTTTTTTTTTTCTCATGCATATTTGACTCACAAGCAGTGGGAGATAGTTCATGGGCTTTTAACATCCGATGTACACTGCTAGATAGATTTTCAGTCGTGGAAGAGTTGGGTTGTTGGCTTAGTACAGCCGGGCGTTGACTTGTGCTGGTTTGTAAGCCATACTGGGGGAAAAAAAAGAACCTCTATTCTCTATATCCAACATTTTTTTATAGTTTAGGTTGCAGTAAGCATCTGCATTTATTCTAGTTATTTGTTAGAGGTGAGTAATTCATGAAATCTAGCCCAGTAGCTCCTACAAACTGTATGCTTAGCTGCATGACCAGGTGACCCACCCATAAGACTGTATTGTATAACATGATGAGTTGCTCATTTGTCTTTGATTTCTTCTTCCCTTTTGCTATATTGTTGCATTTGTAAAAGATAAATTACTATTTCCACACTGTCAAAATCTGGTGCAATTACAGAAGCTTGAAATAACTTTCCTTACTCAAAAGCAGTGAATCATGTTACTTACAACATTTGACTACGTGATAGCTTTTTTCTTCCCCCCGCTCCCGTGGCATGCAGAATAAACACTTTTGTAGATTGTTACAGAAATGGTAGCATACGAAAAGTCTCTTTCATATCTTACAACAGCACTGTATGCTACCTTTAAAAGAATTCCCAATCCAAAGGGAATAGTTAACCTTTTAATTACAAGGCAAGAAGTAACGTTACTAATTTTTCTACATGTTTCATTACATCTTCAGAACAAGCTAAGCCATGAGCAGCTTTCCTGGTGGCATCTAGATATACAAAGTTGAAAAAAGGGGGCCCAAATTAGGGCTAGTCAAGAGATGCAGTTTAGATTTGTTTTTTCTGGAAGTGAATTTTGTTTCCATACAATTTTATCCCAATTTTGCAATTTGCTGTGAGGAGAAACTGCCATGGGTACTGTAATGTGTCCCTCTTGTGTGTATGCATTATGATTCAGCCTTTAATCACACCTCCTGTAAGACTCTCTCTCTTCTGGTAAAAAAGGTGAACACTGCTTGAGTCTTTATTAATGAGCGCATGTACTACAATGGAAAAACTATTACTAATCCCATGGGTTTCTCGATGATGCTCATCAGTGCAGTGTCTGAATGCCTTATAGATGATAATTTTGTCTTCAAATTAGCCTGGGGGTAAAGTCGAGGCAGAGTTCCTGGTTTACATAGTGGGAATTCAGATGAGAGGTTAAAGTCAGAAGTGCCCACCTGTTGTTGGCAGCTCAGCCAAGCAATATGCAACCTCATCTATCTATAAAAGTGAAATAAAGCTGCTATTGTCTTCCGTTGGGTCCGCGGGTGCTGAGCATTACTGCCAATTAGATCCAATGATTTTCAGTTGACTGCTTAGAAAATGGGCACACACAATTAAGTAGAGCTTCCTCAATCTCTTTACATACCTAATCTCCACAGCAGGCAAAGGTATTTAGGTGTTTTGTAGATCTCGGTGACTTCTCACAAAAGATCAATTTTTAGTGATTTGCTTGATATCAGTAGAAGTGCTATGGCACAAGCACGTATAGAAGCTGATTCCTTAGGGAAGCATTTAGCTCTCATATAAAGGATTAGTCTCTGTTAACTCTTGTAGTCTTGCACTTCGTTCATCCCTATGTGGTGGAAAGGTGATGAGAAGATGCATCTCCAACCAGTTCACTTTTTGACCCATGCTTTGGGCAGCACTCACTGTCTCCACTCCCTTCGGCAGCTGTGCTCTGCGGGCATACTCTGGGAATGGTAGCCTCTGCCTATCATGGGTCTTCCAACAAGAGCCATCTCTCTGTGTCTGGAGGATGCAGAACTGAGCCTGGGCTTGATCAAGTGTCAGAAATAATCTGAATAAAGTATAGCTAGCATTTCACAACCTGGAATTTGATGATTTTATCTAAGTATTTACAGACTACTGTATTATACTTTGCAGGGACTCTCAGTAAACCCAAGAATAATTGCCACGTAACTCGAAGCAGGGGAGGACATGATGGCATCTTGGCCCCGTGGAGCCTGTAAGGGCGCCTTTACGCTCCTGATGCAGTTGTGACTGACATATCTGAGGTATCATCTGGGGCTTTCATGTTCTGTCATGGAACAGTCTCATGAGCTTTTGCCTACCATGTATTGCTTTCCAAAAGCTAAAATGGCACAGTGGCCATACATTGCTTACATCTTTTGCATGGACTAGACAAGCTCTTGCAAGGCAGCACAGAGAAGCAGTGGCCTCTCTTTAGTGGGACACATTTCTTCCCTGCTGTGAATGCTGCGCTTGCAGATACCAACCAAACTCAAAGGTATTTCTGGAAGCAAAAATAAAGATACTAACAGAGTTAATGGCACAATGGACTGAGACAGTACAAAGCAGTGATGGAAAAGGCAGGCAGAAAATTTGTGGCAGGATAGCTACAGGAGGTGAAGTGATGAAATGTGAAGAAACAGCAGGGAAGCACCTGTTAGTGCTTGAGATTGTCTCTGTGAGGCAAAGCTAAGTAGATCCTGATGTTGGAGAGACAAGGTAAAAAGCATAGTCTGAGAAATAGAAAAGGAAGCTGGGTGGACATGAAGGTAGTTGGGAAATTTTTGAGGAGGAAGACTAAGACACAAAAAACCCTACAGGCAGGTGGCTACAGCATATAGATGAGTCATAGTTCTGAGAGCTTTGTGGTGTGTGTAACCGATACAGAGAGAGCCTGCATATATGTGCAGATATCACTGGAGAAGGCTCGATAATATTTCGTATTTAGGAGTATATTTCATCTCCAGAGTCTCAGTTCATTCAAAAAAAAACAATGGAATAAAGACTTCCCCCCATACCACCCCCCCCCACCCCCACCCTCCAGTTTTAAAATTATATTTTTAAAAAAATATGTCATTCTAATGAAGTCAGCCAGACCAGTCAGGCAAAAATAAGACAGCATGATTTTTATTTTTTTTTTTATTGTATCCCACCCACCAGGCTTGCAGACTACAAATAAAGGGTGCAAATAAAGCACCAACTTGGTCTGTCTCCTGGGTATGAAAGTTGCAATCTGTCATCCTGCACCTTCTTCTGACTCTCATTTAGCTCAGCCTTATCCCACTACGAACTGAGAAGCTCTGTCTCCACTGAAGTGAAGAAGGGGGCTCATTTAGGGTCTTCAGGTTCCTGACCCCACTGCCAGTGAGCTCTATGGTATTTATGCTCCGGGTTCTCCTTAGAAGCTCACTTCGGAGGAACAATAGGGGTTTACATTTGGTCTAACCTTCTAATCCCTTTGACAGGAAATATTTAGTTTACTGAAGGTGTAGCCAAAATTGCCTTACATTTCAGGCAGGAATCAATTACACTATGTACTAAGCTGAAGACCTACAGAGCCTTTGTAGGACCCATTTTAGCACTGCTGATATAATAGGGCAGAAAGATGCCGAGGTGACAATGACGGATGGACACTCAGCTCCAAGGAGGAAGAGAGAATACTTTGATTACCCTCTCTGGAGCAGGACCAAGAAGAGAAACCTCTCACTTCTTCAGATGGCC
Organism: Falco naumanni; assembly: GCF_017639655.2. NCBI lineage: Eukaryota > Metazoa > Chordata > Aves > Falconiformes > Falconidae > Falco > Falco naumanni. The sequence continues at coordinate 32,061,495 of NC_054065.1, read as the reverse complement.
CAGAAGAAGTGCTGGGCCTCTTGTTTACACTCTTGCCTTTTCCTGGAGGTTGCTTCAATGGTTTTAATGCTGAGAACAGTGTGATAGTGGGTGCTCTGTCCCCACCACTCGTGGGGCATCTTTTCTGCCTGTGGCCTGATTCATACTTCTTCTGAGGAAGCAGTCAACAGCAGCTGAGCTGTTAAAAGCAGCCATGTGACATTTATGAGTATGAGTGATAAATGTCAGTGTTGCAAGAACAGATGTCTTGTATGTGTCTGAATATTTTTGTGGTTTCACTGTTACCTTGACCGTGTTACACTTACCTGTGACTTAGAAATGTTCCTTCTCTTCTTAATGAAGAACACGGTTCTGAATATTTTTTTTAAGGTACAGCACTCTAATCTCCAGACTGTTACTCTGATTTCAGTGTGTTGTGTATCTCAAGGGCCTGTGTTGTATACATCTGCATGAGCTGGATGCTTTTCTTTACCAAGTGCTCCATGAATTAGGTATTTTTAGAGGACAACCTGCTGTTCATCCTAGGTTATTTTCAAGCTTCTTTCTTTAACTCAATTCTATGAAATTGTGTTGAGCACAATGGCTATCACTATATATCTGTAAAATGAGTTGCTTTTTTCTCATAGTGAAGTTTGCTTTAAAAGAAAAAGGTGATGGGGGCTGGGGTGAGGGGAAGGTCTATTATTTGAGGCCTGGGAAATCTCTGAGTAAGGTTGAGCACGGTGGTGGTGCCTATGACCTGCAAAAGTGCTTTCACCAATAGTTTACCCCAATGTCTGTGGAAACAAATCCTATTCAGTATGATATATGAAAGCATAACCCTCTGTAGAACAGGAATCAATGGAACAATTCATATAATAGATGACTGCTCGGGCTTGTGCAGTCTGCTGCTCGAACATAATTGGCATCTATGTAATAAAATACTGAACACCAAGGGAAATGTTTTAGATGTTTACGAGTCATCACATGGCTTATTACAGAAGACTGACATATGACTGCTAAAAGCAGAATAGGCTAACTAGCACTAGAGTTATTCTTATGGTGTTTAATAGCATGTTGAAAAAACCCCAAAGATTTTAGACATTGCTCGTGTTTAACTAATGTGCCATCAAAATCAGTTACTGGGGGTCTGGCAGGTATAACAGAGCATCAGATGGGCAAGCCAGGGTTTTTACATGGAATGCTTAAGCCGTTGCTCTAGGACGCAGGTGTGCGGTTTAGATGCGGTGTTGCTGACAAGCAGCACTGGGCGGACAGTTGCACGGTACCTTGTACATTGTAAGCTCCTCTGAATGGAACTTGTCTTTTGCTATATGCCTACATAGTGTTTAGCACAGCTGGGAGTCCTTATCTCAGCTGGAGGCCTCTCTAGATGCTACTGTAAAGGAAATAATAATATATTTGTCAACTGCATGCCTTAAGCATGTTAATAAATTCCCTGTTTGTAAAAACAGACCTGCTTGCTTGGCATTTGAACAGACTTGCAGCCACTTGATCTTATCCTGCAAGTCTTAGGCTCTGTCTAGAGAATTATGGTAAAATAATTCTTCCAGAGCTCTCTAACATCATGACAGCATTGTTTCCAGTGCCCAGAAAGCAAGTTTAAAGTTGTCTGATAACATCTTGCAGTCTGCAGTGTAGACACATTAATGTTAAGGGTTGTGCTTGCTCTGCGAGACGCTTCTCACATACAGAGTTAGGAATTGTGTGCGCTGAACTGCCAGAACTCTCCTCTTATTTCAGTGCTGCTCACTTGACCATCTAGTTTCTTCGATTCAACTGATGTTTTGAGTGAAGCAAGAGAAAGCAAATGAGCACATCTCCATCTGCAATCGGAAGTGCACGAGTGCGAGGCTCTCTTACAAAAAGCCCGCAGTCAGCTGTACGCATTCTGTTTGTTTTGTTGAGTAACGATGCTCAGCACATCTGTCTCGCTCCGCGCCATTCGGTGCCTTGCAGGGGTGTGCCATTTCTTTTCATTATTAATGCTTTTGATTCTACCACAACAAATGGGAAAAAGAAAACGGTGTTTTGCCTTTTGAATGTTTCATTAGCTATGCTACGACTTCTTACCCCCCTGCTCCTGAAAGGTGCTTAACCACACCAGGCAAATTAATCATTAGAGATGCGGTACACGCAGATGACTTTTAATTCACGGGCTATTAAGACCATGCTTTGTCTGTGTGAGAGGTGGGTGTTTTTCCTTTTCAGGTGCATGAAAATTCCCTGAAACAGCTCAAAGTGCATCTTAACTAGGAGGGGGGTTCTTCTCCCTTAACTCACACACATGATAGATCCTTAGTTGTGGTGATTCTGTTTAGTCCTGCTGAAGCTTGAGAGGAAGAATTTATTTGTAGCAGAGGCACATCCAACGTTTTATATAGTCGTGTGTGTCCCCCCCCCCCCCCCTTCTTAATTTCTATTCTCTTGTTCTGATTTTGATTATGGGGTATGTTAGTTTATAACATTCCTTTAAAACTTCAGTTTTACTATGAAAAGTCTCTCTCCTTGAGTGATGCTTCTGTAAATTATGCCTGGTCTAACTGCCCTGTAGTGGTGGTTGCCATTTCTATATTATGGGCTGTTGTCTGTGTGAGGGGTGTGTGACAGAGAGAGGGACTAGCGAGAAGGAGACATCTGGATTTCCCTCATTTTTGACAGTAACTCCCTAACATGTGTTTTTGGGCAGTTGAGCCAGGTTTTCAAAGTGAGTGAACATAAGCAGAGTTCTTGACTAATAGGGAGAGTTTGACTGAGGATGTTAATATGGTTCTTTCTGAGAAAATAGTGCTGTTCCAGTGCCAGAGGAAATGGGGGAAAAAAAATAACAAAAGAAAAGTATCATCCATCCATGGAAAATACAGATAAAGCATGCAGAACTGACGGACCAGTCCATGATACCAAGCTGCACAAGGATGCGGTGGGGTGCAGGAGAGCAGGTGGGGGCAGGTTCCCTAGGGTACAACTGCTGTGCTGTATGTCAGCTCTGAGGTACAAGGAGGCTTGGGAACAGTAATAGGGAAGTAAAAATGTGCGGGTTAGATATATGGAAAATACTATCTGCTTAAACTGGTCCTGGATGATTAAAACGTGGCAAGATAACTCTAGGCTTCAAGTAGAATGTGAGGGAAATAATAAAGCTCTGGCAGATGACATCAGGCTGGATCTGGAACATTGCTACAGTCTTGGTGAATATCTTGCAATGAAGCAACCCCATCTAAACTTCACTGACATTACAGACCTAAGCTTTGGGTCAAGACTTTGATTTAGACTCACACTAGGCTTGCTGGGGGATGTTTATAGTCCTCTGAAGTTCTAGAATTAGGTTAGTGTTAGCCATGGTGCACAGGTGAGGGAGGTACTGAGGGACAAGTCTGATGGCACAGTATGAGGGTGCAGTGTTACGCCATGGTGAGTACCATATGCTTCGGTGGCTTGTACCAGTGTGAGGGCAAATTTTCTCTCCTTCTCTGGGTAATCTGACTGTTGGTGAATGACAACCAGCTGAGGTCAATATCCAGCTGCAGTTACTTGAGCAATAGGCTTTACCTGGGGTTGAGCGCTGCTGGAAGTTGGCAGGTAGGCTGTGTGGTCAGCTTCCTGGTGCTGAGGAATCACCAGACCTGATCCTAAGGAGACTGCTGAATAGCACCTGGGTGACAGTGATCGGAGACCTTCCTTTCAGTTCTGCAACGTGGATTTGGAAGCTCCATCCTTTTAACACCACATGTTTTCAGCTCTTAATTGAACCTCCAGGCTATAGAAAATTTATGTGGAAATCTCACAGCAGAACTTTTCTTGGGACTTCTTAATTTTCTCTAGCATGGAACATATTCTGTGAATAGGTAGTTTATAGCAGCATATTCCTTTGAGGGCAAATCTAAAATGATAAGAGCCATGAGAAAAGTGAAAATAAAATATTTTGGATCTCAGAAGACATTCAGTATGGATTTGAGCTCAAGATAATTTGGTATATTTGGGCCATTCATATTAACTCAGAGCTGATTCATGTGTGCCTAGCAGAAAAGTGGAGTTAAGAGAGGGAAGGTTGGAGGGCTGTTTTTTGCTTAAGCAACTTCATACAATGGGGATCGATCTACCAGTCAGAATAGAGCCCTGACTATTTTTCTCAATACCTTAGGCTTTGAATGGAAATGAATGTACATGTATTCCTTATCTGACTTTTGCAGTAAAAATAAAAGTATGGATGAAGATATTTCCTGTCAGTACTCTTTCACAAAGGTTGCTTTTCAGTGATATTAGAGCTGTATTATTTATTTAATGGTTTTACTTTCATGGCCACACATGTAGTACAGGTTTTAACTGCTATAGCAACATGATTATTAGCTAATACATATTTTTACAGCATGAATGAAAACATGCTATCTGTTGTAGTGTGCTTAGCTGTAGGAAAGCGAATGGTGAAGCAGTTAGCCATTCAAAGATAAAAGCCATGACAAATTGCCATTGCTTTTTTGTTTACCATTTGCTTTCCCAACCTAGGGGATTGGGAATGAGTCGCGCACTTCACCTCCCGACTGGAAGAATGAGAGTTTTGCAGATTGCACAAATTGCTTGGCAAAAAGGAACTGGCTGTATTTTTGAAACTGTTAAAATGTTCTTTATGGATTGGTGAAAGTTTGACAGAAATTACCATTGCAGAGTTAATTTCTTTTAAAGTAGAAGATACAGTACTTTTTAGCAAGCAGATTTTATGTCAACTCTTGTTACAAATCTGGTTTAAAAAATACCAAATAACTCTTTTCCGCTGTTATTTTACACAATAGCCAACCTAGAAAAAGGATTCAGGTATGGGTAGGGAGGTGGGTTTCTTAATATCACCTTTTGTTCTATTTCCCTGGACAACGTAAAATCTGATTTTTGTCTGTCTTTTGTTATTATGAAGAGATTGTGAAAGATAAATTGATGGGCTGTGACCCAGCCCTGCCGCCGTGGCCCCTAACCAGCAGGGGCAGAGGCAGAAGCAGCAAAGGACTGAACCCTGCAGCCTTGGCCACCTCTCTGCCGCTATCATCACACCTCTGGTGCAGTGATAAAACCAGGTCTGAGATGGGCAGCTGGGGCTGGAATTGGGTTTCAGCAGCGTTTGCCCTTTTGTATGCTTTCCTGCGGGAACACAGACTGAGGCATACCTGGAGGAGCTGTCAGGGGCTGTAAGCCGATCTTGTTTTCCAAAGGCTTAGAGGGACTTTGTTTCTGCCTAGTGAAGAGCGGCATGCCAAAAAATCATCAATTGCTAAGTCACAGGCCTACAAGTAGCTGGGATTAGTTTTGATTCAGTGCTTCTGTGTGATGCCATAACTCAGTGTAATGGAAAGGCGTTGGCTCTGCTTTCCTCGGTGATGTTCTCTCTGTGGCTTGAAGGTCCTTGCTGATGGGGTAGTGGTGCCGTTTTGCTGCTCTGTACTGGCATTAAGAGATTGTCTTGTGTGTAGTCCTTGATAGTCTCCTTCCTGCCAAGTGTGGTATGTTTTGTGTTTTCAAAAGGGGGATTTGTTCTTTTGACTGATTCTTTCTTCAGTGTGTGGCTTCTCTGCGTTGCTTCTTCCTCAGCTTATTGCTAATCCTCATGTATTCAAATCTTTGCTTCCTTGGGGGAGAGATGACATGGAGTAACACTTTTTTGGGTTTTTTTTTTTTTTACTTTTTTTTTTAATTGCATTGCTTCTGCAACTTGCTGTATCTTGGACAAATCAGATGCTCTGCAACTGTATATCTTAAAACTCTTATGCACACCCAGAAGATGTGCTTGCAAAACCCTGCCTTTCATGCAGCTGAGTTTTCCCTGCATGCCAGCATGCCACCAAAGCAAGGGAAGCACTGTGAGGTGTATGCAAAAGGCTCTTCTGGTTATAGAAAATCCCTGCAAATCCTACCGTCAGGATCTTCAGTCTGCTGTTCTTACTGATCACGGGGCCCATTCATATGTCAGAGTGATTCACAGCTGCCAAAATGGGAATAAAATGTCATTTTTAGTGACTCTCTCTTTTTTTTTTAATAACTCAGTCAAGTGTATGAAAAAGTCTTATGAAACTTAATTGTGACTGGAGCCTCAGTTCAGGAACACCTTTTAATTGGTTTCTCTGGGACTTCAAAAATATTTCCTGCAGTTAATTGTTGAAGTGGGGACAAACATTACAGGATTTTGTGGGCACTTAATAGACATGTTCTGGAAGGTCTGCAGACATGAATAGTCCATACCTGGTGCCAGTCTCTAATAATTCTTCACACATTATATTTGTCTGTTTCCTTTTGTACTTTCTCATCTAGTAAAAAATCTAAACTTTTTTTTTTTTCCCCCCTCTGGCTGGATATGGCTTTTCCAAATAGGGGTCAAATATAAAACTTGCAGCCTCTTCTTTCCAAAGATGAGCTGGGAGACTGTTTAAAGCAACGGGAGAAGAGTTCTGCGCAATACACTCAGGCAGTGTTCCACAGGCCGCCGGGAAGTGCTATGAGAGGCATTGAAGGAACATGGATCAGCTTGAAAATCTCTCAGATATTATCACTGGATATGGTGTCTGTCTTCTTCTCCATCTTAAACAGTTGCGATGCCATTAAAAGTCAGTGTGCTTCCCAGCAGAAGTGGTTGCGTTTCAGAAATGAGAGGAACAATCGCTGTGTGCAGTTGGCAGATGAGTTTCTAATGTGCTCGGGGATTCTTTTCCATGCTGTAAATTCAAATTACATCTCATCATGTGCCTAGTTAAAGAACAGAATATGTCACAATAGAGAAAGAGAAAACCAGGGACAGATTGTGATCCTGTCGGCAATTATGTAAGTCTAGACCACTTCCCTGTCATTTCTTATCCCAGGATGAATGAGAACAGGGTAGGGGGCCTTTGGGGAAGAAAGCTAACAAACAAACAAACAAACTTCCCAAACTCCATTACAGAGTCTGTTATAGATCACCCAACCGGGATAAAGAGACAGATGGAACGTGCTACAAGCAACGGGGAGAAGTCTCATGATCACTAGCCCTTGTTCTCATGGGGGACTTCAACCTACGGGATGTCCGCTGGAAATACCACACAGCGGAGAGGAAAAGGTCTGGGATGCTCCTGGCGTGTGTGGCAGAGACCTTCCTGACACGGCTGGTCTGCGAGCCAGCGGGGAGCTGCCCCACTGGGCCGGCTGCTCACAGAAAGAGGTTTTGATTCTTGGAGAAGGAGAAGGGTCAGCAGAACCGCTACCTTGGGTTTCCAGAGGGCCGACTTTGGCTTGTTTGAGAGCCTGGTCAACAGAGTCCCTGGGGAGACAATGCTGAAGGGCCAAGGGGTCCAGGGAAGCTGGACATTCTTCAAGAAGGTGGTCGTACAGGCCCAGGAGCCGGCTGTCCCCGTGTGATGAAGGACCAGCCAGCAGGGAAGGAGACTGTCCTGGCTGAACAGAGCTCTGGGTGCAGCTCAGGGGAAGAGGCGAGCTCACCCCCTTTGGAAGAGGGGGCAGGCGGCGCTGGAGGACTATGAGATGTCGCGAGGTTGTGCAGCGGTCAGTGACCTGCTGCTCCACTGAGACACACACGGGTCTGGGGGGCTGGGTGGGATCCACCCGAGGGTGCTGAGGGAGCTGGTGGAGGAGCTCGCCAAGCCACTCTTCATCATTTATCAGCAGCCCTGGCTGGCTGGGGAGGTCCTGGAAGACTGAGGGTTAGCCAGTGTGATGCCCGTCTACAAGAAGGGCCAGAAGGAGGATCCAGGAACTACAGCCCTGTCAGCCTGACCTTGGTGTCAGAGAAGTTTATGGAGTGGATCATCCTGAGTGCCATCACCTGGCGCGTAGAGGACAATGAGGTGATCAGCCCCAGCCAGCATGGGTTCATGAAACACAGGTCCTGCTTGATGAACCTGATCTCCTTCTGTGACAAGGTGACCTGCCCAGCGGAGGAGGGAAAGGCTGTGGGCGGTGTCTGCCTGGACCTCGGGAAAGCCTTGGACACCGTTTCCCACAGCATCTCCTGGAGGAACCAGCGGCTCGTGGCTGGGCTGGGGGGGCTCTGTGCTGGGTTAGAAGCTGTTTGGCGGCCGGGCCCAAAGGGTGTGGGGAATGGAGTCACATCCCGCTGGCACCGGGCACACGGGGTGTCCCCCGGGCTCCGTGCTGGGGCCAGCCCCGGTTAATGTCGGTGTCGATGCTCTGGGCGAGGGGATGGAGCGCTCCCTCAGTCAGTGGCAGGTGGCACCAGGCTGGGGACAGTGCTGCCCTGCCGGGGGGCAGGGGGCTCTGCAGGGGGGGCTGGGCCCAGGGGCCGAGGCCACTGGTGTGAGGGTCACCCCAGCTCAGAGCCGGGCCCTGCCCGTGGGTCACACCAGCCCCAGGAGCTGCGGGCGGGGGGCAGGGGGCTGGGGAGCTGCCCGGGGGAAGGGGCCGGGGGGGCTGGCTGGGCCGGCTGGGCATGAGCCCCCCGTGTGCCCGGGTGGCCAAGGGGGCCAGCAGCACCCTGGCTTGTGTCAGAAACAGTGTGGCCAGCAGGGCCGGGGCAGTGACCGTCCCCCTGCGCTGGGCACCGGTGATGCTGCACCTCGGATCCTGGGTTCAGTTCTGGGCCCCTCACGGCCAGAGGGACACGGAGGGGCTGGAGCGTGTCCAGAGCCCGGCAGGGGCTGGGGAGGGGGCTGGGGCACCAGTGTGATGGGGAGCAGCTGGGGGAGCTCGGGGTGCTCAGCCTGGAGAGGGGGGGGGCTCAGGGGGGACCTGATCCCTCTCTGCAACTGCCTGACAGGGGCTGTGGGCAGGGGGGGATCAGTCTCCCCTCCCAAATAACAAGTGACAGAACAAGAGGGAGCAGCCTCAAGCTGCACCAAGGGAGGTTTAGATTGGATGTTACGAAAAATCTCTTCTCCGAAAGGGTGGTCAAGCATGGGAGCAGGCTGTCCAGGGAGGTGGTAGAAAAAAATCCCTGGAGGTGTTCAAAAAACATGTCCATGTGGTGCTCAGGAATGCGGGTTAGTGGTGGACTTGGCAGTGGCTGGGTTAATGGTTGGACTTGATGATCTCAAAGGTCTTTTCCAATCTACATGATTCTATGACTAGAAGCAAGGCAAAATATGTAAATGTAAATAATATGGGAAACAAGTCACAAAATGTAGCAGGATGGATTATCTCTTATATTGTCATTTTTGGTTTTGTGATGGTTTCTTGTTAATCGGTTCCTCCCACTGCCTGTTGCACATCGCTTTCTTTGTGAGTTGTAAGGTTTCTGATGGCTTGGCACCATCGGACAGACGCCAGGAAACGAAGCGTGGGAGGCAGAGCCTGCCCAGGTTCTGCCAATGCCATTGTGTCACTAAATCCTCAGGTGTGGGCTCAGGAAGGGAATTTACTCTTGTCCTGTATCACTGGCCATGTTTGCTGACCAAAGCAAAATCTAATATCTTAATTGCCTTTTGACGTTCCCAGAACATTGTCATGAAGTAGAAATTGAACTTATATTCCAAGTAATAATGATGTGGAGAGTTGAAGAAATGTCAGAACTTAAATATAACTAAATCCTTGGGGTGTATCAAAAATCGTAGCGAGCACATGTTCCCTACAGCTTCCCCATAATTTTTTAATCTTTCATTATTCATGCCTAGCTCTATTATTATCGACTTCTTGCAAACCATGTTGTGTTTAAAGAGAACACATGTAACAGACTTTTGCTTAGTAGACTATGTTATTGCTATGGATGGATATGTGAGTTTGTTTGTGTCATCTCGGGAGTAATATGTCCCTTCCCCTGGGCATTTGAGTGGCAAAGTCATTATAATGGCCCCAGCAATGACCCCTGGTGCTTTACAAAAGGAAGCGATGAAAACTTTGTTGTCATGTTTAAGCAGCAGGGGAATTTAGGCATGTTAGCCAGAATGCAATTATTCAACCTGGAGCATAGCCAGGGCAGTGAGAATAACAATGTGTTTAATCATATGAAAAGATGGCATGGGATCTTTAATGACCATGTTTTGTCGGGATCTTGGATTTATGATGTCTCTGAGAGACAGTTCTTCTGCTGCCATGCTGAAAAGACATAATCAGAAAACCAGTAATTCTGCTGAGTTTTGTTTCAACTGGTCTTTTTTTAGAGACGTGCATTTATTCTGTTTTATTCCTGATCTGTTCAGTGCAGCCTTGTGATGTCGGGGAGCTAGCCTTGGGAGGAAGCAGCTGGTCCGACCCCATGCCATCCATTGATGGGGAAGCTGTTTCCCTGGCAACAGAAATGATGAGAAACCAGAGAACGGCTCTTTTCCAGTTCATGTTTCTTTTTCACTCGGTGTTACAGGCACTCATTAGCTTCTGAGGAAGAATCATATAGCTCCTATCCATCCAAACTAAAGCTAAGTGGAACAGTGTAAATGTCACCACAGTTTTCAAGGTTGTGAGCTTTTGAAGCCTGCTGCTATCAACATTAATTTTGTATTGAAAAGTATTAACAAACTAAGATTATTTTTTTTTCTGCTTTGGGAATTATTCATGGCATTGTATCAAAACAAAGAAGCAAGGAAAAAGTAAAAACAGCGGCACGGGCTGTGCCTCACACTTTGTGCAGAATGCATTTATGTGTGCAAGAATGCAGTTTAAAGGGAAGTTTTGCGACTCAGTTAGGGCTGTAGAGCTGGTGTACATGGTGAAACATAAACCTGCCTTTTCATTAGTGCTTCTGAAATTTTGGATTTTGTTAGGACAGAGAAGCTGAGACAAGAGGAGATGACAGCCGGGTTGGCACGGGGAGCTGACAGTGAAGGCATGCTGCTGTTTTGATACCCGTGCAAATAAGACCCGTGAATTCAGGTCCACTGTGCCTCACGTAAACTTTCACCTGGGACACTGTCATTTCTCTGACATTTTTGAAATGTTTTTCCCTGGTAATGTCCTAGTGAAAATGGCAGCATGAGTTACAAGGCAATAATAACAGAGCCCAGGGCTTCTTAACATTGGGGGGGGGACTTCCTGGATCTCTTCTGCTTGCTGTAAGAAAAACTAAATTTCTTCTTCTCTAATTCAGGGTTAATAAGTACAGATATGTGCCACCAAAGCAGGGAGCTCAGGAATGAGTAAAACTAGCAGGACACAAAACAGAACTCTTAGTTTTTACTTATAATACAAAAAAAAAAAAAAAAAAAAAAAAAAGAGAGAATTTAATTCATTAATTCATAAAGTTAAAAGCAATGATTTTTCCCCCAAAATGGCATCACCGCAGAAGTTTTGTGAGGCTTTGAGGACTCCCTGTGACCGCTCCCAGAATAGCTGCTCCTCCGTCGGTGTGGAGGTCCTGCGATCTGGCTGTGCACGTAACGGGGTGTACGCGCTTCTGGCGTCCTGTTACATCCTGATCTCACCGAGGCAGAAGTGGTTGGTTGTGTAATGTTTCAGGGGAAATGTGCTCTCCAGCCCCATGAAACTGTACTTAGGCTGGCCAAGGAGAGCACAGTCTGGAAGGAGCTGGTGGTCCAGGTGTGTTGGATTTCATTGGGAGTAACACAGGTAAGAGGTGGAAGTCTGAAAAGTTTTATTGCCAAAGTATGACTGAATGTAGTGTTACCATTGGGTGGAAAATAGAGTGATTTGGGTCTCAGCTGATCCAGCTTGGTGCCGTGAGTTGCAGCACCTGAGGGACTCGTGTACAATAGGTCTTTGTGAGAGGAGCCTAGTCCAACTGCTCAAATCTAGTATGGCGTGTTTGAGTGCATCAGAGATCAATGCACTTCCAAAATTCAGGCTGAATTTCTGCCAATTCCTGGGGTAACTTAAAATTCTGGGCAGACTGTAAAATTATGCTCACTGACCAGGTAGTGTGAAATGCAGGGAATATGTACAGATTTCCAAAACCTCAATGCTAACTTTCCAAAGAAACTCTTCATTAATAAACTGAACAAACAAAACAAGTTATAGCTATGAATAGGCAACATAAAGCTGTCATTTTTATAAAACAACTTCTGTCAAAAATCCCATGCTCTCAAACATTTTTTTCTGATTACTAGCTATATATCTTCATAACGGCTATCACATTGTTGTAGGCAACTGCTCTTGCAGGTACTCATTGGCTTGAATGGGTCTCCAGTCTGGTCCTTGGAGATGGGTAAAACCTGGACTATGGCTTTTTTTCTTTTTTTTCTCCCTCTCTCTCTTTTTTTTTTTTTTTTTACCCTATGAAGTGTTAAGGCTGTGAAATAGGTGTATATGAAAGGCAGCTTTATCTTGGATTGCAACATGACAAATTTTTATGCAACATCAGGCTCAATTCATGTGAAACTAAAGCTCTTAAAGCCCGTAGACACTGATCTCCTTCACAAAGGGTAGCATCCATCCTCCTGCCCAACATGTAATTTTGCTGCAGTGCTATTTCATGAGCAGGCATTTTTCAAACTTATGCTTTTGGCTGGTCGTGGCTTTGTAACAAAGAATAAATACCAATTATCTGTATTCCCTTAGAGGTTGTCTGTTGATGGGGGGTCAGGGAGAGAATGCCATGTCAAATAGTTTATGGTTGTGTTTCACTACGACAGTTCACGTAGTCTGTAAAAATAAAAGCAACATTTGAACAGGGGAGAAAAGAAGTCGAAGGAAGCCAGTAGCCGAAGTCCTAGCAGCATCATGTTAAATATAAATATTGACCTTTTATTCTCATGGCTGTGTTTTTTTCAGTGAATCACAGTGTCTTTTCAGTAGTCTGCTGTTGCTTTGCTTTTGTTTTGTTTTAAACTCCAGCATTTTAACACCGACATTCCCGGGTGATGGAATAACACATCCTTCCCTGTCAAGCCCAAATATTGTTGTTTCTGGTACTTCCAGTAGCATCTTTACAGAGGCAGAGACAAGTCTGATGTTTGTTTTTTCCCTAATCTCTTCCTAGGATTTCCCAAAATGAAAACTACAAATGTATTTGGTTTCCTCTCCAGCACTGTTATGCCTGACTCGTAAACTCTACTGCCAAATTAAATGTGATTAAAAAAAAAAAAACCTTCATAAAAATGCAAACAAAATGTGTTACTTGAAAGGCTTCCAAACTCTATGCTCTGCTTCTACTTTAGAAATGCACTGTAGATCAATTTGTTTTTTCTTATTATTTGGGGGGTATTATCCGCTAGGCAGTGATGAAGGCGAATGTCTGAATGCAGCAGGGGCATTGTGAGACTGAAAGAGGTGAAGATAATGGAGTCGCGCATCGCGCATTCAGTGGGGTTTCGGTGACAGTCGAAACCTGTCTCTCGCTCTCTTTGTTACTTGCGGAGTGGCTAGGCTGATAAGGCATGAATCACGTCTTTCTTCCTCCTTGCGAACGGTTATACTCGAAACCTCAAAATCTTAAGTACAGCTTTTGGAAGAGGCTGAGTAGCTCAGGGAGAAAACGCATTTCAGGACTGGGGGAGCTGCAGCCTCGCTGCTGGTGGTGTCTCTGATCGTCAGCTAGTCACACCCCGTCGGTGAGGAAAGCTGCGTGAGGCCAGGTGAGGAATGCTGGTGGAACTAGATGCCTCTTGAATGTCGTGACACCTCTTTAGGTCCCGTGCAGTTCAATCTGCTCCACAAATCTGATCTGCGTTTTCACCAGGTGTGGTAGCGCTGGATGAGGCCATTAAAACATAGTTTGTAAGCAAAAATCCACTGCAGGGGCTCCCTCAACAGACCCTTCTGTTGGAGTGGGAATAATAAAATTGCAACAAAAAAATTCAAGGGTTCAATTGAAATACCGGACCTGTTCACCAACCCCCTACCTCAGTATAACCAAAGATAATGATTTAAAACACAACTGACCCAGCAATGAATATTGCTGCAGCAGGTACGAAATTTTGCCCTGTGTCAACTACAGAGATACACAAAGAGTTGAAAAGCCACACTTACCTGCCTTTCTAAGGGTTGAGTGAAACTCCCAACAGTTTACGAAAAGTATCCAGTCCTCTCTCCCTTCCCTGTACCCTCTCTTCTGCTACCGAACAGCAGAGCGGGATAGCTGTTCATTACGTGGGCATTTACCCTACAACGCAACCTCAACAGTCCTTCGGAGTTTGGGAATCTTCTGGGCACTAGACTTTTGCTTAAACTGCTTCAATTCGGTATCAAAGCAGCAGCCGAGAGGTGAAAGAAGTGCTCTCTAGCCGAGTGTAGGAATGGTGTGTGGTGAGGCATGATTTGCCTGAATGCAGCAGTACGTGGCAAACGTTAGGGTGCAGCTGTCAGCACAGGTCCTGCTCTGGCCAGCGGTGGAGACCTGACCCACACCAGCCCCAAACCAGCTCTAAGGGGTTACTGGTGTGCGCCAAACCCAGCTTGCCAGGTCGAGAGCCTTCACAGGAGCCCTCGTGGTTCAGAAATAGTGCTGGCACTTGGGAGCTCATGCAGGCTGCCCTCGCTATGGATTTATATGCAGGCAGGCTGGAGGGGAGGGAGAAATCTCGCGTTTCCCTGTGGGAGGTGTTGAGTGGAAAGGAGTCCAGCTTGGATCAACAGTTTCCTAGTGGGTGGAGGTGAACAGCACCTGCAGCTCTGTTGGCTTCCATCTGAAGCTCAGCTTTTTGGAAAGCTCTCCATGCCATATCATTTCCTTGGAGATAGCCTTTTGAAAAATAAGTGCTCAAGCATCAGAAGAAATGGAAACCATCTCGGATGGGATTTTCGTGCTGGATTTGAGGAAGACATTTCCTACACAGCTGCATATGGGTGGGGTTTTTTGTTGCTGTTCTAGAAATTATTTGTAAATAGTTGAAATCTAATCTAAAACTCTAAAAAAACCCCAAAAACCTAACACAGAAGTGTTTGAATTGAAATGCAAAGTTCATTGGTTTGAAATAAGACTGATTAAAAAAAAAAAAAAAAAAAAGAAAAATGATAAATCCCTCTTAGACAGAATTGTCCTCATCCACTGAGGCTTTTGTGATCCATGAGCTCTTTGATTCAATTCACATGAGGCAGAGCTGCTTTCTAATTACTGATAAATTACTTTGAGAATCAAAACTCGTACCCTTTTTGCACACACTAAATACCTATCCTGTCCTGCACAAATTAGCAAACTGTGTGTGCTGCTTGTGGCTCCCCATAGGATAATTTACAGATACACATGAAATTATCCGTTTTGTACATGTTTCTAAGACAATTGAAAAACCCATAAAATATAGCGGCTGCCCACATTTGGGAAGGTGGGTTTAGAAGGAAATTAAGTATTTGAAGCCCCTTTTCAAACATACAGTAGTTGGTGATGTTACATTTGTAGAGCACGTCTGCTGACCTAGCCATAGGATTTACCTAAGCTCCACAGGGAGCTTTGTGACTAATTCCTTGTTCATATATGTGTGTATATATGTGCGTGTATGTATATGTATAGATGTAAAACCACTGTAGCCTCACATACAATCTGAATACTTCACAAATTACCTCTACTTTTTTTTAAATTGCATTTTTGTCTCCTAAACAGTTATGTATTACAAACCAGGTAAGGGGAGGATCCCCCAAGGTTGCCTGGTCAAACCCACTCTTAATACTGAAGGGTTATTTAATATACTGTATTTTCTAGTGCTTCTGCTAGCCTTCTTTTGAACATCTCAAATAATGAGGTTTCCACTGCCTATCATTGAAGATTATTTCACACGGTAACAGACCTTGCCAGTAGAAAGTTTTTGTTATGTGTTTCCTAAAGCTCTTTATCACCTTTCAAATACTGTAGTGAGTCATATGTTCTTTGGTAATTGTCTTGAAACATCTATAATGAATCCCCATCTAGAAGAAATGCGTGAATTTCAGTAAGATGAGGATAGCTAATGATAGAAAATGGAATGAAGATGGAAGCATAAGGCTGAACAGTGTCACAATGCATATTTTCTGTCCGTGTATTCAGTTAAAGGAAAAAACAACCAGACAGAACAATTTACTTCTACTTCTGGCATAAAAATACCTCCCCCCCCGCTCTCCATTTCTGATCAGAACTAAAGGAAGCAGATGATTAATCTGCTCAGAACCGGCCATGACATTCATCCTTTTTTTTTTTTTTTTTTCAAAAAAACCCAACACCTTCCTTTCAAGTTCTTGAAATCAATGAATCTTTATTAAATCCTTTGAATTAATAAGATTTTCTATGCTCATAAAAATACGGTTATTTGAGACTATTCCAGGAGACTCTTGTGCCTCCTTTTTTGTGGGCCAGCTTGCACTAGCTTAAGAAACTTGACTTTGTAGGAGGCAGAGGACTACTCTTATTTAAAACCAGTCTTCCCTAGAGAATTATAAATACATGTTCACCAGAGCTGATTTCGATACTGTTGGGAATGTTATACTGTGACAGCTGGGGGGCATGAGAGGGTCACAAAATTATATACTAGCGATATGATTTTTTTAAAGCTTTATATAAAATATAGTTTTTACACTAATCTGTGATGAATTATTGTATATTATGGGGCCAGCTTATATGTGTCATTGGCATAATTGAGAGAAAAGGGACTAAGCTGAATTTAAATGAGAAATTTGAAAAGGCGATATAGTTTAGGCTGCAGTATCCTGAACTGTATCTTATTTACCTTCCATAGGTCTGTGCTGGTCTGTGTATGGCCACAGACCCAATGTCTGTGAAGGATTGGGAACAAGAACTGGGGAAATGCACACTAAACAGGGCTGGGACTGATGTTTCTTCTTGGTTTACCAGTGAGAAGTGGAAAAAACCAAAACATTTTGCTTGCTTTACAACACACTTGCTGTACATTAGATACCCTGGAGGGGGGGGTTATAAAGGCAGAGCTGCAAAAATAATCGGTGAAGGAAGAGTTTGCTATGGCCCAGGCTGCAGTGGGATGTGGAAAGGGGAACACGGGGGTTTGAAACCTGCATGTGTAGGGGGAAACAGGAGAGCAAGGGGGGTGCGCGAGCTCATCGCGCAGCAGAGCCAGCTGCAGCTGCGCAAAAGGCCAGCAAGAAATCTGTATGCAAGGAGGGGGGAGCGGGAGGTAATGCAAGGGGGAGGCCTGTATTTAACCCATCTTTGCTTGAAGGTTGGTGTCACTTGGCTGGAAAAGGAGAGATTTTGCAGCTAATCTCATTCTTATGACTACAGCCTTGTGTATGTGAGGCGAAGGTAAATACCTACAAGCAGCAGCAGTCATACGTAAGGAGGTCTTAATGGTACCCTGTTCTGCAGTTTATCTTCAGTTAAGTACGCTGAGTGACCTCAGGAAACCTTGAGATGCAATGTCTGGAGCCTTTGACCAGGTCTTTGGCCAGAATAAATGATGCCAACTGTAATGGGTGCCTTGAGGCAAGACAGAGTTGTGCTGTTTGGAGCAGTTCATGAAACAGTAATAATAACTTTTTTCACATTGTATAAATTATTAATTTGTCTTCTATGGTCACCTTCTGCAGATATGTTAGTGAACAAATTAATTTGCAGACTATTCATAGAAACGTATTATAATGAGTATTGAAAACTTGTCTATTTAATTTTGGATGTGCATAAGGTACCAGGATCTAGGTGCTACGCTCTGCATGGCATAAACAGGTTATTTCTTCACTGAGTAGATTCAGGTTACCTTGACTGAGGACTTACAAATGTGCAAGAATCTTGTTGTTATGTTCAGATTAAAATCTGAGTACTTCCTAAGAAGTTAATACCAAAAATGTGAAGCACTTGAATAAAATTCAGGACTAAGGGAGATGCCCTATTTGCTGATGTATTTATTATTAACTATTTATTTAGTCTTTTTTTCCCCCAAAAAATACTAAGGCAGCAGGGCATAATGAATTATGAACTATATTCTTCTTCAGCCTAAGAAAAGCCTAAATGTGTTGTAATTCTAAATACAGTATTGTTGGTTGACAGCTTCTCTACTCTGAAGGCTGAAAGTCAAGAGAATGCACTATTTATTTGTTGTTTATCCTGGAAATTATGGTGTTATATTTTTATTTATATATTTGTGTGTGTATATATACATATTTATATATATAAAGAAATAACATAGATATATATTTTTTTCCTTATGAAGTAAAAATGGGAAATACTGAGTATTCATCATTGTGAAATTGGGGGAAAAGGCAATGCTTTCCATGAGATTTACTGGAATTGCAAACCAGTTTTCAAAATGTGTCAGAACAATAGAAGCGGTTACTTTTGGTGCTCATACATAGGAATATTGACACATTGAAAAAATGGGAAATTCAAAGCACTGATGAATCCTTGAACAAGAATATCAGGGAAATATTGCCAAGCAAATGAAGATGGTAATGTCAGATAATGACTGTCAAGCAGATGAGATGCAAACGAAGCTGAACAATCGTGGATGACGATTGTTAAGTAGACATGAACAAATCGAGATGAATGATGAGAGATCATGAATGTTGAGTATGCAAGAAGCAAATGAAGAAATCCAAATGATGTTTACTGAGCTGCTAAGAAAGAGCAAAAGTTTTCTTTTTTAGATGGTTTACTCACACTGGATTCCTAAGTGAAGCCCTTTCTGCATGGTCTTGCATTTTTTGAATTTAGAATAACTGTCTGATAATTAGATGACACAAAAAAGGCTTCTGGTAGTTTTTTTTTTTAAAAAAACAACACTGCAAATGTATGCCATAGTCTCCTGGTAACTGACCTCCTCCTTGGATTTAGTTACAGCTGAGATATGTCCCTTGCAGAGAGCTCCTCATTTAAAGAACAGTGTCATGCTGTGGGTGCTAAAGGAAGAAGAAAGGCTTATTAATGCTTCTTCATTACATTCAGGCTTTTATAAATATGAATCGGTCTGGTTTTTTATGCTTACCTATTCCTCCCTTGTGGTGGAATTTTAAATTGAGTTTACTTTGTGTTGTTCTCCCACAACACACAAAACCCCCACCTTCTTGTTTCATCCAGTAACCTTAAGAAGGACTATTGTGTATAATATCCTCATATTTTATACTTGAATTGGCTCTAAATACAAGCAAATTTAGAAGCCGAGTTTTAACTCCATAGTTTTGCTGATGATAAGGAAGCCAAGCTATTGAGGTCCAAAATAAGAAGCATCTGGACAGATCAAAACCCACTTATTTGAGAAGAGCTTCAGTCAGATCATCTGAGGCATCTAAGCCAGAAAACCTCAAGAGACAGCTTAGCTGGGCTTCCTTCATTTTGAAGCATTTGGGCTCTTGCATCGCTCAGTTGTTCCCCACATGTTTATGTGGTTTTCTGTCTACAGCATCTGCTTTGGTGATGGCAATTAATATTACCTACTTATTCTAATTAAAAAGCAATGTTATCTACTTTAAAGCAAGCCATAATGCAGCAATTGCCAGTAGTTGTCTTCTGATGGTATTCAACAGACTGAAGTACTTCCCTGTATTTCCATTGTCCCAGCATTTTCCTCTTTTCCTAGATTATTAGCCACAGTAGATTTAAAGTCTAATTTACCCTGCTTGTTTTTCTCTTCCTTGCACAGTCATTTCCACTGCCTCAAAGTGACTGCAATATTATGCCATTCTGATCAGAAACACTTCCCCCCTACCCCTGTTGTTGTTTTTTTTTTTCTTGGGGTTTTTTTGTTGTTGGGTTGGGTTTTTTTTTCCCTAAAAGGTATGCTGTTTGCACCAGCACTGTAGCTGTGTTGCCCAGCTCTCTGGTGGTGATGGCCACCCTGGGACACTGCATGGGCAGAGCAGGTTGGGGAGCCAGTCTGGCTCCTTCCTCATCTCTTCATGGCTGGGTTACTTGCAGGTATTAATTTTCCATCAGTTTCACTCCAGGTGGCTCAGTTTTATAAACCTGTGCTGCTTTCCTCCATGGTATCCAGTTAGATGTCCTGGAAGTAATGGGCAGGGTGTGATTCACACAGAGCCCTTAGGCTGTTTCTATCAAGACCTCGTATTTTTCCACGTCGTGTGCTAGTTGACACTTCATATCTGTTCTTGAGAAGAATCAAAAGGAAAAGCTTTTTACCCGAAGTGTCTCCTTCCTCTCCCAGATGTAATTCCTCCCACAGCAATTGCACTTTTTGACCAAAGTACCTGACCTCTTTGCTGGGGGGACCTGCCTGCCGATGGTGTTGCTGTCTTTCTGTGTTTGGTATTTACTACAACTGAATGGAGGGAGGGCGGTTAATTATGAGGAAGAAGTGATTAAGGTGGTGGTTTTGTAGCCTGTTCTGTGATGTGAGCAGGGGGCAATCTGCATGTCTTACAAAGCTTCTGTACATGAGCTTTGCAGGAGGGTGCAAGGAGCTTTACTATTCCCATCAGGTATGAAGCATTAACCCAAACACGTTCTGGGAAGATCGTGGGATGTAAAGCCCAATCCAAGTCTCTTTCTGCACTCCAAGCAGTGTGTTGACAACAGCCAGGGATGCTCGGTCCATTGTCCCCTAGGCCTGCTCAGCAATTCGGTTTTCTCTTCTCGGTAACACCCCCCTTAGCAAGGAGCCAGACCAGATTTTGCCATTTGTGAACCTTGGGAAACTGGGAACGTTGGGTCAGACACAGCCCTGGAGCTAAAGGTGCAGCTCCAAGCAGAACCAGTTAGCAGTAGACTTTCCACTATTTGGAATTTTGATATTTCACATTTTTAACCCTAACCTTGATTAAAAAGCCAACCTATAATGGCTTTTATAATTTTTAGTCAGTTGAAATGTTTCAATTTTCATTATAACTATTTAATAGACCAGAGTTTTAAACAAAGTGATTCTGAAAGAGGCAATTAATTTTTCCATTCTGAAATCGTGAGAAAGGTTTGTTTTGCCCATTTACATGGTTTCTTTTTATAGCGTTAAAAAGAATTTCCTTCAAGATTGTTCAGTTAGTCATTTCTGATAAAGTTTCTATTGAAGCTATTTTTTGGCCAATTCTCAACCATTACTTTCTTTTAAGGGTCATTGCCTCCCTATATTACTGTGGAGAACTCTTTATTAAGTAATCTTTCTGATTCACTGATACTGTTAACTCAGAAACTGAGTTAACTGGCTCCGTTCTCACTGTGGCCTGCCTCTTGGAGCAAGCACACTGACAAATTGAAATACTAGTTAAGCATTTGGCTATAATCAATATATTTTGCATATCACTCAAACTGAAACGCAAACTCCTGAAAGAGCCAGGTCCGTGCGAAGGAACTAGTGGTTTTTTTAATTAGCAGGGAAGTTTAATTATTCCTTTAGTTATCTTTATGTGTTTGTATAAGCACTATCATTTTGCCTCAGTTTAAGCAGAAGCAGTTTGACATCTAAATGTTGTGATGTAAGTCCATTAATAAAGTAGGAAATTTTCAAAAGCAGCTACCTGATTAACTGCTTGTTCTGAAACACAGATGCCAATTAACATTATGGATATCATGTACTGTCCTATATTGTAATATAGCAGCCAAAAAAAATGAAATTATTACATACTATGAAAAAGCTAGGCTTAGAATTTCATGTACGGAGTTGCCTTTTGATGCATCTTTATTCTGTGTCATTGAAAACCTAAGGAAAACTATTTTTTTTTAACTTAAGTTTTAGAAGTATTAACTAAAAAAAGGCTGAGTAGCCTGCCTACCATTAGCGGGAAAAAAAGGGAATTTATGGATTGAATTCCAATGAACATCAAAGAATTATAAACCAATCCTTGATGTTAGTGCAGCTGCAAATCCTGCACAATATCCACGTGTATTTTCCAGTCTGAGGAACATTAATTTAAGTACATGTAATAAACCAAAGGTTTTTATCATTGGCTCAAATTCTGCCAAATTCAGTGCCGCTGGGCTCACTTCCCATAGTTTCTTGTCATCTCATTACTGACTTACAAAGGGCGTAGTCTTGAATAGTACAAAATAGACTTTCTTTGTTCCAATTTTGGCATGTTACTCCTATGAAAGCAAGGTTTTTCATATGGTGGGTTTGAGGACTCCCAGTCCTAGCATGAGCTGGTTCCAGGTCAGATCCAGCGTGGATGACATTTTCTTTCTTGTTCATGATTGTAAGTAGTCAGATATGCTTCTTGGATGTTGGTCTTCCTATTTTTACAGTTCAGGGAAAAAAAAAAAAAAAAGATGATGTTTTGGTTCAAAAATGGCATTAATTTGCAGTATTTTAGTAGTGTCCAATGAAATCACAAGAATTTTTGGTTTAGTAATTTTAAGGCTTGGTGCAATGAAATTATGTGGCATTTTCCTTCCTCATACCCCTATGTGCTATCAGCCTGCCATTCAAACTTTTAAATCTGAGTACCCTTCAGCTCAACATCTTAGACAGGTTTGTGGATGGAAACTGAGCTACATGTTAGGAATGTTGCTCATCCCTGTTTTCCAGGTTTTATGTTACTTTTGTCTTTTTTTGTTGTGATTGTTCCTTTCTGGATCTTCTTGGATATTTCAGCCATAAAACAGCTAATGTAGGAAAGTTAAGTATAAAAAAGGGGGTGATGTCTAAGTTTATGAATTTAGTAATCTTTTCATTATTGTGTGACCTTTGATCACTACGCCAACATCTGTAATTATGAAAGCTATTTATATATAGCAAAATGAAGTCACCTATATGCTACTGAATTAACAGAAAAACGTTGAATTATACTCTAGTTGGAACAGTTTCACATTTTTTTATTCTGTAATATAAAGCACCTTGGAGTGCTGCTGTTCTGTAGGTTTTCTGTGTACTTTTGCTGTACAGTGTTCTTGCCACTCCCTGACTCTCCACCTCCCTGACACCTGTAAAAAAAGTGAGATTTAATCAATTATCACTTCAAATATCATCAGAAAAATGGAACTGAAACAGCCCCAAGCCCTCCAAATGCCTCATAGCATCAAAATGTTAATGCTTTAGAAAAAGACTATTTTCCACCTTAACCAGCTGACAGTGTTTGAAACAAAAGAGGGAATGATCTAGACTGCAATCTTGGAAGACAAGTTTGTCTAGAGGCAGATTTGTTTGCAAAACCACAGTGGTTCCTCAGATGCAGAAATTGGCAGAAACTCTATATATCTGGTTTTGTACGTGTACTCCTGATAAACCTTTTAAATTTAATCTGTATTCCCTGCAATTAGAGTAGCAGCATCAGTTATTACTGGCCGGTATCTGCTGCAGCAAGGGATCTTGAAGAAAAGAGCAGATGATGACATGCAAACTGGACTTTCTGTGCTTGTACTGTTGGGGTCAACCCATGTAAATGTTTAAAAATAAAATTATTTTATTTTATATATTTTTTATAAAAATATAAATAATAATAATTAAAAAATAAAAATAAAGAGTTTATCTACTGACATGTTAACCAGTTTCCTTAGGATGCTTGTGTGGAAGAAAAACTGTTCACTGGTACAGGGATGGAGGAATGGAGGTTTCCTGTTCAAGCGGGGGGGGGGGGGGGGGGGGGGGGGGAATGGCTCAAATCCTGAAGAACAGATATAAATCTTGAAGTAGACTGTATTTAACTGATGACATGTAGTGTTAGGCTTAAGGTGGACCAAGAATCTAAGTTCAACTCTTTGGCTAGTGACGATACGTGCTCTTATTAAAATGTTCATTCTTCAGTTCTTAAATTCTCTTATTGTAAATATGCTGATGGTAAAAGAAAAAAAAAGGCAGAACAGGTTATTTGGCGTAAGTGCCTCTGGCCCTGTTTTCATCCTTTGTGTCTTGGCAGTCTCTGAGCTGAGTCGTGGAGAGGAGGGCAGCAAGCAGCATCGCCCTTCTGGGCAGCGCGGGGTGTTGGCAGTGGGCGCTGCCATCCCGCACCCTCGCGCTGGGAGACGTGACTTGGTGAAGCACAAATCTTTTCTTGGCCTCTCATACCTCTGGCCTTCAGCTTCAAAGTGCCAAAAAGGAAAGAGATCCTGATGCCCCTGTCACGGTGATCGCCTACCTGAATGAAACTGGGACTAATGAGGTCTTGATACTGCACTTGTTACTCAGGCAAGGTTTTAATTAACTGAGGTGTCAGGTCCTTAATGCCTTATCCTCAAGCCCCTTCTTTCCTCTGTGACGCTTTCCTTTAGCTTCCAGTTTCAAAATTGATTACATTGAATACAGGTTTCTTCATTTTGGTATAATAAAAATCTTTGCTATTAAGATAAATGGAAGTTGTTTCTCTTTTCATCTTGTGATGTTTCAGTGCATGCGGTTGGCACTGTGAAATAAAAAATATCTCACAGGCTTTTCTCAAGTTTTGAGAAGATAACAAACTCAGAGTCTTTTTTTTTTTTTTCTTTTTTTTTTTTTTTTTTTAATTCCCCTGGTTTTCTTTTCCTCTGGTGCTAACTGGTTATTAGTTCAAGCTCATGTCTGCCAAACCCTGTAGAATAAAATTTTTTGAAGTAGCATCTGTCTCTTCTAACAACTTCTGTGGATTGCTGTGGGAATGAAATTTCTTTTGACTCACCTTCAGTTCCAAAAGTATTGTTGTGTTCTTAACTATTAAGAATGAGTCTGCAAAAGATCGCTATGCAAGGCTTTGTATGATAGACAAGAAAGATTTACTGGCAGCATACTCTCTTCATATTATAAGCAAATCAATGCTGTGCCCTTGGACTCATCCAAATCCCAGAATGTAGCTCTTTTATAAACTTGTAAATTGCAGAAAAGCACTAAATCATTTTTTTCTATGCACTGGAATAGTGTTTTGTTCTGCAGATCAGAATGAATCTGCCTAATAATGAAGCTAGCCTAAGGTTTCTGGTAAAGTTTTTTTCACTCTTATTCAGCTAGTTCACTGGCAGGATACCTTCAGACTTTGCTGCCCTTTCTATTATGATTTTATTTTTTTCTGCTCCATACAGCAGCTGGAATTCATCTTTGTGAAACTTCACTGACATCTATGGAATTACACATTAAAAAAAAAAAAAAATCTTTTGAGTTTACTGAAATATTACTGTATGTTAGATATGACTGCAAATGTCAAAAGAACTTCTGTTTTGAGAGATTAGCTGTCATATTCCACAGTGTATTTGGCACACGACAAAGTCAGTGGGTTTAGGCTTTATAGTTGGTTTCAAGTATTTTAACTGTTGATGTTTGTGTTATCTGGGAGAGGTAGATGCACCCTAGAAATCTGAAACCTAGGGTTTGTGATGAACATAGGGGCTTTGCAGCCGAGGAAGCAACGTTAGAGGGCAGACAATTATTGTTAGTGCCAAGGCAGTTCTAACACCTGAGAACATACGAGTGACTTTCCCTTCCAGTCTCTCTGGGGCTTGCTTTCGACAGAAATTGGAAGTAGTAGGACAGTCACAGATGGTTCCAGCTGAAGGTTCTATAAAACCCTGAATCCCAGTCTGCTGAGTACCGGCGAGGCAGCTCCACAGGTTTCTGTCATGTCCAGCCAGTTTCTGTGGGTTCGTGTCTGGCTGCGCAAGGATGCCCACGTCTGGCTGGTGGATCTGAACAAAGCGGCAGATGTGCGATGACCTCTTCTGTATTTCTATTCCTTCACCAGCTGTGTTCTCACAGTTGGGGTTTCAGTCAGTTTTGTGGGTGACTTCAGCTTTTGCATTCTTATTTTTGAGCATTGCTGGGTTTTTTTAATCTCTGTATCAGTGTGGCAATATTGTTGCAAGGTGAGTCATTAATTATGCGTTTTTCAGTTCAGCACCTTCAGTGTTGATGAGGTAGTATTTGCAAAATTGGTTATCTTAACAGCTAAGATGTAAGATTTTTTACGTCTTCTAACAAGAGGAGTTTGTTCATTTACTTACACTGTAGCAGCGGACTACAATTAACAGTTGACATACTTGGGTTTGTACGAGGTACTGACCAGCTGAATCTGTTGATGTTTCTGAAGGCCAAGGCAGAACATCACCTGGCAGATCTTCTATGGGCTGTCCTCACAACGAGGTCAATCTTTTTTTCCCTGTGGTCTGTTATGGTGTCGCACCCATGAAGCTGAAAGACTATTTGTGAGCCTTTCCGTTCTCCGGACAGATGTGTGAGTTGTGTTTTACATGCTTCCTAGAGGTATTTGCAACTTAAAAGCTTATTATTGCGTGTTGCCTATGAAGTCAGGAAACAAACACTGAGTCAGTCAAGCCATTCTGGGGTTTGGAATAAGGGAGAAGTGATATAATCTCTCTTTCCTCCTCTTTTGGGGGAGAAAAGCGCTTATAAAGAACAATTCCTAGACTTATGATCAGGTCTTCCGCATACGGAAATCTCTTCCCCTGGACTAAGACAGGACAGGTTCTGAAAGGAGGGTGACAGAATAAGCTCTTTTTGCCTTCCAGTCACTGCTCAGTTGTGTGCAAAAGATATTGCTAGGGCCAGAACTAAAATGTGAGCCTTGCAGGCCCATTCCCTGGCTAGGTGGTTTGGCTGGAAAACGGTTTACATGACTTGCTGCTCTGCCGACGGTAAATCGGTGTGGCTCTGGGGTGGGCAGGTGGAACCGTGTCCCTTTAAATGAGGTGAAGACTTGCCCCCTTCATATCAACAAAGAAAGGGAAGAGAAGTCCCTTTATTTGTGCATTGTGGATGTGACAATAACCATCCTTTATTTCGGTTATATCAGATCTCCTCAGCCTTATCTTAGCAGAGGATCTTGTGTCTGGGTGAGTGACAGTCACAAGTGCTACCTCCTGAGCCACTGTTAATATTGCTTTCCGATGCGTCTAGGAAACAGGACTATAAGGGCTTTCAACAAACTTCTGCAGCAGCTTTCCCAGCTGCACGGAATCTCTGACAGCTTTATTTTTTTTTTCCCACTCCAGATGATTCCCCACCCCCCAGAAGAAGTGACAGAACTGACAATATTTATCCTGTCACCATTTGTTTATTAAATTGTGCGCCCAAAGCCTGTGAATTATGATCTCCTGACAAGTGAAAAGTATCTCAAGTTTATTTTTGTACCTCCACAATTATTAGCTTTATCGGATGGCTGAAAAGGAGAAAAAAACTTCCAATGAATACTTTCTCTAGGCTAAATATGTTTATGGATGGTCCTTGACACTTACCATTATAGTGTCCAGGTGCTTCAGATATTAGGGTTTGATTTTTCTAGTACTCTTCAGAAAGTGTTTCATTTCTTTTTTATTGACAATGAAAGGGAGCTAATTTTTACTTAGTATTATCCCCTTAACGCTTCTTTCTATGGCTGATAAAACTCAAAGAAAAAAAAAAAAAAAAGGCACAAAGGCTATCCAAGGTCTAGCCTTGGCCAAGGGCTTGTTTGCTTTCCACTTTGCCTGGTGCAGGAGGGAGGTGAAGGGCAGCGAGAGCTGCACTTGTCGTGGTGGACTGCAGGCGCTGCTTGCTCAGTCTCCAGGATGGAGCTAGGAACTCATCCAGGTTTGTGAATGGCAAGGTGGTTTCTGAGGCTGCTGCCAGATGCTATGCAGAAAAATTCTCCTGCAGCTCACAGCCTCCGGGCTCTCCCGCAGGCGTTTGTGCGCGACAGTCCCTAGGCTGGCATTGTAGATAATCAGTCAGACACAGACACAGAAGCGTGTTCCCACCTGAACTCAGGCGGGATGCATCTGCTATGCTGCCCCCGAGGTCTGGTGGTTGTTCCTGGTCTTCTTAAATTTCATGGAGTACTGATTGCCACCCTTCGGTATGTGGCAGCTGTCATCAGGTCACAGTGGTCCTGACACTGCAACTTGGTTATTCTCGCATCAGAGAAACCTTCAATCCCCCTCAAGTGAGCAGAACTATATCCCTGGGACATTGCATAGCATCATAACATGGTAGAGCAGGAGAGGGATGTCACTTCAATGCTAAGTGCTTGGAGAGCCTCCTGCAGGTGCAGGTGAAGTTGCTCCATGCTGGAGGATGTGATGGAAGTGCCACCTGCTTATAGGTTTGAGCTTTGGTTCCCTGTTCATGGTGGGAGCTTATTAGGTGTGGTCCTGGTACAGACTCTCTGGTTTGGTTTCATTTGCAGGAGACCCGGTTTGCATGCACCCAGCTCACTCCACAATGTAAAGCAAGAAAATGCTATGTGCAGACCATTGGGAAATTTACTTCAAAAATGTCCTCCTGTTCTGAAATAAAATGCTGATGTGGGCATATCCAAAGGGAATCCCATCCTTCTTTGTTGGGAGTTCTTTGTTTTTCTTGGAACATGTTAGTTGCTTGAGTAGGTTATTACGTCTCACTACAAGAGTCATAGTATTGCCCTCATTTGACCATCACTGTGACATGCTGTCACTGGTATCAGCAGAAGATATAAATCTATATGTATGTCTATATGTGGGGTAACCTGATCCTCAACACAAATGAGAGCACCAGAAGAGAGCCCAGGGGAGAGATTCAGAGGCTGGCAGGGAACCTCCTTCTTCCCCAGTCCCAACCGTGTGGTCCGACCTGATCCAGTGTTGGGAGGGCACCGAAGTGGGATAGGCAGATGTTCATCTGAAACGCCGAGCAAGCCTGAGGAAGATGGCTAGTCAATAAAATGTGTGGCTTGTTAACGGCTTGGGTTTTATTTTTCCAGTTAATCTTGCTTTGTTTGAGTCACTCGTTTGTTTTGCAGTTTGTTGGTATCACATTTCCTTTCTTGCAAATTTAGGAAGGAAACTGAATGTCATCTTTGGGGAATGTGGCACAACCAGTCCTTCTCACATCTACCTTCTCCTTCCCATAGATCATATAAGAAAGAGGGAGTGCAGGTAACATCGCTGCCATTGACTTAATCCCTGGAACATCCCAAGCAGCAACTTCCCAGGCAGTCAGGTTCTGACAACGTGGATTGCTGTTAATTGCAAGTCTGTACCTTTTAAACCACACTGCAGTATATCTCACATTTAGCATAGCAAGATGCTGAGAACTAAAAGAAGATTATGCAGCCTCACTTCCTCTAGGAAGTTTGTTGTGTGTTTTTTGTTGTTTTGGGTTTTTTTGTTGGCTTTTTTTTTTTTTTCCTGAATGAGTTTAACACCTCTACTTAATACAGTCTTGTTTGGTTGCCGTTAGAGATGTGACATCAGTTCAGACTTAAGAACCTTCAAATTATTTTGTTTGTCTCACAGGTTAAATGGCTGATTACAGATAGAAATTGTAGGTCCAGCTGATTCATCAAGCTAATTAATTGAATTACTTCATCAAGATTAGCTGTGCCAAAATATTAAATGGCAAACTATGTACTGTGCTGAAAATACTTACGATACTTACGTAACACTTAATGAAACACTGATTTTTCAAACATTAAAAATTATGCAAGTACAAATAATAATATGCTAAAAAATTGTTATTTTTAAAAATTGATTTAAACATTTGTTATGCAAGAATCCCTAGAAAAATACTTGGTATTTTTCATTACTAGCTGAACTAGAAAAGAAGGTGAAAGGAGGATCTGGTGGGTAATAGAGGAAAAAAAAATTGATATATCTTTCCAGCTCTGAAAAAAAAAAAAGAAAGAAAAGGGAAAGCTTTCACATTTGATCAACCTCTTTAATCTGACCTCAAAGATGAATATGTTTCTTTTCCCTTAGTAAAGACTAATGTGCTTTTTTTAAAATTAAAAAAAAAAAAAGATATATTTGATTTTTAAATGCCCTAAGACAGAAAATTCAGATGTTTGATTTTGACTTGTATTTAAAAACTGATTTTGGGGTTTTCATTCCCTTTTATTTTCTCTTTGGCTGAAGAGTTAATTTAGTCTTCAGGCATTCATGTTTGTGTGAAAATATTTTGCTCAAGCATTTGTGAACGCTGCAATGATTTTTAGTAACTTTTAAAATTGATTTCTTTTAAACTCATGTTAATATTGTTCAGTCAGTCTACATTTATTGTGGTTGGGGAAAAAAGTAAAGTGAAATTTCACTGCACTTAGTAGGAAACGCTCATCAGTATTTGAGGCTTAATTTTAAATCGGGGAGAACAGCAACAGTGGAAGAGGTTGGACTTGCAGCTTTGGTGAGGCATTATTAGTGGGACAATACCATCAACTTTGTGGCTAAACCCAGTTGGCTCAACTGGGATTTAAACAGGCTTTTATCTGTTGGTAGATGAAAACATGAGAGCTAAATCATGCCAAGTAATCTGTCCCAACGAGACTCTCGTTGCGTGCTTCAGTTCAGCCTGAAAACTATTTTATCAATACACACAGGTATTGAAAGTGGGTTTTGTTTTTAAATGAAGATTAAGTTAATTTCTTTCTCAAGGATCTTCCTCCCTTATGATTACAGTGCAAGATGCAGTCTTCCACTCTTGTGAACATATGGTTTCTTTGAACAGGGATGAGTGATTTTTTCCTACCCCTCTTTTCTGTGCTCTTCCTTGTATCATATTGCTTTATTGTCAATCTGAAGCAGGTAGTTTTTTCATTAAATAATGAGTTTTAAAGAGAGAGATTATACATATTGCTTTGTTAGCAGTGATAGCAATCTTTGTTGTTGCAAGCTAATGCAATCGTGCTCTCAGATTGAAGTATTTTCAGGGACCCACCCCTCTTATTCCTGTCTCTGGAGCCACAAAACACTCAATACCAAGGGGAGGAGTGTTATCAATATATGAGCCTTTCTTTTTTTGTTTTCTGTGTATTCCCACCGTCTGCAGTAATGGTAGATTTTCATTTGGTGTTTTTTAAACAAGAAGAAAATGAACACAAATAACTGCAGAAGTGTTAATAACGTTTAGAGTAAGTTCTCACATACTGGGATAGCTTTTTTTCCCTCCCTCCTGGGCACTCCATCCTGCTCAGGCTGTGGAAAGCAGTCAGAGGGACAGACCTGCAGATGTCTAGTTGGCATGAAAGTGGTGGCCTGGCTCCGCCATCCCTTGCTCCCTCTCCACACGTCAACAAGGGTAGGTTTTTGAAGCATAGACAAGAGAAGTGGCTGCTCCACTGTGGTATTTCCAGTAACTGGCACAAGCTAGAAGAATTCTTCAGGTTTCTCTTTAAAACACATGAGAACAGACCAAGATCAGCTTTGCTTGAATAACTGGTTTCTTGATGAGCCAATTCTCCACTGAAAGGATTTTGGCATAGAAGTAGATAATATCTGTTATTTTTCTACTGATATAGCACTGTTCCTTTTACGTTCAATAAAAATTACCTTTGCCCAGCACATATGCACCATGCAAGCTCTTTTGAGCAGAACCCAATATTTATCATCAACATGTTTTGAGTCTAAAAGTGAGACTGTAAAAATCTTGCTCATTCTGAGTAGCCCTTATTCAGCAAATGTTCCTGTATGAGCAAGCTACTCGGGGGCTAGCTATCTGTTAAAACCCAGCTACATATAAGAAAGATGTTGCAAACATTTGAGGCAATCCCAGGCCTCAGCATGGTTCTGTAACAAGGAGCTGCTGCACGTCATAGCTGGTTTCTTTTGTTGTTTTGCAATTTCAGGCTGTGATGGTTTAAGGTGAGACAGGCTTGGGAACACTCCCACCTTGCCACAGGTTGACTACAGGTTGACTAGTTGAACTATTCCCTAGTTAAATCCCAGAAACCAAGTTGGTATAAAGTTCCCTTTGCTTCTGCACCAAATTTATCATGGTAGAGTCCAGCAAATGTCTTCGCTGCCTTCTGGGGTCATTTTGAAACAGATGAAAATGGTACCAGAAAATGGTACCAAACTTTCAGATCATGAAGGACTCAAAAGGAGGTGCAGTTTAGTGGAAAAGCATTCCTCTGAATATTTTATGGCAAAGAGAGTAATGTGTTGATACTGGATGTTGTGGAGCCATCTAAGTTCAAAGCTGATCATTTTGACAGAAAACTTCAAAGTACCGTGACTTACGGGTAAAGCAAAATTCCTTTTGTATTTAGTAGAGTACCAGGAAGACTTTCTAGACTGCTTAGTGCATAATATCATGCTATTTTAACACTTCTTCTTGCTTCTTTTTAAATTATGTTGTATTTTTTAAAAAAATTGGTATGTAGATACCACATTTCTGCAAATCTATTTTTCTTGAGACAATTTGCTTGCTCAGCCATTTCCCAATATTTTGATACAGATTCTGCAAGTAATTTTTTTAATTAACTAAAATTTCTACTGTGGAAAAAAAACTCACTGTAAATTTTACACAACTGGGAGAAAATATTTTCAGCACAAAGTTGTCTAAATCTCCAGTTCATACAGTACTAATTGCTTATACATAAACTTATTTTCCTAAGACAGCAATTCATAATAATAGGAATTTTAATCATGGGAATTTCAGCTGGAAATTTTGTTTTAAATATAGCACACTGGTATCAAAATGTAGTGGTTTTACTATATTTTTTTCCCCCAAAACCACCTGCATGTTTTTTTCCTTTGAATCCTTGCTCGAATAAGCTGCAATGGGAAACACAAGAAAGGGTCAGCTTCTTGGCTGCTGTGAACGAGAGGCACTCCAGTGAGTAAATCATACTACTGCATCACACATAAGCAGAGGATCTAGCCCAAAGTCCTCAGCTGCTCTAGCAGTTTCCACGAGGATACAGACGTTTTGCTGTGGCTGCTGCTCGGTAGGATGGCTGTTCACTGCCGTGCTGCTGGCTGACTTGCAGTCAGTGGTTGCAACTCAAAGGAAAGAGTCGGTGCTGTTCACAAGTGCACTTTGTGCCAGAATAAAACTGGCTGTGCCACAACACTCCTCATGCCCTTGGTGGAAAGAGGAGTGGTCCATTTGAAAAGGTTTTGAGTCTTAACATTTAAAAGACCTCACTGGTTTTACCTGTTTAGGGTGCTTAACGGTGATCCTGCAGAGAGTAACAGAATGACGTAAAACTTGATGGAAATTACTTGTAATGTACTACCGTACATATACATTTACATTCTTTTATGCAGAGAACAGATATTTAAGGGAGTTACCTCCAAATGTTTCAGAAGGATACTGCAAGTAGGTAACATTCTAATGGATATCATTTAATGTGGAGCTAAACCTCTAAAATTGCTACTCCATCCTACAAAATAATTTAGCATGGTTTCAGCTGCTGAGCAAAGATGTAGTTGGTTTCTTTTGGTTTTTTTCTCCCCTCCCAAAAAGCAAACACTACCACACAAATCCAAGGAAACCAAACCAAAACAATCCATCAGAAAAAGAATTTTTGCAGTTACTTTCCTGGACCTGGGCTGTTTGGGAGTGGTCTCAAGTCAAAGCACTTAAGGGAAATCACAGGTGTGGGTCAAAGCAGGACTCCATATAGCCCGCCGTCCTATCTAAAACAGAAGCTACTTAACAGTTATCTAGTGAAGAGTATAAAAATTGAATAAGCATATCTTGGCAATTGTCCATAACATTCTCCTAGCCCCCAACATCTCTGTGTTAATAGCTCTGGATTGATTTTACCCCGCAGACGTGTGTAAGGCTGTAGTTTCCACACCACTGTGGGGTAAGGACTCCCCACAGCCTCTGTACCTGTTGTGTGATCCATCACCTCCTTCTGTTTGCTTGGGCTGCCTCCTGCTCCCTGTGAGCTTTGCTGGTTCCTGCAGTGGGAGGGATGGGGAGCTGCTGGAGCTTCTTTGTTTCTGTGTGCCACCAGTGATGTTAGGGACCACCACTGTAACTCCCCTTAGTCACCTCCATTTCAGGCTGTAGACCACAGCCCATTTATTCACCCCTTTTGTGGAAGTTGTCTTGTGCCTACAATCATTCCTGCTACTTTTTTTTCTGAAAAATTTCCAGTTCTGCTGTAGCCTTCTGGAAAGTGGGTACCAGGAGTGCCTGCATTATTCAAAATACTGGCAATCTGTGGCTGTACTCAGAGCTATAATGACGTTCTCTGGTTTTTTTCCTTCTATTCTAGTAATCTATATTGTTTGCTTTATTGATCACGTCTCAGTAAAAGTGAAAGAAATGGGTATGCTTACTCTAAGGTAGAGCAAGAATAAGTATAATTGATGTCTAACTTCTCCAGCATCCTTTTTTATCCTTCCTCGACTTCAAATACTAATAATGTAGCCTTTCTTCTTTTATCAAAGACAGATTTGGCTAGAGTAGGCTTACTATGTTTACTCTGGAATGCGGAAATCTATAGAGAGCATTTCAGGAGATGCTCTTGTGTTGGAACATAAGCACTAATTGAAACTGTATTGTTTTTTTTCTGGAGACTGCTGGTCATTTTTTTCTGGCTTTCAGCGATGGCAGATGAGGTGTCAGAGAAAAGCTCCTGCATTTGACGCTGGATTTGCTGCATTCTGTTCCTCTTGGCACCAGCAATAAAAGAATTAGCATGTCTCCTTTTTACATTTCGCAGGAGGACTTTGAGCAGGGAATGGGAGGGACCCCAGGGAACTCAGGTTTTGGGCTTTGGTGAGTGGATCCTGGCATCTCCACCCCCCACCCCCCCCCCCACCCCCCCACCGCCAGGAGGGGCACAGCATGCTCTGCTAAGCAAAGTGGTGGAATTCTTCATCCCAGACAGTCCTCTCCCACCCATGAGCACTGCAGTGCTTCTCACTTCGTACCGAGAGCAGAAGCAACTGCACCTCCGTATGCTGAAGCTAGCCCATATCACATTGTGCCTGCTCCAAGTGGAAGCAGGAACATAAGGAATCCATCCACTCCTGCTCGACAGCCAACCCAACCATATACGTGGAAGTGCGGGCAGTTTCAGAAAACTGTTGGCAGCAGATGCTTGGCTGGTGTAAAGTGTCTTCCATGGTCCTGTGACAATCTACACCAGCTGAGGATCTGCTCCTGGTTATGCAGACGGGACTTCAGGCTGCACTGAAAGTGGTTGAACTTCTCCCACTGATCATTTAAAAGGAACCTTAATCCTTTCAGAGTTTGGGTTTTTCCAGCCTTGTAATGGCACGTGCTGATTGCATTCCATTCGCTTCACCCAAACTAATCATCAGATGTAAAACATCGTAACTGACATGAACAAGGTGTTGCTGTATCGCTAATCTCTCAAAAAAAAATTGAATCTACACAATTAGCTGAGCCACAGGGCTTTAGAAATGTAACAGCTTTCTCAATAAGCAGTGTGTCATTCAAGCCATCGCGTAACACGGGCTCCATGATCAAAAATCTGACTTTTTGAAGCAACTCAAGCATCTAGCTGCTGTTTCGTATGTAAGAGAGGAAGGGTCACAGCACTTTCTTGACACTCCTTTGTAAGAACTTCCTACAAAGCATCTGTGCCTCTAGTTTTGTCAGATTACATTAATTAGCAGTGAAAATCACTCTCAAAAAGCTGTATGCAAATGCTTTGTACAGACTGCTCATACTTGAAACATTTGTGGGATGATTCCCTTTAATCTTGGGGTTTATAGCCCTTCCTCTTAAGGTAATTTTAGCTGACATTTTCAATGGATGTTTTCCCTAAGAAGTAATGTCAGAAAACCATGAATGAAGCTTTAGGAAGTTACACTACTTTGCAGCATAGTAGGAAGAGTATGGTAATAACATTCATTCTAAGCCAAACACCAAAGTTTTTCCACATTTTCATGGTTACCTGTTGCCACACATGCGTGTGAAAAATTAGTGTTCCCCAAGGTTTTCAACTGAAATAGTATTTCTTTATTATTTATTATTTTTATTACTTTTTTAAAGTAGGAGTCTGTTTTAAATGCTTGTGTTTCTGAGTGGCTCATTCAGGGAAGAACACCACTCAGCTTCACAGAGGACTTAGTGATTACATACTCTGAGCTTACGGTTCATAGCAAATAGATGACCTACTTATATAAGAAACATTCTCAAGGGTCCTGTGAGTAATGAAGTGGAGGAACTGTGCATGTTCATAAATAGAAAAAAGAGGTAAAACCTGATAAATAGAAATCATTAACATTACTCTTCACAAAGATGTTTAAACTAAAAGGAAAATCAATATGTAAGATAGCTGTGGTAAAATAGCATTATAAACTATCTATCTGGTTATAGTTTCTGTGACAGTTTTAAGAGTCTTTTCTAGGGAGCTTGAGGGTTGTGTGTGTTGAGTTGGGTTTTCTTTTGGTTTTGTTTTGGCTTTTTTTTGTTGCTGTTTTATTTTTTGTTTTAAGCATAAAATCTGAGAAAAAACAAAGGGACAAGAGTCAAGAGGATGTTTTAGTATCTGTCAGAACCACTAGAAAATATCACGTGCATTCGGGGGGTGTGGAGCATCTGTGGTTATGGCTGAGAGAGAAATGGAGGAGCATGGGCTGGCAGAAGCAAACAGGCTGAGGCTGATAGCTGCTTAGGAAATAACAACACTGAAGACATCTCAGACTAGGAAGCTGAAGAAGGAACACCAGGAGGCATTCCTTTCCCAGGTACGGTTTCTGAATAGTAGGATTCAATGTGTCTCAAGGTTAAGGTGTGATACCATCATAGAGGTAAAGGTAGTTGAACGGGAACCGATATAGCGTAAAACTGAAGCACTCAGCTGTCTTGATATAAAACTTGTAACAGATTAAAATAAGATTTATAATTTGCGGTTGTTGTACAGCTGATAATTTGAGCTTCAGAATCCCACCTGTGATGCCATTATTACTGCTGTTCTCGAAGCCTGCAGCTCTCCTATTCCAAACACCCCTCGGCATCCCATTGCTGCAGCACTTTCTGTTCCACTGAAGCTCAGAAGGACTGAAAATCTCAAACCATCAAAAATATCCATGAACACTCAGAAAAAAGGCCTGTAACTCCCTAAGTATAGTAATAGCCTTACGCCAAAAATCCAATATGCGTTGACGGCTCGCAAGGGCTATTTTAGACATCATGTTCAGATGCTATGTAGGAAAATGCAGTTACTGAAGAGAGGAAACCAACTTACTTTTAGGACCACTGGGGGAAATGGGTTGGAGGGTGCAGGAGTCAGAAGTTTCTGAGCTAAAGAAACGCTGGGAGGGCAATGTCTGGGGTTTTTTCGTTGTGAGTTTTTTGTTTGGTTTTTTTTTTTTTCCCCTGCTCTCTGAGCTTTGCCAAAGGGCACCAAATAAAATCCATTACAGGAAACATCATCTGCTTTATGAGGTGACCTCCAGTATCACTCTCAAACTGACTTCTGCAAGCCAGCAGGAGCCTAACCTAGCCTCTGGGATTGCCGAATGCAGCTTTCACTGCAGATTGCCCAAAGGGTTTGTCAGCACTACCGATTTATTTGGATTTTGCCATTTTCATAAAAGCCATGTGCCTTGAGACTGTCAGATTCACTTGAGTCTTCTTGAAACTGCAGATAAGATGAACACAAGAGATAAGCTTCTGACTAAAAATCCAAAAAGGCTGTTGCAAAAGGGAGGCATAAAGTAGGGAAGTGTAAAATGCGCCTGAAAGCAATCTTTCCTCCAAACCCCCATATAAGATTGTGACTGGTCTCAGATGCTGCAGCTGAGGGGTGATCCCAGAAAGCCCCAGCCAGAGCCTTTGAGAGCGGAGTGTGGGGTGACTTGGGGAAGGGAGCAGCTTAGTCCTGCTCGCCCTGGTCACCCTCTGACATGACGTTTCCTCTTTCTCCTTGGTCCCTAGCGCTCTCTTCCTGTCTTATCCAAAAAGAAAATGGCTTTGGTAATACACATTTCTAGTTGTATTCACCCTGTTTCTTTTCACTAATTTCACGGCGTAATCATTTCCCCTGTCTTGGGCAGCCTTCTCTAAATGTGCATTGCCATTTTAGTCCTTGCTTAGCACATTTCTTCTGGCTGAAAGGTTTTCTAGTCCTCACTTAGCACATTTTTGCTGGTTGAAAGACTTTATTTTAAATTATTTTTTTGTTTTTTTAACAGGTTTCTCCTTTTTCTGGGCTGACAGGACCCCATATATGTCATAAAGAGGCAGTCGTTTTGCTGCACATAAGTCCTATCAGAATCCTCACTATTGAGTTTTTCATTGAGACCGTATGTGTCAGCTGCAGTGTTCAGACAGTTGTTTAAAGTCTTTTTGATGGTGTTGCCCATTGGCAGTTTCGTGGATCCTGCTATGACAAAAGGACTGATGTTGAGAAACATTTGTGTCATGGGTGGGATTCCCTGCAGAAGCAGATGTGTCTAGCCCCAGGCAGGCACAGAAGTCATGCCTAGCATGGGAGATGCGTGATTCGTAAGAGGGAGAAGTATTGCTGCATGTGTGTCCACAAATCAGACATATGCACAGGTGAAGCTTCCACAGACTGTGGACGTTTACCCTCGCTTGGATGCTGAACCCACCGCAGCACATACCTTGCTACGCCTGACAATTCTGCTAAAACTTTGCCAGGGGAAAGGCACCTACTCCACAGTGGTCCAGCAGGCTCTGGTCTGTCCTCAGCCTAACGAGCTATGTAGAAACTACATGACCCGACTGTGTTGTAAGTGTAAATCAGAAAATCCTCCACTGAAGTCAGTGGGATTATGGCACTGTAAAAGTGAAGCATGTGAGAGGAAAACCAGAGCCATGAGATGAATGGCTGGAGTTGCCACTGAGCTGTAGAATCTCTTGGCATAGGTCTGTAAGATGCATAGGCTGTGTGAGATGCTTTCAACATCAGAACAGCAAAAAAGAAAGATTTAGGGGAGACATCAGTAAAACAGCAAAGTAGAGGGACTTGTTTAAAATAGGGAAACAAAAATCAGTCCAAACTTTCTGAAGATTCAATGGCTGCTCCAACAGAAAGCAAGAGGGGGTCTTTTCCTCACCATCTCTTTTGTTTTAGAGGCTGGATGGAAGGTTAGTTTTAAGTTCTGGACTCTACTGAAAATTTTTATTCCTGGGTTTTGGGGTTTTTTCCTTGGGTTTTTTGTTTGTTTTATTTTCCCCTTCCTCTTCTCACTTTTCTATGAAACATGCTAAAGCTAATTGCCACTCTGCTGCCTGTGGTAAAAAAACCAGATTCATCTGGGGTTTAGCTTTTGGATTGCCCTCTCACACTTGCTAGAATTTCTTTAACAGAGACTTTGTATTCAATTCTTAAAATTTCCTTCTCTAGGAAAATAGAAAAGCACAAACCCAGAAGAACTTGTCTACAAGGTTTTTTTTAGTTTCATGTGGCAGCACCAGTCTTTAGAGCTGCTTACTTCTTTGTTGCTTTGGAGACATTAAGAGCAGTGCTCCCATGGTATGTTGTGTTGTGATCTAAGTGCCTCAGAAGATTCAGATGTGAAGCAGAAATCTCAGACAATTTAGCTGTGAGGTAAAGATTCAGTCTTTCTGAGTGAAACCTCGGTGCCTCAATTCATCAAACATATTTTGTGTAGGCCAGTGTCATGAATTTTAGATGGCATGTTAGTACGTTTTGAAGATATTTTGCCCGGATCAGTAAAGTTGTGATTCAGCTGTGATTAGGCACACAGCCTCTCCAAGTAGATGAGTAGTCCTACTGAAACCTTCTACCAACACTCTTCCAGTTCACATAAGCTACCTGATCGCAAACTGTGACCTACGTTTCTGTTTGTGATACATGTCTGTTTTCTTTGAGTTAGGCTTTATTTTTTTCTAGGCGGGCAGGTGTTTGAGAGTCATCAGTGTGACAGCTTCCAAGTCAAAAGTCCTGTTGTTGTTGTTCCCCACCCCCTTATAACTGCCCTTCTCTCCTTGTTTATTTGAAGGCACGATGCAAATTTTAAAGGAACAGCCAGCAGGGAAATGCTTTGTTTTTCATTGGGGTGGTACATATAGAAAGTGAGAGACTGCTGAGTCAGGCACAGTTTACTGTTTGTCGCTGCTTAAAACCATTAGCAATATGAGATTATACAAGGCACCTGCTGAAAGATCAAAAGATCTTACTTGAAACCCTGGAGAGTGATATTAAAGGCAGATTGGTAGCCTGTACCCTGCACAAAAATAGAAACGATTTCTTTTTTCTGAGAGCTTTTATGGCTTGACTAATGAAGGCAGGAACGCGGCACGATTTTCCATGGCGTGTCACAAGCCTTTCAGGTTGTCCAACGCAACCTTTGAAACATCTGATGAGGAACAGGGGGAGGTGGTGGTGGTGGTGGTGGTATTATTACTGGTACTGTTTCATAGAGAGGCATAGAGTAGTTACACCCTTTATTAATCTAAATCCAGTTAGTACATCTTGGTGTGTGTGGGGGGGTGGGGGTGGCAGCGCTCAACCAACACCACAGCTTTGACTTGGGAGTGCTTTGTTGCCTCAACAGCACTGACCTGAGTGCCGGGGTCCTCTGTGTAATGCAGGAGGGGAGCTGGGTGCATCAAAAGCCAGTGCTTTAAAAAACTTGGGCTAACCAGCAGAAAGTGCTGGAGGGGGGAATATACCGAAACCCCAGTCCTCTCAGGAGCAAAGTTAATAAACCGTGTGCTGCAGGAAAGCATCCATCTCTGGTCTGATTTCCTTCTGGTATGAGAAAAAGGAGAGGAAAGCACCTAACAAAACACTGCTGCAAAAGTAGAAAGTCATAACGAAACCCTGTGTTTGTTTTCCCTAAAGTTAGAGCATCTGCTGCCATTTTGCAGCCGGCTGCTGCAGCTGCCAGCTGCTCTGCAGTGGCAGGTGCCCGAGTGACTCGTGCTTGAAGGTCTCCACTCTGCTTTTGCTTTAAGTAATTAATAATTTATTGGGCTGGAGTGGAAAAAAAAAACCAAAACAACCGCAGCCTAATGACTAGGGGGTCTCTCTGGGAGAAGTATGAAGTGGGTTCACGCCCCCGCCCCGGTATGTACTTAACATTACACATTCATTGAAAGAAGCTCTTGCCGGGTCAGCTCCTCCCTGGGTGACGGCTGAGATCCCCAGGATGCAGTGACTCCTGCTCGTGCTTATATACTCTTTCTGTCTGTACTCCGCTCCTCATGGAAAGTGGAATGGTTGATAATATAAGGATAATAAAAGTGCCACCCTTGAAATATTACATAGCCCCATATTCTGAATCTTTATTTTGGCAGCAGGAGGTGCAGGTTCAAACTCCAGCACACAGAGGATGGAGATTTGCTGCTGGTATCCTGTGTGCATGGGAGGGAAAGGGGGAGGTACTTACTCTCCAGTTTTATTTGCAACCTGACTAAATTGCATTCTCATGGAAAAAGGGAAAACTGCACAAATTAGTCACAGTGGCTCATTTGGAAGCAGCCCAGCTGAAAATCTAGCCTCAATTTCCAAGGCGATAATTGGTCTTTCTAAGATTATTGCTAAATCAAGCACTTTGTGAACAGTCAAAAACAAATGGATGGTGTTTATGATACCTGTGAAATCACCATGTAAATAAGATACAAAAATAAATTCCTCCCTATTTTCAAATTTGACTCTTCTCAAAAGAACTTCGGAACTTTTTTTTTCAGCAAAATGATAAAACTTTTCAGTTATTATGCCCAAACTGAAGTAATACATACATACTTAGAATTGTTTTTCTGCAGAAAGAATCTGCTTTTCTGCAGAATGGCAGCCCCAAGTCGAAGGCTGTGGATCCGCCTGCTGCTGGCACGTTTTAGCCACGTCCTTCCACCTCCTGCAGCTGCCAAGAGCAATCACAGCAGCCGGGGATGCAGCCCCAGGAGGGTTCTTCAGCAGAAAGGGATTTCCTGGTGGCAAAGAATCAAGGGGTTTATTCTGCTGTCTGTTTTTGCTGGGGCGGGAGGAGCGGGTTTGGAGAAGGAAAGCTCCGCAGCCAAAGTGCCTCCGGGCCCTGCCAGCCCCTGCTGCTGTAACAGGCGGTCGGAGTGGTGGGCGCTCAGGTGTGAGTTAGAGCAGCTTTTAGTGTCTTCTGCTTTGTGCCAGGGCTTGGGACAGTTCCCAGCTGCCCCCCAGCAGGCAAACAGTGTAGAGGTGGCTTAACTCCCCTGAGCCTGGCACGATATCATGACTGCTGGGTTTGAGAGCACTTCTAGTGCTCAATAGCAATTTTCCAGTGCTGTGAACATGACAGCGTCTTACCTAGCAAATTCTTCCATCGGCAAGCTATTGTCCTGACTCCAACTGAAATGTCATTTCAGGAAGAGACTGTGTATGCATTTGTAATAGCTCTTTGTGTCAAACGCTTTTGGAAAGCTTTGGGTCTTTATATATTGCAGTCCGGATCAGATTTTAGACTGTCAGGGGTCTGAATGGATACGAACATATGTTGATAGGAGTGATGGCTTGGAGATGCTAAACAGAGAAAACGAGAATAAAATGACCACCTCTGGAAGAACAAGGTATGAATATCATAAGACAGGCCTTTGGGGGAAAACAGCAAAGAATAAGACCAAAAAAACCCAAAGTCTAGGAGAAAAGGGATATGTTTTAAGTGAAAGACTGTTTTTTCCTTATTTAATGAGGGCTTTTTCAAAGCCCACTAAAAAGGTAGGTACAGGCTCATTGTACAGTCAGGATCACGGGGTTTCAGTTCAAGTCAGTCACTCATTTCAAATATATCACTTTAGTTTGGAAGTTGGCACATTACTGCTCAAATCAGTGAATGTGTTTAAAAGAGCTTTTTGGCTTGAATAGAGATCAGAAAGTTCTTTTAAAACTTTTTTTTTTTTTTTTAATAGACACATGTGATCCTTCCACATTTGTGTTTTAGCACATTATTTAACCAATAGATTCCTGGCTGACTGATTGTATAATGCAGGAGATATTCCAGGAACTGGCACCGTATATCTGATGGGAATAGCTGTATTTCAAATCCCTTGCTTTGTGTCTGACAGCATTTACTTTCTTCTGCCTCTCCTGTTGTCAGAAGTCATCCCTTTCCTTCCAGATCCAGCCAGGAACTGTCTGACGTAAGTCTGATGATCCCCTTTTCAAACGTTGTATCATCTCACACTCTTTGTATGAGATATTTTCTTAAAACTTTGAATTATCGAAGAGCTACTCCTTTCTCTTTTTACATAAGGGTGTTGGAAGCAGAAGTACAAGCCAGGAGCTAGTGTCTACAGAGCCAGATTCCCAGGCTGGAAACTACCCAGTCACTCCTTTTTTTCTAGAAATGGAGAAGAGAGATGC
Source organism: Falco naumanni (assembly GCF_017639655.2). Lineage (NCBI taxonomy): Eukaryota > Metazoa > Chordata > Aves > Falconiformes > Falconidae > Falco > Falco naumanni. The sequence continues at coordinate 32,018,892 of NC_054065.1, read as the reverse complement.
CTGGAATTACCTTAGCATGTTGATGTCACCTCGCCAATAAAAGCTTTTCTCCTAGAAGGCAGTCTTATGGGTAAAAAAAAAAAAAAAAAAAGTGTATGTGGTGGGGGGCAAATAAAGGCATAGAGCAGTCAAATCTCCTTTAGATATAATAGAATCCGTTGCTGGACTAGTCTTAAATTTATTGTTCAGTACAAAGAAATGTGCTTGTTAGTACTTACTAGATTGTTAAGTGTTGTTCTTCGGTCATTCTTGTCCATATGGAATTATCTAGAGTACAGACAAATAGATATTAACGGGCTATGAGAGCCGTTGTTACTCCATTCTGAATGCCAAGTCGTGCTGGTTCTTTTTCATTCCTCCGGCACTTATACAGCTGCAAGGTAGTGTTTTCAATATTTCTATTTTCTATTCTCTTTTCCCTGCTGATCCTTTTTAACATACAGTTGTTGGTTTCCTTTCAAGTACAGAATAAATGTCAATTAGTCCCTTGCCTGTTTTGTGACTGATCCTTGAAGCTCAAGGGTATAAAAACCAAGTCGCTCTGCATGTGGTGCTCATCGAAAAACGGAGATTCTGGCCTATAATATTTATCTGCGTTACACTGGCAAACTTTGAATCTGATGAAAGGGTCTGCATGAGAACAGAGCCCAGTGAGTGCAGAAGAGCAGGGTGGATTAAGCACATTTTTCACCGTTAACCTTTGTTGTGTCTCTTCCAGTAAACAGAGTATTCCTTTCACTCAGGTTCCTGCTGGTTTCCCGGTGTCCACTTTTATTTTGAGATGAAAAGAATCCGATTTCATTTTCTCTCTCAGATCTACATATTGATACCACTCTGCCCTTATTGTACATTTTACCAGCTCATTCTTGCTAATATGCTCTTACAAAATTTCTCATAAATGTTTAATTCCTAACAATAGAGTACCGGAATAATTTTCATGGTACAGAAATGTTCCGCTGACCAACTTACCGGAGTAAAAATGCTAATATGACCCATGGGTCAGTCATGCAGCCGTCTTTAATGTAAATTTAATACAGTGATTCCCCTGGAGATGGAAGATGGCAGGCTCACCAGAGCTGCACTGAATCAAGGTATCAGTATTTAGCAGCCCCTGGTTACTAGGCTACTGCTCACCTCTGAGACCAGAGAAGATGATCACAGAAATGCACTTTTATGTTATCCATCACATATACGACTGGCTATGTTGTACAAAGGAAGCATTTTACAGATCTGATGAGGGGCTTAAAAATAATAAAGGACTGGATGGGAGGGGGCAGGGGGGAAGGCAGAAGGTGCTGGGTTCCACTCCCTCTCCGACTGTTTCTCTGCAGAACCACCACAAAAAGCCCAAGCCATACACTTGATACCAAATAAAACATCATATTTTTCATAAGCTGGATAGATGCCTTGGAAAGCAGCCAATGAGGGAATTTTCCACTTGTGCATCCTTTGCAGCTTCTTTCAAACCTACTGTTAAGCAGCAGGGGCATATACGCACTTCACTCCCTTTTCTATTATGCAGCTATGACACATTAAGCTCCTTGGAATGGTATTCATATTTTATCAGCTCTCCAAACTTCGGTTCTTTATTTATAACATGCTCTTTTTTTCTTTTTTTTTTTTTTTTTCCATCCTGTATATCCAGATTTAGTAAAGAAAGAGACGAAAGCAGTTTAAGTAGGAAAAAAAAAAAAACCCAAAAAAACCACACCAAAAAACCCCACAACAAACCAAAACCCAATCCTCTCTATGAATTTAATCATACCTTTCAGGTGAAATGTATGTTTTCACTCAGTGTTAAAGAACTCACCTGATCATTATTTTCTTTTCTCGTGCACAGCTTGCCATGGCACCCTCTGCAGGTCGTATCCAATACGCTTACATTTAATATAACGTCTTTACTTTGAAGAATAGCAGACTTTATTCCCTAACGCATGATATTTAATCTGTCTGTGATCCACCGAAATGCTGAGCTTCCTGCACAAGAAAGTACTGAAGCATCTGTGCAGACCCGTGCTGCTTTGCAAATGCAACCATACAGGCTTGTCAAAGCCTTTCGAAAACGGCGGTGATATATTGGTAGCCTTGTTTTCATAAACTCAGGAAATATCTTGTGTGCTATTGAGGAAAACATTGATTAACTGATACTGATACCGCTATCTCATAATGCTGAAGGCAGCCTGTAAATACCAACAGGAGCTGAATTTACTACCACCGCTCCACTAACCTGAGCAGCTAGTCAAAATTAAAGACCCGGCAAGAACACTTTGTGTAGGTGGAGGAAATGGTAACATGAGCACACGATACTTTTGGCATAATCTCCGTGTGTTTGTTTTGTAAATAAGTCCTGGTTTTTTTCAGAATGCAAGAGAAACAGTCATCAGACATTTTTCCTGTTCTGAAATACCAGGCTTGCCACTCCAGTAAGATCTGTCCTCAGGAAGCCTTTCTCTCTCTCTCTCTCACTCCTGCCTCCTACTTCCACTATATATTTAGACTTGTTTCTTAGCTTCTACAAGCAGGAAAACATTTCTCCCCAGCCCACGCAGGTCAGCCCTGCCACGACCTGTGTCCATCGCCATGACCAGTGGGTCCCAGGGAGGGGTGGGGGTTTTCATGCTCTACAAGAGGAGTAGCTCCCAGCACAGGTGCCTCGCATGTGAAGGTAGTCAAAAGCATCGTTGAAATCAGTGGATACATGAAGCAATATCTTCATACACCCATGGATGCCAGCAAGTGATTGAGGTTTTACTGGCTGTTGGCGAGGCTGTCTCCGGGAAGGCAGGAGGCAGGGGGGGGTGTGAAAGTGCTTGCTTTGTGCTGTGAACAGTTCTGATGTTTGCATCGTTTGGAAATCTTGCATGTCAAAGAAAAGCCATCCTCTCAAAGCTGGGAAAAGAAACAAAAGATATCTCAATCCTTCCTACTTGGAGGGCACCGCTAAAGTAAAAATCATAAAATATTGGTTCTCTCGTAGTAGATGAAGAAAGGATGAATTGTGTTATATTTGGCACAGCAATAAGAGTGTATGTGGGGCACAGTGCCTTCACACCCTCCCTCTGTGGGGCATGGCTGCTCCTCTTGGGGAAGAAAACAGGGCTGAACTGAATGGCAGCATGGCAGAGCACTTCTTAAGTATTCTCTCAATATTAAGCACGTACATAAACCTGGGGGTTGTGACTTACTGTCTGATGCTTTCCTGGAAAAATAGGTAGATGTGAAATGGAGAGCATGAAAAATCCTTTGTCCACTGTAAAGAATATAAAAATACTGGGTTTTAGCAGATTTTTTGTTTCACTTTCCTTCTTAGATGCAGTGTCTTCCATCAAAGATTTTAAGGAGTTTTGAGTAGAAAAAAAAAAATGAAACTTGCATTTTAATCTCATGGGTTTACCATCAGCTTCAGACAGCATTGTAGCATGCAAGTGTGTAGAGGAATGAAGGCAGAGGGTTGATCAGCATTGATGATGTGCAGCTGTGGCCTTGCCTCGAAGGCAGTGGGTTGATTGACATGGATGATGTGCAGCTGTAGCTCGTTCCCACTAAGTTGTTAAATAGCCCTGAGGAGTGTGGGAGGTGGGGCTTGGAGAAGGAGAACTTCAATGGGGCAGAGAGAAGGAGCAGTGTGGTTTGGCCTCTGGAGGATGGAGAAACAGCTTGGGCAGGAGAATCTGACCCGCAGTAAAGCCTTGTTGCAGCTGGCTAGCTGTGCTTGGGCTGTGACAATTGGTGCCTTGTATGAGGACAATTGATTTGGACTCAAACTGTAATGCAAGTGGACTGTAAGTGATAATATATGACTGAAATTTCTTTGGAATGTCACAGTCAAAGAAACAATGCTCTTCCAGTATGGTCTAACCAAAAATATTCCGTTCAGGTCCCTGCTCTCCATGTGATTTCTCATGGCTGGGCATTTCTCGAAGCCCTTTGCCCCTGCAAGATAAGCTGCCAACGTTTCCTTGCTTTAATCACAGAAAAATGCATGGTGCAAGAAGACTGAGAATTAAGGCCTCCAGCCTACAGAAATGAAAGGGAATCTGGCTTTTCTCCAAGCTGGATTTTGACCTTGGGTAGGCATCATCAGATCTGTTGATTTAATTAAAACTTACCTGTACATTTCTCAACTTTGAGGACCAACTTTCAGTTCAGTGTTCTTGAACTCTGAGCTTTATGAAGTAGTTGTGAGGAGGGAGTTGGAAGGATATTAACTCATTTAGATGTAAAGGTTTGTAACCTCTTACAGCAATCTTTTTTTTTTTTATCATTGCCAGACAGTTTCAGCTGTACACAGCAAGCAGAGTTGAATATGACTTTGAAGGATTTAAGGAGGATGCTTCATACTCAGTGATAATTCTAAAGTGCACTTGTGCCTGTGTTGTTTTGTTATTTTTCTTGCTACTGACTTTTATAGATTAACCAATTCAATATCTCTTGTTTAATAGAAAAGTCAGTAAAACTATTATTTTAATGTCATGTGTTGTGTGTACCTGTCCAGTACATAAGCGAACAGACAAAACCAATGGAATAACCAGGCATATATAAAATATGAAGCCGTGACCTCTGTGTTAGAATTGACCTCAACAGGACAAGCTGAGATCCTCTTTCACTTCCCAAGGGGGTCAGCCTGGTGAGTACTGCCACGTTTGCATGTGTGAGAGTAATCTCAGAAATGGGAGCTGGCCTCTCAGGTGGCCCTGTACCCACTTACAAGGGTTTTTTCACCATCTTATGTCATGTGGATGACTGGAATTCACTGGGTATAAACATTGCAGCAAAATTTCAAAGGAAATGCTTCCTAGCCAATGTAATTCCATGGATATTTTCCTGAAATCAGATGCATCTCTCCCAGTTTTCACCAGTGTAGCTAGGACAGAACTTTGCACTTTCCTGTTTTTTTCTAGGAAATACAAAATGTCAAGTAACAATTCAAAAAATGTCTAAGTCTGTAGGAACTTTGGGTTTCTGCAGACGGCTTTTTTGGTTTCAGTGAGTTTTTGTAGATTTTTAGCCAGAGCTGTTGAAGGAGACTACAGGAAGAGAGAAAGGAATATGGATATTGAGCTACTGGCCTCTTAATAAGGGATCAAGCTTCTTTAAAGTCACTCTAATTTGTGAGTTAAGATCAAACGCTTAGTTTAAGTGTAGTAAATTTTGGGAAGATGCTATGATTGCTCAGTGGTGCAAGCATATTTTTCTGTAAAAGGAAAGGAACTCTCAGACATGCTACATAAGCATCTCAATTAAACATTTAGCTTCTGCGTTTTAAAGGTAAAATAAGCCACAAAGTTTTGATTTTGGGGCCGGCTGAAGTGATGATTGCGTGTGTCGATGCCGTATTTTGCACGTGGCATTCTGATTAACGTGTACCTAATGTCTGGGCTGGAGTGGCCTGGTGTGAAGTGGCATGAGCTCTGACTGTCGTGCACAGCCTTGGACCTCCCTCATTCTTACATCCTTGTAGACTCTGGCACGTGCTGGAACGAAGCGCTAGTGGCAGAAATAACAGAGGCATGTCTCGGAGCCTGCTTGGAGGAGTGAGAGAGTGATGGATAAAAATGTGTCATGTTTACGTCCAAGGTTATTTTGTTGAGGAGTACAACTGCATGATGAAAGTCGATTCTTGGATAAAAAGATTTGATTTCTAAAACAGTTTTGCTAAGAAATAAATACAGCTTTAAGCACTTTTAGCAAGAAGTCTTCTCTGGTAAGTGCAAGCAGAATACATGAAGTATTTCTGTACGTTTAAAATGAGATTTAAATAATTTTAAAAGGTTTACAGGTTTGAAAGCTATGTTATACAAGGCAATTATAGAGCTCATTAATACAGATGGAATTGGTCTCAAGCTGCAAGACTGAAACCTGAGGCTTTGTTTCAAATAACCTTAAATGTGGGTTTAAGCTGACAGTAAAAAATGTGCCTAACCTTCTTTGGCAAGGAGGGAGGAAGCAATCGTGTTGTGGAAACAGACTGTATAAAACGTGGCAGGAATTTTGTTTTGGTGTCTGTACTGTGCAACCCTGAAATAAATGCTGTCCGTTTGTAATGCAAACGGTCCCTTGTAAATCCCCACCATTTCACAGAGTATTTTGGTAGAAAAATAAGTTGAGAGACAAAGAAAGAAAGAAAGAAAACACCACAGCAACATTGTTTATGACTTACATATAGTTTATCCTCTTGTGCTTCTCCTCTTAATGACCTGGTTTGTGGACAACTTGTAGAAGGGAGCACTGGGGTTTTTTAAAAACTAAATAAGAGGATTGGAGGTATAGGCTAGTATTGCCAAAGCAAAGGGTAATGCTTTAACAGGAAACTTTTTAAAAATCAAAATCCCAATGTATGGCAAATATGAAAACATGAGGTGGGGAGAAGAGGCAGTAACTAGCCTGAGCAGAGCTCTACGCTGTTATGGCAGGACTGGGTTATGGGAGTTAGTATCTTTAAAGCAAGACTGACAATGTCTGTGCTGCACTGCAGAAATAATCAGATTGAAAACAGAAAACTGCTCCATCAGAGAGGCCAAGAAAGGGAGCAGAGAGACAATCGGGTGAGGAGTCGGGAGATGAGGACTGGAAAAGCTTTGAAGGGTGTAGCTTTGAGGAGAGAGCAACCAACAGTGTTGAAAGCCAGCGCAGAGCTCAGGAAAGATGAACACAGAAGCAGGACACTGGGAAACAGCTTCATGGAAGAAGTGAACAAATTAATTTCATTTTGAATGAATGAAAGAAATCTGTTGAGAAACGGCAAGCAGGTCTAGCTGACTCATTAAAATATTGCAGTAGAAATCATGAAAGATGGAACTTGTCTCTTGAAAATAGTACATAAATCTTTCTCGGTGGGTAAATGCTGTGGTAAGAAGCAGAAAATCACTAGTTAAATATTCTTTTTAACATAAATGATCTGACATAGACTTAAATTATTTATGTTCAAGTCCAATAAGGGCACTTACTTCCCTGCTTTGCTACCAGTACCTATTACTCCCTTTGTCTTAATAAAATGTCTTATATGTGCTTACCCACCAAGCAAAGACCTAAAAACTAAATAAACTTCTTGTATGAAATGAAATCATATCAAATTACTGTTTGAGGCTAGTTTAGTATCACATCAGCTTCATTTTGGGCCAAGAACATGTCAGTGTGATTCAGCACACATCCTCTTCCTTTGTAAGGGAATAAAAATGTACTTTGTTTAACAGTTTCTGTGAACAAAAGCCCTTTTCTTTTTGCCTGATAGCGCCATTAGGAGATCGTTCAAGGTAACTATAGAATGCAAATGTTGCAAAGTCCTGTTAGTATTCCTGGAGAGTTTTGTTTCTTGTTTTGGTTTTTTTTGTTGTTCGGTTGATTGGGTTCTTTTTTAGGAAGAAAAAAAAAAAAAAAAAGCGCCCTATTCTGTACCCAAGTTGTGTGGTCACATTCACAGCACAGGGTTAATCACCTGGACTTTACTGCTCCTTCCCCCACCTTTCCAAGTGAGGATTTGCACACCTCCTTAGCCAAGGTGCCTGCCTGAGGAAGGACCAGAATTCTTGCCTTCCACTGAAATCTATCCTTACACTGCCTTCCTGTTGAACTGAGGAATCTCAGTGCCCATTACTGCTGCTCAGAATTATTTTTCTTCTGTTTTGAAACAATCTACCAACAGTTTTTTACAGCTAAGACAGGCTGTTAAACTGTAATCAAGACACTGTTTTAGAAAATACGCTTCCATTTAATTTCTTCATCAGTTTTGACTTAAAAGCAATTGCCAAATGACTTGTCACACATTTATACATTAGTTTTTAAAACACAATGTTTAGAATCAAGTTCTGAGAGTTAGTTATACTGTAAATGTTGGATATTAAGGATATGTTATTGTTCTGGGATGATCTAAATTAGGTAAGAATTATATTTATTAGGGAGTCTAAGAAAAACATTTTTCAAACAGGTTAAAATGTCTTGAAGACTTGTGAAATCAGGTAAAATTGCACCTTTTATTTATTAAGTTTATTCTCATCTTTACCTTGAAGCTTGTGCAGATATAAACCTCACGAAACAATGAGCAAAGCCAAATGACCTTCTCTGTACCTACTAGGAAATAAGACATTTTAGGACAGTGCAGTAATTGCCCACAGCAGTATAAAAATCGTCCTACCCTTGATATACCTCACAAGGATATTATTAGTTTATGGAATTTGGAGTATTTTTTTCTCATCAGCAGAGAATTATTGCAGATTCTGTACAAGGCCTTAAGAATTTGTTCTTATTAGAATACCGGGGCTTCAGACCTGCAAGGTGCATGGTACACCCTCACTGTAGGCACCTAGTAGCACCACCACGTTTTCCTCTCCAAAGTTGCAACCTAATGAGCTTCCAACATGTAGCAGTAATTCTATGTATTACTTATTTTGTGGAAACTTGCATTTTTCTGATTGACTGTCATTCCTTTTCTGGGCCTGCAGGTTCAAGCTCATAATTTATCTCTTAAAGTACTCAGAATCTCTATTGATGGTGCTTTTCAATTATGGGTCATCAAAAATTTAATTAGAATTCTCAAGGTTTTCTATAGGTCATTAGAGAAAATGCTGAATAAGATAGTTGAAACTGCTTTGGGTGGAGAAATCGGAGCTTTCCTTAACAATTTCAGGGTAATGTCAGGCTGTATCTTCTTGGTGCTGACACCTAAGCAAGCTTCTAGGAATTCAGTTTTTAGCAGATTTTAGACTCAAAGAGACTGCTTTGGAACTGGAGGGGAAAAAAAAAAAGTGTTTGGTAAACATTAGCAGCGGCATATTGTCTAAGCAGGGGCTGATTCCCATTCACTGAAGAATGAGAAGAGCCTTACAGCTCTTTGAAATGACACCTTTTTTTGTGACCATGAAGTCATAGCCTTATGTTTGTGTAGCTCTTAACTGAGTTCACTTTAAAATAGATAGGACTGATACATCAATCTCCCCCACCTTTTGTTGTTGGTTTTGGTTTGGTTTTTTTGTTTCGTTTGGGTGGTTTTTTTTTGGTTTTTTTTTTTTTTTTTTTTTTTTTTTACCATTAGAATCTACGTTCATTTTCCAGAAAATTTAGCGGTGGCTGAATCCCAGTTCTTCATCTTCTTCCAAGACTTGCCATCTGCTTTAGAATACATATCCAAGCGTGAAATGTCTTAGATATAAAATTATGTCATTTTCAGGACTTGCTGAGCAACTCTCAAGTTATTTCACTCTTCCATTAAAAAAGAAGAAAAAAAATCTTGATTGTGTGTTTATACAAATACATCCTGCTCTACGCCTTGCAGACGTGAATGAGTGAGCTCATTGCAGCTTCATGGTTTTGGTAAACAAGGCTTTGCTGAGTGGAGATGGTGGAAGCAGGCGAAGAAATAAAATGGTTCTGCAGCTAAAAAGTAGTAGGAAATTAGGCATGATGATTGTGCCTTGCTTGCAGAAACAAAAGCATTCCTGATGTTTATAGCAATATACAGAAATGAATGTACTCCAGTATAATACCTTGGGTTAGTTCTGGAATATGTCTCAGGGGCCAGACACCTGAGACAAATGTATTTTTTCTATTAAAGCACTCAAAATTTAACACTTCCATGAGAGGTTGCTAAAGATGTGCATGAGAGAGGCAAGGGAGAGACAAATACTACTCCCTTAATACCTTTGAAAACACCACGTTGTGATGAATTTTTAAAGGTTCATTGTTCCAGAGAAAACTTCCTGGTGTTAATAATGGGCTTCAAAACAGTTGATCTCTTTAATCATACTGCTATCAGTAGTCCTCAGATGCCTAGAGACTTTGAGAACAGGTCTTTATTGTTGTTGTTGACTGTGAGTGTTTATAGAGTTGCATTTTAAAAATTTTCAGTCCAGGTGTAACCACATGTGATATGGGAGCGACAGCCTGAAAAATAAAAGGAAGGGTGAAAGGAAGCCTGGTGTTAATGACCACTCTGTAAACTGAATTATGATTTTTAAAAGTAGCTCTTCTCTGTGTAAGCTATCTTTCCTTGCAAATTATAGTGGAACATGGCAATTTATTTCATGGTGATTCAGTAACAAAGCTCGTCAAATGATGTGTGCTGGAGATTGAGGGAAAGAGGGGAAAAATGTTGTTGGTAATGATAAGAGGACGAACAGTCAAAAAAAGTTTGGCTGTCTGCCTTCCACTGAAGTTTAGTGGTCTGATGATAGCAGCCAGGGAAAAAAAAAAAGTGAGACTCATTAAGAATAGTAGTCCTAACTGTGGCACGTTACATGAAAATGCAACAACAGGGAGAGCAGGTCTGTGAGAATGGTATGAGGCCTCTGGAGAAGAAACTGAGGAGGAGTATACGTAAGAGTTACTGATGATTAATGAAAGGGAGGAGCAAAAATATACTAAGGAAAAGCAGTATGGAAAAAGATCCCCAATGTTCCTTTTATTTTTTGGTGAATCTCTATGCCTTCAGGCTGGAGGATATGATACAAACCCTAGCAGGTGGTAGAATTTATACTCAAAAGACAGCTTCTTCTAATACCGGTGTGGAAAAACATTCCCCTCATTAAAGGAAGAGTGGAGAAAATAAAACATAAGGAGTTTACTACTTTGTGCCTGTCTATCCATATTTATTTCATTCATATATATGCATGAAAATGTAATGCAGAGATGGAATGTGTGATTATTCCAGATGAAGCTTATGGCATATACAGGCTTTCTAAGATCTACGATAACCTATATTTTGAACGTTCATAGAAACATTTCAGGAGAAATGGATGTATTTCTCCTGTCATTGCGTTTGACTGAAATATAATTGGAATATAGGGTTTTAAGAAAAGCAAGAAACACGGACAAGGGAACAGATGTTGCAATAGCCAAAAGCGTAGCAGGAAACCAGCATCTGAATATTCTTCAGAATTGCATGACTGGTACAGATAGCTAAATAAAAACAGTCAAATAAATCCCATCCCTCTAGGGTAAAATGGGAAGACCTATAAAGAAATGTTTACTTTAGGTACTACCAGCCTTTAAGAAGGATTATAAAATAGGTCTTGTGGCAGTTCACTTGACCTGGGAGGCATGAGAGTTGGACTGGGGAACCGTGGATGTACGAAAAAAGAATGGGCCCGTTTCCTACCAAACTGTGAGGAAGGGTTAGAAGCAATCTTGGACTTGGCTTCCAGAGAAAAGTCATTGATCATGCTGAGCAACACTTTTAAAAGCTGTAACTTTTGTAAGCACCACCTATAGCCACTGGTTTTATGTACTCTCTGTATGCAAAAGATTAGTCATCTATATTAGCAATATTCTCAGAGGTCAGGGGGGTGATTTGTTGTCTTATTTAAGAGCTTTGAGGTCTGTGAATCCACATTTTATTTTCTTTCTCTCCTGTCAAAACAGCAAATCTTTTGCTGTCATACTTCTATTTTACTCTCAAGACTAGTCAGGCTGTCTCCAGAGAAATACTGGGTCCTGAAGGAGGTGATGTGTCTGTGGCCTGCATATCTCGGAGACATTTCTGTTAAAATACAAAATACCAGGATTTCTGCTACTTTGGTGGTCTCAAAGTCAACCGTCTGTGCTTCTCAAGGCCGAGCAGAACCCCCCTGGATACTGGTGTATTGTGCAGGGTACGGAGAGACCCGAGTGCTCGTGTAAGCAACCCGGAGCCCGGTCCAGCACCCATGCTCTGTGTGCCCAGTGGAGCCACCAGCCTTTGTCTGAAAAAACGATGCTCAGCCAGTAGCAGTATGCTGATTTAGTTGCTCTTATTTACAGATCAAAGAGTACCACAGCATGTAAATTGGGTCGTTTTTGGTGCTCTGTTGGTGACTACACACATTCCTTTCAAATGCTTTCCAGAGCATATACTTTTCATTTTCCCAGATCTGCTAGCTCACTGTGTTCCCGGAGGTTGGTTAGCGGTGCCAGTGCTCTCCTTTGCATGACCTGGGGATGTTTTCAGAGCTGTGTGTGTCTTACCAATAGGGCTAGCACTTTATCTAGAGAGAGGTTTACGCATTTTTATGCGGGAGAGCACTTGGGGTAACCAAATTCCACCGTGTAAGTAAGGCAAAACAATTTTAGCAGAAGATGCTAAACCTACTTCCATGATAACAGTATAATAGTTCTCACTTTTAAGTGACGAGAGGAAGGAGATGGTTATGGACACAATGTCATGCTCACTTGCATAACCGCATCTGTGCCAGGCTGCATTTATCTCATTTGCTTTCTCAAGGATAGCTGTCTGATACAGTCAGGTTTCCCAGATGCTTTCTGAGTATCTAGGAGTGCATTTTCAACTGGAAACCGTGCAAGTGAAACATCTAGCGTTTTGAGGCATCATTCTTGGTCAGCAGGAGCTGGTGGTTTTCAAGGGGTGTTATACCCCTTCTTGCCACAATGAAGGTAGTATATTTTTGTGAGTGGGTGGATGGATGGATGGACGGCTGGGACACAGAGAGGAGGGGAAAGAGCCTGTTTCATCTGCATAATGCCCACCAGGATAGGTCCTTCCAGACATTTCTGGATCAAGAGTAGTAATTTTGAATAATACTGCTAGGAGCTTGAGCAATGTTTTTCCAGAAGAAAGTTCCCAGGAGAAAGCAAAAACAACTTGTGATTTGGCTAGATAAAGAAGCTTTTTGGAATACCTGGTTCTGCTCTGCCCTGTAATTGGTATCATTCACAATCTATCCCTTAAAGTAAATGCTGATTTGTTATGAAGACACTATGGGGACTGTTGTCCACATTACTGTAAATACGCTAAATTGATTAGACTTGGAGACAAAATGCTTCTTTAAAAGTGATTGCTTCTCAAAATTGCTCATGTTCTGATCAGAATAGCTTCCCAAATGAAAAGTTGTTATGTTTTTTTTTTAAAAAAACAAACAACAAACAACCAAAACAACAAAACCAGCTATGACATCTGTCTGACCTTCTCGATGTAAGCTGTGTTGACAGGTCTTATCTATGGGTACATGCAGTTTTCCCATAGGCATCAGCCCTTCTTAGGTCAACTTCTGTCTTTGTCAACAGCACATTTAATCTGTAAGAATGTCTTCCCATAACGGAGAAAAAGTTCTTAAAGCCCCAGTTTTATCTTCTTTGCATTACAGCAAATGCAATTTAAAATTTACATCTGTTTAGGAAGACAAAGTAGTATACGTTTTGTGGGCAAAACCAGTGTAGTATTATCAGAATCTTTGGGGTCTGCATCATAATATATTTCTCTTGCCTGCAAGATGGAAAAGGCATAGTTAGGTATCTCACGTACTGTTGCTTTGAATCTGCTGTTGATATTCTAAATCTGTATGAATATTAACACTGTATGAATTTGTACTGGCTAGTAAAAGGAAACATTCTGTAGATTAAATGAATACCACAGGCATGTGTATGGGAAATCTTTACTGGAAAAAGACTGCCGACAGGGCTGTTTGTTCAAATGCTGGAGAGAAACATAGACGGTAACCTGCCCATAACGAGTGGTAATGAATTATCACCTTAACATTAATGGCTGTGCCTCTTGTGTGTCCGTGTGGAAATTGATACCGGGTAGTCTGATGATAACCCGATACTTCTCTTAAGCTGCAAGAATAAAGAAACAATTAAACGCATCCAGATGGACTCTTCTCCTTCCTCAACATAAGCCATATCATCAAAGTAAAAGGCTTAATTAATTAGTTACATGACTTCCTAATACATCATGTGAATGTCGTCATCCCACAAGCAGAAAACAGCACCTGCAACACTGTCAGATTGCAGGCAGTAACGAACACAGATCTGAGTAGGAAAAATTGGCTGGATGCATTTATTTTTCCAGTACTCCTACTATTATTTTGTCTGGGGAAATGAGACATAAAAGTCCTGGAGTGACTTTCTCAGGATTAACCAGGAAATAAGTAGCAGAGCAAAGCTGTGACACTGCATTGCCCAAGTTAATTTACTGGACAAAGCTTCCTTCCTATCTTTTAAAATGTCATTTTGATATCCGAAAAATAACTCCTCAAAGACAAATAAATTTGTTTCCTCCGTTTTGTGAGGAAATCGGGGCAGGCATACTAACCTGTTTGACAGAAAGTGATAGCAAGCCAGCATGAGAATGAGATGTATACTGAGAGCTGATGCCCCAGTCTGCTGCTTCCCTATCACCTCATTGTTTCCTCTGGGCTTTTTTTTCGTTCAATGGTATTTAAAGCAGTCTGAGATTTCATGTGCTGTTTATTTTGTATGAATTCTTGGCTAAGGACCTCTTTTTGCAAACTGATACTGTCTAGTTTTTATGTGAAGAGTTTCAACCCAGTTACTGTCCGTATAAGCATTTATTCACTTTCTAGCACTAATTTGGCATTCCAACACACCCTTTATATTCAGCTAAGAAATTACCAGACGTTCTTATGGATTTAAAGATGCTTTGATGCAAGAAAGCTGCAAGTACTCACCTATAAATTAGGTGATCAACATTCCGTACCATTCAAAAGCTATAAGATTTTCCTACCTGTAAGTGAGGTGCAACAAAAGGTGGATGAATTATAATGATCCAGAATCTCTGAACTCTTCTTTTGCACATAGCTAAATGAAATAGAACTTTTAAAGTGTCATTGTTAGCAGGCACTTAAAAAATTAAATTGGGGATGGGGTGGGTGGGTGATGACAGAGAGGGAAAAATTATGAAAGCTTGTCCTCCACATTACTTTTTCCTTTCCCTCCCTATGAAGGTAACCTGTAACAAGATGTTTTCCCAAGGCTGTAATAAGCCGAAATCCATCTTTGGTATAATAAGATTGACCTCTGTTGGCCAGCACCCAAAATGACCATATTTCTCTTCTCCTTTAATACCATGTTCTTAATTTATACTTTGTTAAAGCGATTTTTTATGTCATTGCTTTTTCGACTATGAACCCCCTCTTCCAGTGTGACATTTTTACTTGGAGCTTGAGATTTAATAAATAATTCTAATGCCAAACAGAAGATGATGGCTGGCGGTAGGACGGATGGTTTCATAGTGGGAAGGGTTCCGAGGGTTTTTGTGTTGCTGTTTAGTTGGGTTTGTGTTGTTTGTGGCAGCCAGCCTCTGAAGGATGCCTCAACAATATCCATAGGCTTTCTATCTCTGTAAAGCCTGTGTTTCTAAATTTTGGTGTGTCAAATAAATGCACAAATGTTGGACCAGTGTCAAGTAAACGCACAGATCTCTATTCCTATAACAGCTGTAATTGGCAGTAGCTGCTCCGTGCTAGGGAAAGCCAATTTTTGTCTTTACTGGCCAAACACACACTGACATGCCGGAAAGGTTATTTCTTGCCTGGCGTGCCAGGGAAAGGCAAACCTTTCAGCAGTCAGTAAAATGCTATGCCTCTGCTTCGTGGAATGTCAGACCAGACTGACAGCCTCTTCTGGTTTAAAAATTTGTGACTTTTCTCTGTGCCTCAACCTTGCGACTTTTATTCCTTGCAACTTTTATTTCAAATGCCTGATCTGAGTGCAGAGAGATCTCTCTTAGTTCAGGAGCTGGAGTGTTGCCTGAGGGCATTCTTTCTCTAGATAGTTTCTCTTCTCAGGGGAGAGGGAGCACATTGGATGTGGAACACGCTTCTGGATATATTTCATGCAAATGCTAGTTTCTGGAAGATCAATCAGTAATCTACTTCCAAATCTTCTGTTCTCTTGCCTGGTTGCCACACAGACATGAGCTCAAATCTCCCACTTGTGCTTGTCACACTCTGCTTAAATGAGGAAATACTGTGATGGGATTTGCTTTTTCGGTCACTGCAGATGTGTGACTCTAAAACAATTATTTTCAATTGAATTCTTTCTTTAGTTCTGCAGTGCTGTCTGTGTTTTGGAGACAATACTCTTCAGCATTCTTGGCTTTAGTTGTTATCAGCGACATCTCCAAGACGAAGCTCTGGTGCTGTGGTTCTACACCACCTTTGCTACAGCTTCCTCCTCGTTGGTACCACAGCTGGCCATTTGGCCATCAATGGGAACTAAATTAAAAGTGAGGCCCACAAGAAGATCAAACTAGAGCACAGAGGCAGCAATATCAGCCGTAATGACGTCAGGGAACCTGAATGTAATGATGTCAAAAATAATTTTAAGCAGTGGTTCCTAAAGAAAACTTTGACAGGTTATTTCTACTCTGGTAGAATCCATTTTAGTATCCAATATATATTATTTCCTGGGTTAAAGCCCAGCTTTTGGCAACAGTCTTTCCAAATAGTATTTCAGAAGTAACACTTGGTAATGCTGTTGGGTTTTAATGTTTTGGAGAACAAAGCACTTTGCAGGACTAAATCATGGACAATGAAACAAAAGCATGCTTGTGTTTTATGTGCTTGGGAGATGCTCTTAGGTTTTGTGATCTCCACCCTACTAATTTTTACACATATTGTTGGGTATTTTAAAAATAAGTTTATGGGAAGAAAAATGTGTTAGCTCACGTCTTTCTTCAGTCTTACTTGCTCAATTTATAGGCACATCCATTTGGCTCAAAAGCCAAATTTCTAAGTATTGGAAGAATTCTTGGTATATTTGTGTTGCCTTTTAGGTTTTTTTGCAAAGATGGGTGCTCTACATTCCATCCCACTACCTTGTTGAATGAGACAGTATGGTTGCCTTTTCCTCCTTGAAAATAATACCCTCCCCTTTCACTGTGGATTGTTTTATGTCACTTTAATTCATTTAATGTAGTTTTTAATAATTTATGGTTACTGAGCTATTACACTAAAAAGTGATTACTTCAAATGACATTGCTCGGTGAAACCTTTACAGAGGGAATGAGTTCAGTGGAGGGATCCACATATTATTATCACTCCAATTTTAGTTGAATAATGTAACAATTATTTGAATTAAATGGTTTATTAGGTACAGAATACATCATATTAAATGACAACAAATAATCCAGGCTGTGGACTGCAAGCTGGGTTAAACTCCCATAAGTATGTCTCTTGTACCATACTGCCTCTCTGTACGGAAGAAGCTATTCAATATTTCAATTGTCTCTGAGAATAAATGTGTGAGACTGTATTCCTTCTCCTTTATGCTAAATTTAGAATGATAAATGTAATAAAACCTAAGTATCGGGCTCTTTCCCAGTTTAAACACTGCATTTCCATTCACTCAATAGCCTATAATGGAAGGTAAGTTAGGGCAAAATTCCTTTCAATGGGTTTTAATAAAATAAGTTATAATTAATCACAGATCTTGAATATAGTTCAAGCCCTTCCCAAGAATGTGAACAGAAGACAGCAACAAGCCATTGGTCATAGTCACGGCCAGGACAACCAGTAACTGAACTAGAGAAGCGACTTCCCAGCCTCTTTCAAGGGTGTGAAATAATCTGGGGGAAAAAACCCCAAATAGTGCTACTTTCATGAGTCTTCCTCATTTTCAAAGATTTTGTAGGCAAACTAGTCAAAGTAACCTTCAAGCTCTTCCAGCTAGAGCTGATTCACCCAATGAGAAATACATAAATACATAGGATTTATAAATACATGGGGTTTTTGTTGACTTTTTTTTTTTTTTTTTTTTTAAATAATGTGAGGCCATGCATAAGAAACAAGTTTATTTTTCTTTATTTGAGTAACTGGTAAGTCTATATCAGAAAAGTTCTTTTTGGTCAGCTGCCTGTTGAATTGACTTTTACTACCTATTTGCCTATGGATTTGGGAGTTTTCTATTATCAATTCTTACTGTTTCTGTTATTATTATGATATCATTTTGAGGCTTTGATTATTTCTGTTATTGATTTGCTAGTCCCTGTGGATTGTGAAAACCTGGTTGAAAAGAACAAGGTGAGAAATGAACGGGAAATTAATGACTTCCTTCAAAATTTGAGATTCCTCCTAGTAGATATAGCCTCTCTTTGCAATCTAATCCTGGAATATTCCACTTCATTTGGATTTGTCTGGTTTTCTTGACTCAGCTTACTTTTAAGGTTTGATATACGGAAAACAAATTGGGCTGTTGTTATGGTTGCTTACCTCCTTCTGGCAGTTGCAATGGTTAGCTGCCCTTATGATTCATAATGGTTCCCCATCTGCTGCTTGCTTCTGTTCAAGATGCTGTGCATTTTTAATCTTTAAATTGTTAGGTCTGGATTAGTTTGGGAATACGTAGCTCCTTCAGAGAGTCTCCTAAAGACAGGATTCTCCTGCTGCCGCTTCTTCCAGATAGACATGCCCTTCTGTGGAAACAAGTGTCTATAGGGCATGGGAAAGGGTGATAAGTACACTGAAATTCCTCCTGAAGAGGAAAGTTTTAATTCTATTGGCAGTGCTGACCCACTGCGGATCCATTTCTGTCTTCAAGAGGCTTATTTGCAGAGCGGACAGCACGTCTTTCACTGGCAAGGCTAGTTAACTTTAACGCTTTCTTAAAATAATAAACTGACGTCAAAACTGCAAGTACTGGAAGCAGATATGGTACCAAAGCAAAATAAAATGTTCATGTCATTTATTTAGACCATTCTTGAGAGTAGCTACAGGTCTTAGATCCTCCTATTTCTGGTGTGCTCAGTCTGAGTCATTTAAAGAATATCTGATTTACAAAGAGAAGAAAATTTTCTTCCACTATAAGGTGCCAGAAATTGCACAAATTTTAAAAATCTCAGCTGAAAAGATTAATTTATTTGTAAGATTTCTACCACTTGATCTAACACAGAAATGCAGCTGCTTCTTTGTAATACCATTCAGTTAACAATTAAGAAAATGACAGGTTATTCCTGAATGTCTTGAATCCACTTACTCCATTCGGGAATGAGGGCTTGCACATATATATTACACACACATATTTATATTTATATTTATGTATTTGTATTTGCATTTATACATACAAAGACACACACACACACTGTGTTAGTTCATTCCCCAAAAAGATAAATAACTCCCAAGGAATCACAACAGCCTTTCTGCCTTTGCAGGAATTCACCTTAAATCATCTACACAAGGCTTCAGAGTGCCTTCACACGTGAATGGCAGCACATAATTTAATTCAGGGGAGGAAAGAAAAGCTGAAAACTCAGTTCGCTTCTCAACTAAATAGTTAATATTGGAAATGAACCATGCAACCACAGGCTACTGCAGCTGAGGAATGACCTTATGAAATATTTGTGCCTAAAGTTTGCTACTAGGTTTGGTCGGTTGCTCTACCTACAGCACAAACACAGGTTTGTCTGGCTCAGTTCTGATCTCCGTTTCATGGCAGTTTGGCATGAGATCATGCAAATTTGAGATCATAACTTTTCATAATGGAATAGTTTGTGGTTAGGTGATTCAGCACGGTGGGCATTGCGGTTTCCTTCCCCTACGGGAGCCAACAGGTCACAGTAAGAGCTGAGACATCTTACTCAAGTTTAGCACCTCCAGATGCGGTTTTAGTGCCCGCAGGCTTTGCGGTGCAAGTTGGGCTCCTTCATAGGTTCTCTTTTTGACTAATGCCTTGAACAGTGTTAGCGGTGGGTGCGGGTTCACTACACGGCGTATGCGCAGAGATGCCCAGCCAACTCCCTGAAGCCGGTCACCTGAAGGGCCCAGGGGCACTTGGGGTGCAGCAGAGCTGGGGTGGCCCTGACCAGCCACCGTGGGCCCCTGTCTGAGCTGTTGTGTCATGTTACCAAAGAGGTGGGAGCGCAACTCTCAGCTACTCGTGGTAACTTATTTATGGAAACCATCCTCGTTCATTGTAGCATCCCTTCTGAAAATGTCTTCACCAGCTTCCATTAGCTTGAATAACTAGTTTTACTGTTTAGATTTTTGGTATTTATGTTTAAATCAAGACTATCAAGTGGATAGCCTTGAGCTCTCTTTACATCTCATGCTGGCTGGCAGGAGGGGCCTGAGATGCAATACAGGTTCTCTGTCCATATCTCATCTTCTGCCAAGGATATAGAAACCGTTCCACAGCTAGAGATGGGCAGGAGGATGCTGCTGCTCTTCCCTTCAAATACCTTCTCTTTAGCTTTTCACAGGGGTTGGGAGTAGAGAAGGGGAAAAGAAGGGGCAGGGTTACTGCTTCCAGTGCTGCTTTAGCCTGATTTAACACATGTAAGTTGTAGCATCCAGGGTTACTCAAGGGAGATTTAGCAAGATTTGGGGGCTCTTTGTCATTATTTAATATTGGCATTATTATTTATTTAATTATATATCTATATACAAAAATATTTATGACATTATTTAATATTTAATAAAATAAATATTTTGGAATATTTAGTATTCTCTTCTATGGATCAAGAAACGTATGTTCTGGGCAAATTCTGCCATTCTGAAAGCTTAAATCCATGTCACATGTCAGAGTATAAAAAGCTTTTAAATACGTGCATGGTTTTGCTCTGTGTTTTTTTTTTTTTTAAACATTGTCACAGAGTAACAATGTAATCTTCATAGTCAAGCCACACATGAAATCTGATTGTGTCCCTACCTGATGCCCTACTTGTGTTGCAAAACAGATGTTCAGTAAAAAGCATAGAAATATTGTGAGGAGAGATTTCCATGAAAAAAAGTGTTAATATATTGCTGCAACCTCCTAATGGAAACTACTCCCTACAAGTTTGTCTGCTTCTGAAATATTGTAATGATCTTCTGAGACTAATATATAAGTTTATACATTATGAATAATATTAAGTAAATCAGAATTGACAACCTACTGAAGAACTTACCTTAAAATATTATTAGTTGATTAGATGGCTGTCTATGTTTAAAAACTATATAAAAAAAGAAGAATCACTTCTGAGGCTTCCCAGATTGATCATTTGGAGCAGATCACCAGCTCAATGTAATGCAATTGATCTCAGTACAGCCAACATCTGCACTCTTTCATTCAATCACATTTTTTGCCAAACATTTCTTAATTCATGAAATTCCGCAGTTTCTAAATAATGGCTGGGTCTTCTGTCTGCAATCCGAGTAAGATGACAAGCCTGTTTGCTTCCTTGGCAATGGCATATCGGGCACACTGCACAGTGATAACAAGCACCCTTTTAAAAACAGCTTCATTATGCTTCCTTCGGGTTCTGGCAAGGGCTGGTGGTGAGACAGTGGGTGAGATGGATCACTGGGCTGATCAGATATGGCAATTCCTGTGTTTTCTGCGTTCTCAAGGACGACAAGATTTTAAACAAGCATAAACGTTTTACAGCTTCCTCGTAGGAATCTGTTTCATTTGTTCAGGGGTTAGGGAAGAAGGCACATTTCCCAACAGTGGTGGGAAAAGTCTATAGCATGGATGCATAAGGTGATGATGGATTTATATTTAGCTGACAGTTTGTGGAAGACTGTTCATTGAGGAGCAAAGCTCAGAGTCTTTTATTACTTTGTAAAAATAAACAAGTATACATGTTGATTCTAGTTTTCACAGAGGTTGCCATTTTAGAGGGGAACAAGCTGTTTAGGACTCTCTTTTCCCAGGAATATAAAAAACTTTTCTATTTATTTCTACTTAAGGACACGGTACCTGAAAATGGCAAAGGCAAATGTAATATCTGGTATGAATAGGGAAATGTGTGACAACTAAAAATGCTTGTGTTCTTACATTGGTTTTGTTTTGTTTTTTAAACTGGATATATGCAACATATTTGTGACAACAACATTTACATAGAAGAATTAGTGGAGGAAAGCATTTTACTTTGGTATTCAGAACAAATTATAACTAAGGGATAAATTAAATTTTGGCGTCTAATAAGGAGAAAAGTGCTGAAAAAACCTTTGAACGTTCAGGGGAAATAAGGTACCTGACTCCATTAGACCCATTCATAATCTGTGCAGTCACCTCTGATCACCTTAAGAGCTGAAATATTCTTTGCAAATTTGGCTTCCAGACTGCAGCTCAGAAAAACACCCCACTTGGGGCAGCCCCAGAGCACACACCTAAAGTGAGCTCTTCGGGACAGCGATTTGCTTAGTCGTGTGTGTTCCCATTTCCAAGAGCCTGTGACAACGATTGCAGTAAAAAAAATCTTTTATTTCCATGTCTGAAAGCTTTGTGAGCCTCAGTGAACTAGTGCTAATGAAACATACATAAGGAAACAGAGATGGTTTGATTTTTTTTTTTTTTTTTTTGCCTCTAATGCTGTTTTGGCACCTCCTTACAAAACTCATTGCTCTGGCTGTGATCTCTTCCCCAGAAAGAAGCTCACTATAAAATGAGAAGGCAGAAACAAGAATCTCTTGATGGATTAAACTATAAACACAAGTGATAGCAACTCTTTTTAACAAAAAGCCTGTTAACTACCCTTTAAATCTAATCTTGGCACTTGTAGAGTCAGAAATTCAAAGAGAAGAGTATTCAGAGCTGGAGGGGACACAGAAACAAAACAGCCGTGACAGAGCCCTAATGTGAGTAGGTGTGACTGGGAGGCACGGAGCCCCCGGTCCCCCCGGCTGAGCCCTGGAGAGCCGAGCATCCCTCTGCCAGCCCGCGGGAGGGACCACACGCGCCTCCCAGGGCCCCTCCGACCACTTCTGCTGGAAAGCTGTAGTGTGGGTGGCAAACCCAGATTTTTTAGATGCACGTGGATTTGAATTTTTTATGTAATGTGCCCCTGTCTGTGTTTTCTAAGAGGCTCTGAACAAAAAGCATGCAACTTCCTCGGGTTTCCAGTGATGTTCACGTCCCTCTGGGCTGTTTGAAGTGCTTGATGGAGATCGTATGGTACGCTCACAGATGTGGTGTGTTTATTCAGCAGCGTGCGTGCATTTAAAGTTAATATGTGTGCATTCAGTGTGTATAGATATATGCAAAGATATCTCAGATTATATAAATATATAAAATTAGGCCACTCTGTTTTCCCAAGGACAAATGCCTCATTTTGACACGCTGTGCTGAGGTACCGCTGTTGTGACATGGTGTTAGCCTTCACGTCACTGTTGCTTATCATCTTTTGCATTCAGTCTGCCTTTCAGCTAAACTGGAAGAAAGTACTCAGTTTGTGGTACCATATAGTCCAGACGTTAGTGAGATGACATTTTATATGCGCTCCTTTATTTTCAAATTTCCTGGAAGTTGTTTCAACTTCTGAATTTCACTGTTGTCACCACTCCTGTCAAATAAAATGCATTGAATATGTCTGTCTGTGTTCACATGTTAATATGTTGTAGAGGACATTGTTTCCCTGGCCCTTGAAACACTTCAGTGTTTCATATCACCCATTTTCAGCTGGCCTCTGTGGGTGTGTAATGAACAGAAAGGAAAAAAAAATAAATCTAAAGTTGAAGTCCAGCGTCTCAGACTTTGGTAATGCTTCCAAAGGAGCAACGATAAAATGAAGGTTTTCATATGACCTGGTTTTGACAGGTGGCAGCATCTCACCTGCAAGCTCATTGTTTCCCATCTGGCATAAAGTGGTAATGACAGTCTATAAATAAGTGTTGCATCTCTTTTTGTCTTAACAGGTTATTTGTTTTCCCTTTCACTAAAGGTTGCTTGAGTGCTGACGGTTGCCTGATGAGAAGAGTTTGCAGTGGTGGTGCTGATAGAGACCCTTCAGCAGGAGGCGCGTAGCTCGGAATATATGATGTGGCTGTACCGAGATGTTTACTGTGAAGTCCAGAAGGGGTAACTGCGGCTCCCAGCCGCACAGAGCTCCTGGGACCACAGGCTCTGCTGGCTGTGGCACCCTTGTGCACAGATTTACGTAGGCAGAAGCCTTCTGCCTTCTTTCCAGCTGCACCCAGAGCTTTCCCTGGAAGCCTGCTGGCGCAGTGTAGCACACCTTTGGCAAAAGCAACCGCATGCTGCCCCGGGATCCGTGCCGTGCTGCGTGGTGCCTTCGCTTTGTCCAGCAGACAGGAGACCTTGTCAGCAGCTGGGGATACGCATACGAACCGTAAGTCAGTCTTGCAGGGAAGGTTTCCTTTGAATCCTTCACAAGGGTTTCTGTTACAAAATAAAAGGAACTCAGGAAAACTGTTAGTGAGATGAAATTATGCCTGGCCTCTAGAAAGTTCTCCAGTGACTTCCATATTGTGTCACATAGTAGCTAGTTACCACTAGGTAAGAATCCTTCTCTTCACGTGCTCTTTTGGTGTGTCTTCATTTCCACAACGTGGCTTCTAGTTAAAGCTGCCTTTTAAGCTTTCACTGTAGTAAAGGGTCCAAGCAGCATCTCAGATGCCTTTGAAAGATTTGATCGCTTCTGCAACACTTTACCTGCAATACAAGTGTGGCTGCATGAACTGTATGTAAGTCCTTAATAGCTAATTGAAACGTTATTTAAATGAGTTCCCATGTCTCTTCATTCCACTTTCCTTAAAAGCAGTAAGGATATTGATTAAAAGACCATAATCCAATTTTTTTTTCTTTTTTTTCTTTTTTTTTTTTTTTTTGTAATATGAGAGTATAGATGAAGACTGTCTTTGTCACAATAATCTCTTTAGGGTAAAATGTTGTTGTAAACAAAGCCGGTTACTTGTTAATACCAAACCTGGAATTAGTGCTGACTGTGCATTGTAGGGCGTTCTTTTTAATAGTTGATCAAAGGTCTCCTATTTCTGGATTGGTTTTATTACTGTAGAGTTGTGAAGCTATTTGTGTTTTTTCAATCTGCATTTCTTTCACTCTTGTCAAAATTTCTACGTATGAGAAAACTCTTCCTCACAGGGAAGAATATAAGGTAGAGAACATGGGTTTGAAGTTTGAGAGAGAGAAAATTGTCTTTACGCTGTAAATTATGACCTTAAACTTGGGAAGTCACGGTCAGGATCTGGGCTTTGGGAAGTATTCAGCACATGTCTGGGGACAGCCAGGCCCTTTAAGATCTGTGTCCCAAATCCGTACTTGCTTTGGATATAATTGCACTAGCTGTAGACATGAAAAGAGATCCTTTTCTTCTGATTTGTGATGAATGGCAGTCACTTCAGGTTCCCTGGCACAGCAGGGATTTTTCGAATGGGACCACTGCTATTAGGTCTCACTTTCCTGAAACATGGGAGCCTTTTAAAAAGGATTTTTTATTAAAAACAACCAGAACATTCAGCCAGTTGTGGTTAAAATTCCAGGTTTCTATGTTCTTTTGTTGGTTTTAATATTAATGCACGTCTGTAATCCACTGCAATCACAGTTGGTTGGGGTTTGCACTGTTGCAGAATCTCAAGGGCAGAAAGACTGTTACCATGTGTTGAGCAGCTTTTTTTTTTTTTTTTTGACTGAGAATGAGACTCTGCTTCTAGCCAGTAAACAGGCAATGCATTCAGAGAAACCTTTCCTACATCTTTTCCAGGTTATCATCCTTCCAAGGCAACACAAATACACATTAGAATAACAAGAAAAAAATCCCACAGATAGTGAGAGGTTGTTCTCCTTTCCTCCCAGCCCAGGTCATAAAGCTGATGTCTGCATAGGAAATGTATACAAAACCTTCTGAGATCTCTTCCTATGTTGAAGTTCACAGAAGCATCTTTCAACCTTCCCCGCTCCCCCATCTCTCCCCTCTGCTGCTGCCCACCACAGCGTCAGAATTGGATGCTCCAGCTGAACCCTCCTCCGGGGGGGTCTCACCTGTCCCTTCGATTTCCTTCCCTCCTGCCTCTTTTGGAGGCTCTTACCTTTCTCTCAGCTTGTAGCTGCACGCTGCCTAAAAGCATGCTCCTGTGGCATCTTATTACAAAACTTCTTTAGCTCCCACCTGAGTCTCAGGTTATTTTTTCTCTCTTTCGTTTCCTTTGCTTTATCTCCAAAACCCCTGTGCTTGCACAGACTTCCTCTGCATCTCTCTTCTTGAGTCTTTCTTGTCTGACTTCTGCCCTTTGCCTACCTCAGAAGCGGCACGGAGCAAGGCTCCTAATGAACTACTCCTTGATCAATTCAAGGTGCATGCCTCCAGCTTATTCTTCTTGATTTCACTGCTGCCTTTGACAGAGATAATCACTCTCACCTCCTCTGCTTTCTCTCTTCTTCTGCCTTTTGTGATTACATGACATCCTGATGATGTGTTGTTTACTGGTCACCTACAAGTCTGGACAGAAAGTATCCAAAGGACAAACAGTTCTCACACATGCAAGTGAAAAACTATTTCTGTGATCTATTAAGAGAAATTTTAAAATCCATTCTATATTCAGATGAATTTCTGTAAATGCTTCTGAACTGAAAATAATTGTGGAAGAAGTTCTGATATTCTTACCATGAGTAGTATGATAGCTCCAGATTGCTCTGGTGAGAGTTTTCATTGAAATCAATGGGACTATTCCTGCAGTAAACAACGAAGAATATTGGAATAGGATCAAACTAAAAATTTTATGAATTCTTGACTATTGCTTAACGAGAAGTTTCACATAAGGGATTACCACTGCAGGATTTGAGAATATTTTTCCCTTTTGGTGTTCAGAACCACAGATACTGGACACAGCATAACTGGTGAATGTTAATTCTTAATTGATTGAACTGCAGCTCTTTCAGCTGATTGTTCTTTTCTTTCTTTGGCTTGTAAGAAAGCGATATTGTCCTTTATTAATTCAAATAGTCTACTCTTCCAGGTAGGGAATTTGTCTCACTTGATATTCATAAAGTTTCATTCGAGTGGAGAGTTCTGTATTAGTAATAGATGATTATCATTAAGAAGTCCTTTATGTGCAGGCAAAGCACAATTGGGTATACCATTTTCATGAAGAGAACCATAAGGGTATTTATCACCATTCAACAGCTATCACTTCTGTGACTGAATTAATGGGAAGCTTGCAGTGCGGAAAGTGATGGAAAACAAACAGGCAGAGTAGATAATAAGGTTATAATAATGTTTTGGGGATTTACATTGTTTAAAATGAAAGCATGACTTCAAATGCCTGTAGAGATGACACAATTACATACCTGTTAAAATTTATAGAATCAAGAATTCTCTATGGTCTGGTGATTATTAAGCTTGGGTGGCATTTGTGTCTGCAAGATATGACACTTATAGCATTTGAAGTATGTATCATAACCCTCCGATTTAATGTAATGTTCATACAAGTTAGAGCTTGCAGCATATCTCATCTAGAGTCAACTGGAAGACCAGACAAGCCCGAAGTACGTGCATTCATACACTGCGGCGTGTGTGAAATTCAGAGTCAGCCCAAGATTAAGCTTTTTCACCCTCTGAGGGTGCTTGAGGAAACTCGGTCATGAGATAATGAAGTGAAGCATATTACTTATTGAATGTGTTTCATCTCAGTCTGGCGAGAAAGGCTAAGTGTCACACAAAGCCAGTGGTCATTGTTTGCTGAAAATTTGGCGGAAGCTCAGTGAAAAGTTTATCGGAACTTTCCCAGATTTTTTGTGACTGCAGCTCTGCACCATTTGCAGTGATTCCTGCCCACACAAAGTGAGTAAATAATACTTTTAAAACAATTCCAGCTGTTGAAAGTGCAGAATTCTGACTTTCATTTGATTTCCTTACCAGCGTAGTAAGTTAACTCATAGGAAGAAAATAATGAGTTTCATTCTTCATCTGATTTTTAATGGCCTTGAAATTATTTTTTAATTTATTTTGCAAACATACTGAGCAGCTTTGTCAATAAATGTATATCAAACCGTGCTATTGTTACCTGGAATTAAACGTTTGGTATTTCAGTTACTCCTTCCCCAGTAAAATACCTTGCCAAGAAAACTTCTTCATTTTTACTAATCTGGGAGAAACAGAAAAGCAACAGTTTTGTGTAGCCACTACTGTGCTACCAACACACATTCAAAACTGTGTTGGTTACTCCCAAATCACGGTAAATTCACTGAAGAAATGTCTTTGCCTTTGTCATTATGGTGCTACCATGGGTTTTTTAGTCTTCTGTCACTGGTGAGCAGGGTATTACTCCTGCTCCTTTTTTTCCCCAGACTCCAAAAGTTGGTTTGTTTTTGTTTTTTTTTTTCTATGTCATGTTTGTATGCTTGTTTCGTACATAGTCACTAAATAATAGTAAATTCAATTAAAATGAAGTCACCAGATTTAATTATTCTTTTCCTGCTTGTTAAGGATTTTTTTTATTTATTCATTATTGAGAAAGATGTGCTGCAACAAGATATATTTGGCAAAGCAGAGCTCACAGTGCTCATTGTCATGTCTGAATTACTTCTTTGTTTTTAGTTAAGGGAACCATCCAAAGGGAAAACAGAGAAGAAATCTTTCCTCACTGACTATTATAAATATGTAGAGATCCTGGCTGAGTTTTTATATGAAGATTTACTGATATATTGTTTGATTATATCTCTGAACCTCTCATTTTTGATCAGCCAATAAAACTACTTCTCTCTCACGTTTTTTATTTGGAGCACAAAGAGTAGGTCAGATGTAACTATTCTATCATGGTTTCTTTACCCACTTATTCACAGTTATGCTAAGCCTCTTTCAGTACTGCAATATGATAAAACGATATTTCTCTCTCTTGCTTGATTCATTCTTTCGCGGAAGATTTATGTACGTATTAAATTTTGGGTTAGGGTTTTTTTAATCCTGAAGAATGAATACATTCTATTTTCTGTAAAAGTGTGCTTTGTATTTGGGGCACTGAAGCAGAAGGTAGTTAAGGCTGGGGATGGTTTGTAATTCCAATGGGAGTTCACTGCACAGCTTTTGAGATGCCGCTGAGAAGATTGATGTCTTGCTTGGATGATCAGTATATTTGCAGTAAATAGTTGCACTGTGACCAAGAAACAAAGTTATGAACTGTAAGTCCTCATTATGGAGATTTAGTAACCATCACCTCCTTGCTTTTACCTAGAGGTCATTGGTAAACCACAGTTCAGAAAGCAGCATCCACCTTTGCCTTGATGTTTGAATATTCCTAGGCTTCAAGGCTGAATCCAAGGGAAGAGGTATCCATAAGACCAGCAGACTCAGAAATCTGGTCTTCTCAGAAACCTTGCTCTTCTGACAGCTTAAAACTCCCTTCGGATTTGCAGCCCAAATATCTTAGTAGCCCGTTCCCACCAGGTGGCTGTTTTGCCAGCCCTCACCTTTGCAGTTGGCCTCATTCTTTGTCTTTACCCGTAGGCACGCAGAGACACACCGCTCACAGGCATTGAGAGGGTAGGCTGAGCAGGCTGGGTTCTTCTGGTTTTCCTGTGTAAGATGGACCTTCCATCCTCCTAACCATTGCAGCACCTGCTTCAGGTTACGTTTGTCTTTCATCGACCTGAGGAACCAGAAGTCTGCATACATTAGCTGAGGGGGTATCGTCAGTGTCCTCTGCCATGAGACAAACTTCCCCTGGAAATAATGGGCAAGTCTTTACTGAGAAATAAAATACTCCAGACCCAGGCTCTTTCCCTCAACACAAGTATCAGGGTAGAGCTCGTGTCTGTACGCTCTTCTCTAGGATGGGATGAATTTCTTAATATTGCCTGTGGGAATGGACTCTGGCCTGCACCGCTCTGCAGAGATTTCCCTGGGCATCGCAAGAGACGGTCCTGGCTCTCACAAGGCCAGACCTGAGCCATGGGGTGTGCGAGGTCAAGCAGCATGGGTGCCCCACCAGCTCAGGCTTGCTCCATCCAGCCTGCTAGGACAGACCCCCCCGTGCCTGCGGCTCCGGCACCGCTGCTCCGTGCTGGAGGTTCACAGGCATCCTGCCACCGAGCCTGATGTGCTGATCTCAGTCACCCTCTGCCGATGAACTCCTGGCTGATATTTTCTGTTAGCTACCTCCTAGGTGTATGAACTTACAACCCACGGTGAATTGCATCCCATGTTATTGCTTCGAGGTCACGTAGGTTTTTCAGATGGTATCTCTAGCCCTCCACTGACAGTGCCTTCCAACTTCATGTCCTCAGCGGGTTTTAGGAGTCTGCTTCAATGTTTTGTGCCAAATTTTTTAATGAAAATAGCAGATTAAACTGATCTTGAGATCCTCTTTGAGGGACTTTGCTGGTAATGTGCTCTAGCTCCTATCAATATAAATGTTGACGTTTTTTCTTTAGGTTCTTTAACCATCTTGCAATTCCTGTCTATTCCATATCACTTTGCCATATGACACTATGCTCAATGGTTTTATGAATACTAAATACATTGAACTTAGGGCTTTACTTTTTTTAGAAAATTTCTCTGTTGTTATACTTGTAGAACAGGTCCAGGACAGCACGACCGCACAGTCAGGGTCTTTTACTTTTTACATTTTCTTTTCCACCACACCTGATTCTGCCTTCTCTTCCTCTACCTCATGGCTTCTACAAAGAATTTAATAATTATTATTTTTAATTTTTAAATTCTATGTATTTTACCTGCACCAAAGATATTTGGCTAACACTATTGCTGGTAGAAATTATACATGTATATAATTTACCTATAAATTAATGTGATCAATGTCACTGTGGAATATTGCACAGTGTCAAAGAACAACATAATGAAATGTATTCTTACAAACAGAGAAGGAGATATTTCTGTTTTTCTAATGGAAAACTGAGGCATAAAGTGTTAAAAACCATTTTAATTTGATAAGGAATTGTTCCAAATCTCTTCTGAGTACGGTCTTGTCAGCAAGAATAATCCTGAGTATACAAACAAGTTCGGTCAATGATGCTCACCTTTCAAGCCTTGGATGTTAAAGATTTATGGTGTCATACACTATAGCTCAGGAAGTAGGAGAGTTAGCAAACAAATGCTCTTAAATACAGTTTGCAAAAAAAAAAGTTGTTTGTACAAATTTCAATAGGATAAAAAAAAAAAAAAAGTGCAAAGCCTGTGGGCAGCTCACCACAAATTATTTGCTTGGCTGACCTTGAGAACAAATCCTGTTAGAAGTTAGTTAAGACTGTTTCACAGCTTTTTGGGGTTTTTGCCATTTCTTATAAGGTTGCCAACATGAAGACATTTTGACTATTGCTAGGAGCTGTTATACGACTACCACTAATTTTCCACAGATAACAGATTTCACAAGGTAATAATTTACACTCATTTCCAACTGATTTCTCAAAAATCACTGTGTCTTTATTCTTATTCTTGTTTCTAAACCACCTATATTTTTCACCCCCTTCCTTCTTTGAAGTCAGGAAATTGGGAAAACTTTTTGAAACTTATAATTTGCAATTTGTGCATATAGTTTCCTGTATGTCCTTTCCCAGCTGTCATTTCATTTGCCTTCTTCATAGCACTATTCCTTATCTTAAAACGAAATTAATTTACTCCTTCATCTCCTTTTATCAATCTTGGTTTTCCCTCTTCTTAGATAATTCTTTCCTCTCTGTCTCTATTTGCTCAATGAAATTTCAAGTCTCTTCGCTGATGTGCTCTTTTCGCTGAGCATTTGGAAAAGTTCTCTTTAGCTTTGTCACTTGTGTCCTCCATTATAATCCTCTGTCATTTTGTATACCATGCTGTGGGGTTTTATTTCTTTGGTTGGTATTTTTATTTCCCTGCTGCTTTGTTTGAAGTTGTACAATTAAGGGTCACTAGAAGTATCTAATTCTTACCAGTCTTTGGGTTTATCTTTATTGCTCTAAACAGGCTTACAGGCTGATTAAGAGTCCCAGAGTAGTATATTGAGATATGGGAAATACGCAAAACTCCTCATTAACATTTGCTGGTTTTTGTTAAATGAAAAGTAATTATGAGTTCCATTGTGTCACGCAGGTAGTCATTAGTGTTGAGTATGTCTTTGGGAAATAAGATAGCGGATTAGAGCAAAGCATTAAGCTGTCTACATCTATTTGGATACAATAACTATAATGACAGTCAAGAGACCCAAAAGGTTCATGGTGCAAGTAATTTTCTATTATTTTTCCCCTTCTCTTTTTTGGGGTATAAGGTCATTGTGATTGTACAAATGTAGCAAGATACTGTTGTGTTTCTTTCCAGTGGAGACTTTGTATGAACTGCTCTATTCCAAATAATGGAATCACAAACATTAATAATGTGACATTAATACAAATTTTAAAATGTACCGATTTTCTGGTTTTAGTTTTCCAGAAGATGAATGTTGTCCTGTGGTCCTGGTCTCTCTGAAACTGAGGAATCCTTTGGAACAAGCCCTAGTTCTCCCATGGGCTATGGCCTTGCTTCACCTGGGAACAGGGGCAGGATGAGATGAAGCATGCTTGAGGCACACTCACAAGCCTCATTTCAGTTTGTCATAGCTGGAAACTGAACCACACAAAGAGGTCCTGAGAGCATAAGAATTTAAGCCACAGAACTATTAATATGGGTCTTCTGATGACATTATGCAGTCTGATGTTCTACATGGTGTCCTACAGAGTGGAGTTCCTCAGAGTCAGTATTGGGGCTGGTCCTCTTGAACATCTTTATCTGTGACATGGACAGCGTGATCGAGTGCACCTGCAGCAAGGCTGCCAACACCACCAAGCTGTGCAGTGCGATTGGTGGGCCTGTGCAAAACTCATGAAATTCAACAAGGCAAAATAAAAGGTCCTGCAGGTGCGTTGGGGCATTCCCAAGCACAAATACCAGCTAGGCGGAGAATGGATTGGGAGCAGCCCTGAGGAGAAGGACTTGGGCGTGTTGGTAGATGAGAAGCTCAACATGGCCCAACAATGTGCCCTTGCAGCCCAGAAAGCCAACTGTACCCTGAGCTGCATCACAAGAATCATGGCCAGCAGGTCAAGGGAGGGGATTCTCCCTCTCCGCTCTCATGAGACCCCACCTGGAGTGATGCATTCAGCTCTGAACCTCCAACATAAGAAGGACCTGCTGGAGTGAGTCCAAAGGAGGACCAAGAAGATGATGGGAGGGCTGGAGCCCCTCTCCTATGGGGACAGGTTGAGAGAGTTGGGGTTGCTCAGCCTGGAGCAGAGAAGGCTCCAGGGAGTTCTTACAGCAGCTTCCAGCACCTAAAGGGGCTGACAGGAAAGCTGGGGGGGGCTTTTGACAAGGGCTTGTAGCGATAGGGCAAGCGGGAATGGCTTTAACCTGAAAAAGGGGAGGTTAAGATTAGATATTAGGGAGAAATTCATCACCATGAGGGCGGTGAGACACCAGCCCAGGCTGCCCAGAGCAGCTGTGGATGCCCCATCCCTGGCAGTGCCCAAGGCCAGGCTGGACGGGACTTTGGGCAACCTGGGCTGGTGGGAGGGGTCCCTGCCCGTGGCAGGGGGTTGGAACTGGATGACCTGTAAGGTCCCTTCCAACCCAAACCATCCTATGATTCTAGTCTATGATTGTATTGACGCTGCCCCTGCTCATCTGGGCAGCCAATACAATTTAATTAATACAATCAATCTAAGAAATGCCACATCTATAAATTTAGTTAGAGATTATTGATTAATTTAGAAAACAAACCTCAAATGCCAGTTATTTCTAATTTCTGTCCAGATTCTGCATGGCATTATTAACTGAGTTTATATATTGTCATTCTTCACTCCTCTGCCTTTATTTTCTAATGGGCTGCAAAGCTTGCATTCCTATCACCTCTTTTGTCATCCCAATATAGGCAAAACATTTGTCTCATTATTATTTTCCAACAAACCAAAAATAGACAGGCAGGCAGAACTGCGTGGACCGGATTCCTTACAGGCTGCGTGCAAGGGTCTCAGGGCAATGCACCGCTTTTCAATAAAGGCTGCGAATTCTTTCACAGCACATCTGTTACTCCATCCATTCTCAATCAACCACATAAAGCTTGCTTTGCTCTCATCTTGTTCAAGAACTTTGAAGCTATGTTTCATCCTTCTGATCTAGTTGTCTAATGCTTTGCTTTTCCCCCAGAGTATACGCATTTTACGTGCCAATGGAAGTGATAGATTTAGCCACAGGGAATGATGTATGCAGACAG